>NC_064645.1:10322536-10642572 GCF_023864345.2 Schistocerca serialis cubense
TATGAAATTACTTGTAGATTTGTTATGTCAGGGGTAAACCAGCGATTTTGAAAATATCCACTGCTTGTCCTATACTATTTAGCTGCTATTTTTATATAATACTTCAAACAAAACATTCATGTAATGGGACACAGACTACTGTCAGCTCTCTATATATGGTTAAAGTCAGGATCTATATAATAGTATTAGTATGCAGAATTTACCTTCTGGAGCCCAGGTATTCTTATAAATTATGGACACCTTGTCTCATGGGGTATTTTTTTACTTCATTTTTAAGGATTTGGGGATTTTTGTTTGCCTGTCCGTCTCTTGTCATACAGTTACACTTTTGTAGCAGAATATAAAGCTGTAATCTGAACCGTACGGAGAGGTGCACAGTCTACATGGAAATATGCCATTGGTACTTGAGGGAACATAGATATATTAATGCTTAAATTCACATCATTGATTTTCCACAATAGTATTTGTTTTATAGTCTGTTATAAACCAGCGTTTGGCATTCTGTGTCATCCTCAGACAATTTCTGATGATGTCCTAAAAAGCCAAAATCTGATTCATAACGAACTGTAAAATAAATGACTTTGATCATGCTGAGCACCACAGCTGAGACCAATATTAATGATTATATGTGTTATTACATATTTATCATGTTGCAGTTGGTTTCACTGATTGAACATCTTCAAATTGCCCATTTGTGTCATGACTTTACACATGTAGGCCACCTGAATATGTTCAGTGAACAAATCTGGTCATAACACAATAAATGTGTAATAATACAGCTTAGATGGTTATTAATATGAAATAAATATCATTGTGGCACATCAATCATGTGTATTTCCAGGGTTGCCGCATGTTCTGGAAATCAGGGAATTTCAAATGTATCAGGGAAATTTGAAAAGAGCACTGGAAAAATCTTGTTTTTGTCTCAGTAGATGAAATGGTTTATTTACTGAGATGTCATGTGTCATCACTGGCTGCGTGCAGCTGAGTACGTGCGTAACTTCCCTACTCCCTTATTCTTACTGCTTTTCCCCTTTATACCACTCCCCTCGAATTGCAGTCAGTACCGCCACCACTTCTTGCCACTAGCCTAGCAGCTATCGATGAGAGACAGGGAGGCAGGAGGAGTGGTTATTTGAATCTGATTCTCAGAGATTGTTGACGCATCAGCCAGAGGTGGTGATCACGTATACATGAGTTGTGTCTGGGTGAGTGTCTGAATATCTGTGTGCTCCTGTTTTGTGACAAAGGGTATGGCGGAAGTTTAGTTGTGAGAATGTTATTGTCTTTTTTACATGCCTGGATGTGGCTCAGCAATCATCTTTAGCGTGAGTTGCTACTATCCTCATTAGTGTTGATTCTCAGAGTATTTGTGCAACTCACCAGCTACACAACCGGCAGGCCGGAAAGGACAGAAGGAAGACTCCCTTGAAGACTTGCTACATCCCTCCAGCCAATCAACACATGAGTCTCCCTCTGCCAACTGGAAAGGCTCGAAAAAGTCCAACAAAGGCAAATGGTCTTCTCTTTCGCTGACCCAAAGATCCTCTTTGACGGTGTCGCCATGTGATACCTTCTCCTGGCCGGCCTCCATGTCGCCAGTGTGCCCCACCAACCTTTCATGTGCCCTGGATTCCTCATGTCGACAGCAGAAGAAAGCCAACACTTCTGTAGGACCTCATGGAGCAGGATCCTCTTGCCTCTGTGCCCTGTAGCAGCGAGTTTTTGCAGACTGGCACTCGGCAGCTGCCGAGGTGACACCCCTTCGTATTGTCCTCATCGTGACTGCCCTCCAATGGAACTTTTGCAGCCTTTGAACCAACAAAGAGGATTTATGACTGCTTTTAGAATCGCAGCTTCTACTTGTACTCTGCCTTCAGGAAACAAAATTGCATCCTCACGACTGCTTTGAGCTTTTGCATTTCTTCCTGGTCTGTTTTGACCTTCCGCTCGAGGTTGGCATTCTGTCTCATGGGGGAGTCATATGGGATGACATTCATAGTCAACCCATCCATCTCCCTGACTACCTGTCATCGAGCTGTTGCAGTTTGTCTTTTCCTTCCTCACTTGAGCTTTTCCCTTTCTACCATTTACATCCCTCCGTCATTCGATGTCACCAGGTTCGACTTCCTCCAGCTTATTGGACAGCTTCCTCGCCGATTTCTGCTGCTTGGGGACTTTAATGCACACCATCCCATTTGGGGCTCTTCCAGAACCTATCCGAGAGGTGCACTCTTCGCTGCCATTCTTAATCAACTTAACCTTTTCTTCTTTAACACAGAAGCACCCATGTTGCTTTCAGACTCGTCACACACCTATTCCCATTTGGACCTTTCCTTCTTCACTGCCCGTCCTGCACATCATCTTGAACGGTCCGTTCTTTCTGACACCTACTCGAGCGACCATTTCCTGTGTGCTATCCATTTGCTGACTCCTACCCCACCTCCGTGCACATCGAAATGGCAGCTCACTAAGGCTGACTGGAGACTTTACTCCTCCCTGGCGACCTTCAACGAACACGATTTCCGCAGTTGTCATGACCAGGTGGAATTTCTTACAAACATTATCCTTACTGTCGCAGAACATTCCATTCCTCACACTTCCTCTTTACCATGCTGTGTCCCAGTCCTTTGGTGGACTGAAGCGTGCTGCGATGCAATTCGCATTCTTCGGGATAACCAAAAAGGTAGCTGAACTTCATTCACTAGTTCTTTTAACAGTTTCACCCCCCCTCTACCATCATGTGCACCAACCTCCGACGGTTCTCTGGGAGCAAGATCCATTCCCCAATTTTCGGCCTGACAGTAGCAGACAATATCATCGTGTACCCTACTGCTATCTCCAACACCTTGGGTCGCCATTTTGCAGAAATTTTGAGCTCCTCCCACTATTGTCCTGCCTACCTCTATTGGAAATGAGCAGAGAAGACTCGGGCAATACCCTTCTGTTCTCAGAATCATGAGTGTTACTGTGCTGCCTTTACTATGAGGAAGCTAGATCACGCTCTCACTTCATCTCAATCCTCCGTCCTGGACCAGACACTGTTAACTTTCAAATGTTGCAGCACCTTTCTCTTGTGGGCAAGCACTTTTTGCTTAATACGTACAACCGGACCTGGGCAGAGGGCATGTTTTCCAGCCACTGTCGTGAAGCCACTGTCATACCCACACCTAAGCCCGGTAAGGGCAAACAACTTCCTTCTGGCTATCACCCACTTTGTTTACCCATGTCATGAATGGTTTTCTGTGAAAATCCCAGACTGGCTGTGTTTTTCAATTTGGAGAAAGCCTACGACATTTGTTGGAGGACTAGTATCGTTTGTACTCTCTACACATGGGGCCAACTGCCCCATCTCCTTGAGGAACTTTTAAAAGACGAGTTTTCGAAGTACGTGTGGGGTCTGCCTCCTCGGACACCTTTATCAAGGAAAATGGTGTACCTCAGGGTTCTGTCCTGAGTGTCGTCGTCTTTGCTGTCGCCATTAACCCTACAATGGCCTGTCTCCTGCTGGGCATCTCTGGCTCTCTTGTTGTTGACAATTTTGCTATCTACTGCTGCTCTCCATGAGCCTGTTTCATTGATTGGTGTCTTCAGCAATGTCTCGATCGTCTTTACTCACGGAGCATCGACAGTGGCTTCCGTTTTTCTACTGAAAAAAACATTTGTATGAATTTCTGGCAGCACAGCTGGTTTCTCCCACCATTTTTACATCTTGGGCCTGTTGCTCTTCCATTCATTGAAACTACAAAATTCCTGAGGCTCCTGCTTTATACAAAACTATCTTGGTCCTCCCATTTCATGCTCCCTGCAGCTTTTTCGATGGGTGTGAACCCTTCACCATCTTGGCTTCGTGCGGCAGTCCATCTTCACCTTGACCTTCATTCACTTTCTAAAGACACTGCACCAGGCTTGCTCTATTGCCTTCAGTTTCACGACCTATGCATGGAATTTTGCAATAGTATCATTGTGTACACTGATGGCTCTTTGACTGACCATGGTGTCGGGTGTGCCTTCAACGTCAACCAACATTTTTTGGTACTGACTTCCGACACATTGCTCAGTATTTACAGCAGAGCTCTTCACCCTGTATTAGATCATGGAGTACATCTGGTGACATACTCTTTTCAACTGTGTCACTGCTCAGACTCTCTCGGCACCCTTCAAAGCCTCTGTGCACTGTGGACTGTCCATCCCTTAATGCACCGGTTCCAGGAAAGCTTCCACTTGCTCACTTTTTATGGAGCCACTGTGATGTTTATTTGGGTTCCAGGTAATATCGGTCCAAGAGGTTGCTGACACTGCTGCCAAAGCTGCATTCCTCGTACTTCAGCCCAATAATTCTTGCATTCCCTCTGATGATCTCTTGTAGCTTTCTGTCAGGAGGTGGTGTCACTTTGACATCGACACTGGTCCTCCATTCATAGGAATAAGCTCTTGGTTATTAAGCCTCTCCCAGTGGCTTGGACAACCTCCTCTCAGTCCTCCTGCGGCGAGGTCATTTTAACTAGGTTGCATATTGGGCACTGCCTTTTTAGCCATCACCATTTGTTAAGTGGTGCTCCCCCACTACTTTGTGCACATTGCACCCAACTTTTAACTGTCTGCCGTTTCCTGAGGGGATGCCCTTTTTTTTTTACCGTTTACGTTCCCGTTTGGGTTTGCCATCTGAGTTATTGGCCGTTTTAGTGAACAATGCGTGGGCTGTCGACCGTGTTTTACTTTTTATCAGTTGTAGCAATATGGTGAAGGCCATTTAATTTTTAGTTCGGGGCCTCCATTTCCCTATTGCGTACTTCGTAGACCTTTCTCCACGTCCCTGTTTATAGCTGTCCTCTCTTCTGTCATTAAACGTTGACATGTAATCATTTTTAACTCCTCTCTTCATCTTTGTGTTTCACAGTTTTGGCATGGACACATATGACCCTAGTTGTTTTTGCGCCCTAAAACAAAATGGGGGAGAAATACAAAGCCCTTACATTCTTTTGTTGACTTATGTCTTTACCTCTCCTTGAGACCTCAAAATTTGTCGGGGAAAAATTCTAAAATGTGTCTGTGGAATCAGAGAAATATCAGGGAATTTCACTTGGAGAAACTTGTGGCAACCCTGATATTAGGTTTTTATATATGGAAATTATTTTTGCTTCTAGTATTGCAGTTCTGAATTGCTGAGTTCATCTTAAACTAACTCTTGTTATTAATCACAAATACCATTAGGGAATATAACTTCTATAGGCATGTAAGTGTGAGAATCCATGGGTCCCTGATGAAGCTTTTTCAAGATGTAGAATAAATATTTTTTTCCGCTTAGCTGAAGTACCTCAGAAGATTATGCCATATGAGTAAACTGAGTGAAAGTGTGTTAGCAATCCTTTGTCCAGTTTCATACAGTAAGAGATTTCTAAGCACAAAATGGGCGGAACTGAGCTTCTCGGTTAACTGACCCACATGCTGGTCTCACACGTGATTGGTATCTGCATACCCAGGAACTTAGAACACGGGAGCCTAATTGCCCATTTATCCCCCCCCATGAACCATGGACCTTGCCGTTGGTGGGGAGGCTTGCGTGCCTCAGCGATACAGATAGCTGTACCGTAGGTGCAACCACAACGGAGGGGTATCTGTTGAGAGGCCAGACAAACGTGTGGTTCCTGAAGAGGGGCAGCAGCCTTTTCAGTAGTTGCAAGGGCAACAGTCTGGATGATTGACTGATCTGGCCTTGTAACAATAACCAAAACGGCCTTGCTGTGCTGGTACTGCGAACGGCTGAAAGCAAGGGGAAACTACAGCCGTAATTTTTCCCGAGGGCATGCAACTTTACTGTATGATTACATGATGATGGCATCCTCTTGGGTAAAATATTCCGGAGGTAAAATAGTCCCCCATTCGGATCTCCGGGTGGGGACTACTCAAGAGGATGTCGTTATCAGGAGAAAGAAAACTGATGTTCTACGGATCGGAGCGTGGAATGTCAGATCCCTTAATCGGGCAGGTAGGTTAGAAAATTTAAAAAGGGAAATGGATAGGTTGAAGTTAGATATAGTGGGAATTAGTGAAGTTCGGTGGCAGGAGGAACAAGACTTCTGGTCAGGTGACTACAGGGTTATAAACACAAAATCAAATAGGGGGAATGCAGGAGTAGGTTTAATAATGAATAGGAAAATAGGAATGCGGGTAAGCTACTACAAACAGCATAGTGAACGCATTATTGTGGCCAAGATAGATACGAAGCCCACACCTACTACAGTAGTACAAGTTTATATGCCAACTAGCTCTGCAGATGACGAAGAAATTGAAGAAATGTATGATGAAATAAAAGAAATTATTCAGATTGTGAAGGGAGACGAAAATTTAATAGTCATGGGTGACTGGAATTCGAGTGTAGGAAAAGGGAGAGAAGGAAACATAGTAGGTGAATATGGATTGGGGGACAGAAATGAAAGAGGAAGCCGCCTGGTCGAATTTTGCACAGAGCACAACATAATCATAACTAACACTTGGTTTAAGAATCATGAAAGAAGGTTGTATACATGGAAGAACCCTGGAGATACTAAAAGGTATCAGATAGATTATATAATGGTAAGACAGAGATTTAGGAACCAGGTTTTAAATTGTAAGACATTTCCAGGGGCAGATGTGGACTCTGACCACAATCTATTGGTTATGACCTGTAGATTAAAACTGAAGAAACTGCAAAAAGGTGGGAATTTAAGGAGATGGGACCTGGATAAACTAAAAGAACCAGAGGTTGTACAGAGATTCAGGGAGAGCATAAGGGAGCAATTGACAGGAATGGGGGAAATAAATACAGTAGAAGAAGAATGGGTAGCTTTGAGGGATGAAGTAGTGAAGGCAGCAGAGGATCAAGTAGGTAAAAAGACGAGGGCTAGTAGAAATCCTTGGGTAACAGAAGAAATATTGAATTTAATTGATGAAAGGAGAAAATATAAAAATTCAGTAAGTGAAACAGGCAAAAAGGAATACAAACGTCTCAAAAATGAGATCGACAGGAAGTGCAAAATGGCTAAGCAGGGATGGCTAGAGGACAAATGTAAGGATGTAGAGGCCTATCTCACTAGGGGTAAGATAGATACCGCCTACAGGAAAATTAAAGAGACCTTTGGAGATAAGAGAACGACTTGTATGAATATCAAGAGCTCAGATGGAAACCCAGTGCTAAGCAAAGAAGGGAAAGCAGAAAGGTGGAAGGAGTATATAGAGGGTCTATACAAGGGCGATGTACTTGAGGACAATATTATGGAAATGGAAGAGGATGTAGATGAAGATGAAATGGGAGATACGATACTGCGTGAAGAGTTTGACAGAGCACTGAAAGACCTGAGTCGAAACAAGGCCCCCGGAGTAGACAATATTCCATTGGAACTACTGACGGCCGTGGGAGAGCCAGTCCTGACAAAACTCTACCATCTGGTGAGCAAGATGTATGAAACAGGCGAAATACCCTCAGACTTCAAGAAGAATATAATAATTCCAATCCCAAAGAAAGCAGGTGTTGACAGATGTGAAGATTACCGAACTATCAGCTTAATAAGTCACAGCTGCAAAATACTAACACGAATTCTTTACAGACGAATGGAAAAACTAGTAGAAGCCAACCTCGGGGAAGATCAGTTTGGATTCCGTAGAAACACTGGAACACGTGAGGCAATACTGACCTTACGACTTATCTTAGAAGAAAGATTAAGGAAAGGCAAACCTACGTTTCTAGCATTTGTAGACTTAGAGAAAGCTTTTGACAATGTTGACTGGAAAACTCTCTTTCAAATTCTAAAGGTGGCAGGGGTAAAATACAGGGAGCGAAAGGCTATTTACAATTTGTACAGAAACCAGATGGCAGTTATAAGAGTCGAGGGACATGAAAGGGAAGCAGTGGTTGGGAAGGGAGTAAGACAGGGTTGTAGCCTCTCCCCGATGTTGTTCAATCTGTATATTGAGCAAGCAGTAAAGGAAACAAAAGAAAAATTCGGAGTAGGTATTAAAATTCATGGAGAAGAAATAAAAACTTTGAGGTTCGCCGATGACATTGTAATTCTGTCAGAGACAGCAAAGGACTTGGAAGAGCAGTTGAATGGAATGGACAGTGTCTTGAAAGGAGGATATAAGATGAACATCAACAAAAGCAAAACAAGGATAATGGAATGTAGTCTAATTAAGTCGGGTGATGCTGAGGGAATTAGATTAGGAAATGAGGCACTTAAAGTAGTAAAGGAGTTTTGCTATTTGGGGAGCAAAATAACTAATGATGGTCGAAGTAGAGAGGATATAAAATGTAGACTGGCAATGGCAAGGAAAGCGTTTCTGAAGAAGAGAAATTTGTTAACATCCAGTATTGATTTAAGTGTCAGGAAGTCATTTCTGAAAGTATTCGTATGGAGTGTAGCCATGTGTGGAAGTGAAACATGGACGATAAATAGTTTGGACAAGAAGAGAATAGAAGCTTTCGAAATGTGGTGCTACAGAAGAATGCTGGAGATTAGATGGGTAGATCATGTAACTAATGAGGAAGTATTGAATAGGATTGGGGAGAAGAGAAGTTTGTGGCACAACTTGACCAGAAGAAGGGATCGGTTGGTAGGGCATGTTCTGAGGCATCAAGGGATCACCAATTTAGTATAGGAGGGCAGCGTGGAGGGTAAAAATCGTAGAGGGAGACCACGAGATGAATACACTAAGCAGATTCAGAAAGATGTAGGTTGCAGTAGGTACTGGGAGATGAAAAAGCTTGCACAGGATAGAGTAGCATGGAGAGCTGCATCAAACCAGTCTCAGGACTGAAGACCACAACAACAACAACATCCCTACTTTTGATATTCGTATCTGTAAGTCGCTTTTATTTCTTTAGAACTGCACAATACAAGTTTTTAGGCCTTAAGCTGGTACCTGTGGATCAGTACAAGCCTGTTCTGTTATTCTCCTGGATGTTTCTGGTATGGATGAGTTTAGATCTTGCATCAATAAGTTTGTGACACTGCAAAACATTAGAGTTTTTCCAAAGCCCTCCAGTGCCCCAAGTAAATCATTTTTGTGGACTTGGCAGCAAACACTGTATGCCACACCATATTTTATGTTTTCCCTTTTTGAGTTTAATCTTATTCCTGTCTTATCATTTGTTAATGTGACCTTCCATTTTCTGTAGTTAAAGTACAACTCAATCCATGCAAGGGGAAGACTTTTAATGCCATACTATTTTAGCTCCCCCTCACAGAATTTTTTAATCTAAACAGTCAAAGGCTTTGGCAAGATGACAGGGGGGATAATTTCCACTATTTAATTCTACTGGAATTGAATTTTTGAGATATTATGTTGGATTCTCAGTATAGAACCTTTACAGAAGTCAAACTGTGTTGTTAAAAAGTTACTCTCTGAATGGTGGTTCACCATTCTAAGTGGATTTAGGTTGAAATACTATGCAGAGATGAAGAGGCTTACAAAGGCTGGAATAGGCTGGTGAGATGCACCAAAGCAGTAGTTGGATGAAGACCACAACAGCAGACTTCAACTCAGTTTATTGAAGGAAATCCAGCTCTTGCCGAAATTAGCTCTCTCTCTCTCTCTCTCTCTCTCTCTCTCTCTTTCTCTCTCTCTCTGTCTCTCTTTCTCTCTCTCTGACACACACACACACACACACACACACACACACACACACACACACACACACACCCTTCCTTCTAGCTACCACTCCATCTCTCTTACCAGTGTGTTCGCAAGGTGATGGGACATATGATTCATGCCTGGATGATATGGTGGCTCGAGTCTCACAATTTTTGATGAATGCACAGTGTGGCTTTCAACACGGCATTCTGCAGTTGACCGTCTCATTATTTTGCCCACCCATGTCATGAATGGTTTTCTGCAGAAATCCCAGACTGTCGCCGTGTTTTTCAATTTGGAGAAGGCCTATGACACCTGCTAGAGAGCTAGTACCCTCCATACTCTTCACATGTGGGGCTTCCGTGGCCACCTACCCTGTTTCCTTCAGACATTTTTAAAAGACTAAGTTTTCGAGGTGCATGAAGGGTCTCCCTTGTTGGACACCTTTATCCAGGAAAATGGTGTGTCTCAGGGTTCCATTCTGAGTGTCATTCTCTTTGCTATCACCATAAACCCTATAATGGCCTGTCTCCCACTGGGCATCTCCGGCTCCCTTTTTTTTGACGATTTTGCCTTCTATTGCAATTCTCTATGAACCTGTCTCACTTAGTGGCATCTTCAGCAATGTCTTGATTGTCTTTACTCCTGGAGCATCGACAATGGCTTTCGCTTTTCCACTGACAAAACTGTCTGTATGAATCCCACGAACGCTGACTGCAAATTTGTATGTCCGTCTGGTTATTTGACCTGTTGTACTGCCATTCACAAACAGCATTCCAGGAGGTGTTTTCCTACAGGATAACACTTGCTCACATACTGCTGTTGTAAGCCAACATGCTGTAGTGTGTCAACATATTGCCTTGGCTTGCTCGATAACCAGCTCTACCTCCAATCGAGCACATATTGGACATCATCTGATGACAGCTTCAACCGATCCACAAACATCATTAACTGTCCTTATATTGGCCAACCAAGTGCAACAGGCATGGAACTCCATCCCACAAACTGACACATGACACGTGTACAACAGCGTACCACCATTTACATTTATATTTGCAGTGGCTTATCTCACACTCACATTGATCTCTGATCCTGCAACGTTAATCACTTTACATATGTTGTCTCAACAAATATATTCCTGGTATTTCATTACTCTACATTAATTATTTTTTGGTGTTGCAAATTTTTCCGTCAGTGTACCTGGCCTTTCTTTAACCACCCCTGGTGCAATGCAGAATTTTCTTCCCAGTAGCGAGAAAATGCTGTTATTCCAATTTTGAAATCAGATAAATTGCCTCTTCAAACGGACAGCTGTCGTCCAGATTGTTTACTCAGTGTCCTGAAAGTTACTTGAACATCTGGTTAGTCGAAGGCTGTATTGTGTCCTTGAATCCCCGGATCTTTTGGCTTCGATCCAGGGTGCTTTTCGCCAAGGGCGCTCTACTGAAGATAATTTAGTCCACTTGAAGTGTGCTATCTGAACAGCTTTTGCTCAGCATCAGTTCCTTGTTGCAGTTTTCATTGACCTGCGTATATATCTTATGATACCACATGGTGCCATAACGTCCTTGCCACCTTAAAGGAGTGGGGCCTCCATGGCCCACTACAGATTTTTATCCAGAACTTTCTTCCATGTCACACTTTTTGGGTACAGGTTGGTGCCTCCTGTAGCATCCCCCCCTGCAGGAGAAGGGGCTTGCACAAGGTTCTGTTTTGAGTGTCGCTCTCCTTTTTGTGGCTATCAATGATCTGGCGGCAGCTGCATGACATATGGTGTCCCCATCGTTTTTGTTCGTCCGCGACGGCTATTGCTGGAGGCAGAATGCAGGGAGCAATACACCAAGCACAATCCTGGGCTTTCACTCATAGCATCCATTTTTTGGCTGCCATGACCTACGTTATGCATTTCTGTCATTGTGTTTTTTAGGACTGGTCTTTGATGCCTAGTTGACATGGCTTCCCCGTCTTTGTCAACTAAAGCAGACATGTAGGTCGCACCTGAATGCTCTTCTATGCCTCAGCGACACCGACCGCGGTGTGGTCCACTCTACTTTAATATGGCTGTGCAGTCACACCTAGATTACAGGAATCTCTCATATGACTTTTTATCAGCTTCAACATTAAGTCTGGATTCGATACACTATTGTGGGGTAAGACTGGTAACAGGTGCCTTTTGACTAGGCAGCAGTTGCACTATTGTGTGTTCTGCACCATCAAAAATTGATGGCAGCTGCTCGCCCATAGTACCCTAACTGTCATCTCCTCTTTCCAGATACGAGATCTACCTCCGAAAATGGCAACACAGGTCTGGGGTTATGATCACCAAGTCTGAGTCTTGGTCCAGCACACAGTTTTAATCTGCCAGGAAGTTTCATATCAGTGCACACTATGCTGCAGAGTGAAAATCTCATTCTAGAAAACTCTTTAACTGGAATTCTCTTTACATATTGGCTATTTTCTTCACATATGTGGGACATGGTCTCATCTGAAAAGTGAAAGCAAGCCTGTAAAAGAAAGGGGGGGCAGTTCTCAATTCTTGAGCAGTGACCCTCTTTTTTTTTCTTTTTCTTTTTAAAAAAAAAAAGATCCTTTGTAATTTGGGTGAGTTTATGTTCAATCCTTGCACCCAATTTACTCTTTCATCTACCTACTTTTTTTCTCGTCAAGCAGAACGATATTTATGCCCGTTGCTTAATACCTGTTTTGTATCACTTACAATGCTGGTATTTATGAATTTTTCTTTGTAGTGAGGTCTTGCCAACAGCAAATTTTCTGGATGAAAAGTTGCTCAATCTGCTCATATACTTTAAAATTTAAAAGTAAATCTAGCAATGCTAGAATGTATACAAAATACTGATATACCCATTTTCAAGTTGTTGTTTAAAGATTCGCGACTTTTAAAACTTACGTAGATTATCTTTTTGATGATAGAACTTTACATAAGAAGTTATTAAGAACATTGCGAATATCACATGACGAACAATTGAATGACTAAAGCAGTGTTATCAACCCTCATTCATTGACACATGTAATAAATTCATCGAGGCAGTGAAGTCCAGAGCTGTTGTAAAAATTTCTGAAATTAAAAGTATATATTACCTAATGAATGTAGTATTTTGGGGTGAAAGAGCACAATAATTATTATTTTTGGAATGTAATAATTCACTATGGCATCATTTTAATTTTAATAAGTTTCACACTGTAATGAAACAATGTCTAAATGCCTCTCTCTCTCTCTCTCTCATTTGTTATAACTTACCGCTGTTATTTTGTATTTGTACTGCAGTCATTACATTAAAATTGGCTATATTGATTCTACAATTTATACTATTATGTTATTGCTAAGAATTGATTTAAAGAATAAACATATATATTTATTTGTAAGATTTTGTAAATTTATACCACTGGAACTCTTTCAAAATATTTGATTGGGTAATACTGCCAATAAATACAATGACTTTCTTTCTTCTGTTTATGATTGTAATAGATGTTGGACACTTTGACTCCAAGTATGTTATACAGAAACGCAGTGATTTTTTACAAAAGGCAAAACTATGTGTTCGAAGAATTGTGGAGAGGAGGGTACGTGATGTATTTTAAGTAGGTTATAAAGAGTAACTATAACAACAAAAACAATAAATTATTGATAAAATTATTTAATTGAATAGATAAAAAATCTACTCACCAAGTGGCAGCAGAACATACACATAAAACACTGTTGTGATTGGCAAGCTTTCGGAGCCAGTGGCTCCTCCAGATAGAAGCATTGAAGGGGAAGGAAGAAGGGTAATGGAAAAGGCCTGGAGAGTTCCAGGAAAAGGTGTAGATTTTGGGAAAGTCACCCAGAACTGCGGATCAGGCGAAAAATAGAAACGACACATGTCATATACCAGCTATTATGTAAACACTGTTCAGCTTTCTACATCTGCATGACTACCACCAAATTATCAGTTAGGATAAATGGGCATAGGCATAGTGTATATACTGGAAACTCACAATATCCTGTTGCAGAGCACGCTCTACAACATGGCATACGTGACCTCGACACTTGTTTCACCACACATGCCACCTGGATTCTTCTGCCAGACACCAGTTTCTCAGAACTCCGCAGGTGGGAACTAGCACTACAACGTGTCCTTGGCTCTCACCACCCACCTTGCCTTAATTTACGTTAATTTCTCCTGTCTCCGCCTTTCTTCACTGTAATTACTCTTTGCTTCACTCCGTTTTAGCTTTCTACATCTTTCATTGTCTTTCCCGTCTATTTTCACTGCCCCCTCCCACAGCTGTTGTATACAATACGCTTAGCTTCTCACTCTTATTAAGTCATGTACAGTTTTAGTAGTAATCTCTGTCTTGCATATTACCCTGTCTTCCACCTTTAAGCTCTCAGGTTTCCGAATCTTGCCTGATGCAGTCCCCAACAATTAGTCTTTCCTTCTCATCCTGTACGGTAAGTCACCCATGACCCACGGTTCTGGGTAACTTTCCCAAAATCTACCCCTTTTCTTAGACCTCTCCAGTCCTTTTCCTTCACCCTTCTTGCTTCCCCTGCAACCCTTCAGCCTGAAGAAGGAGTCACTGACTCCAAACGCTTCCCTATCACAACAGTCTTTTATGTGTGTGTTCTGCCACTGCTTGGTGAGTAGATTTTTTATCTATCCAATTAAATAATTTTATAAAGAGTATCTGTGTGTGATGTTTTTATTGGTATACAACTTGTTATAAACATAACTTATTTTTACCATTTAATATGTTTCCAGATATTTACCAGTGGTAAAGATGAAATTGGGTTGATTGTACTTGGTTCTGACAAGACACAGACTCCACTTGATTACCCAAATGTGAGTGTGGAATTTCCTCTTGCACTGCCTACATGGCAGATGATATCCATTGTGGAGAAATCTTTACATGAAAGAGAAATAAAAACAGATTGGATAGATGGTGTTGTTGTTGGCATGCAAGTCTTGAAAGATGAGCTAGATTAAGTATTTAAAGCTGTCTGTTTCATGACATTCCTGGAACATGTTCCAGAATGTGTGTTACACAAATCACAGTGACATAGTTGTGACTTTATAAACTTGAATCAATATGTTTTTGTAATGAAAAAGAAACAGAAGGCACAATACCTGCAGAAATAGGAAATTTGTTTGTGTGATTTTACTGTATGAATGTTTCTTACAGTTTTTCAGCTCAATAATTAAGGAGGTATTGATACAAGGCTTTGCCAAAAATCCATCTGTCACCTACAATTCCAGCCCTGTCACTGGCATTCCCTACCCCACAATATGACTGGGCCACCATGAAAGCAGCTACATCATTGTCAAATTCACTGAAACTACTGCATAGCAATTTACTTGAGTATGGCTGCTGTTGTGGTCTTCAGTTTGGTTTAAGCACTGCGTCAATACCTTCTCTTCATAGCACTCGGAGGTCGCGATCTGCGACTGTTTTTACAAATGGCAAGAGAACTTTTCCTCTAGTTGCTTGTTTTTCAGTGAAAGATTCAAATATTTTAGAATGTAGTGCCTTATGTATATCTGTTAGAATAGCCACAAGGTCTGAAAGTTATTTTCAAATGATTGAGCTCTTCTACACAGTATTGAAATTCACAGATTCTTCCAACCTGGTCCACCAATGTCTTACATACTCCTCTTCCTCCATGAATTGTTTCCAGCATTTGGAGATGAAACATTAGGCAGCAAAACGTGCCTTATAACCAAAATATAATGAACATATAATTAAATTAACCAAAGATGTAATGTTGCACTCTCAGGTAAGACTGATCTTGAATGCAAAGCCAAAGTGGAAATTAAATGTACGCTGCAACATTCATCACACTTTTTGTTATTGAATTTATTCACAGTGCCATAGGGAGAACTGAGTTTATGTGTTTTATAGAGTCAGATACACGCTGTGGCACAGGGTGCTGTCCGTTATTCTCCTGACTATGATGTGCAGGAATGGTAGTCTTCCTTCTTCTTTGGTCTCCATAGTGAATTTGATTTTGTGGCGTGTGGAGTTCACATGTACAAAGAAGTCAAGAAGTTTGTCTCTTCCATGAGGCCAGATGACAAGTGTGTTATTTACATAACAGAAGAAGAAGAAGATGGATTTCCATTTGGATGACATCAGGGCCTCTTCCTCGAAGTGCACCGTAAACATATTCACAATCTCTGGTCAGAGTGGCCTGCCTATTGCGACTCCATCTGTTTGCGGGAGGTGGGTGTGCCACAAGTCAGTGAAGTGGGAAAGCTGACCAAGTAATATGCGTGACGTGTCATACCTCGACCGATATTGAGAACAGAATAAAAAATTCAGAGGCATTACTTTTCAGCACTCCCATGCATATTCTGTATGCAAGAAAAGCTTATGGAGCAGGTTTCTCATTCAGAAATTCTATTTCAGTGTTGGTTGTTCACATGAAGACCGTGTTAAGCATAATGGAAGAAGGAGAAATGTTTATCAGCATTCCAGATTTGGCAGTGGAAGGCTCATGGTCTGCTGAGACTCTGGTTTATTGTTTCACTATATTGCTGCTTGCATTGCTCAGAATCTCATTTTGTGCGAACATAGAATTGGTAGGTTCAGCTGGGCCATGCTAAATGCCTTGCAGGGCCTCAGTAGTGCCACCCAACTAGCACCTGAGAGGGCAGACAAGTGTTCGCTCATGCGTACATGATCCTGCAGTGAAGTTGTGTACATTTAGTCAGGAAGTGGGCTTGTATACAGTGAGACAAGTATCCACACAGACAATGTGATGGCATCTGGAGCAGCACAGACTGTCAAGCCCTTAATGCAGCTCTAGAGAGAGGTGAACTGACAGCGGTGCAACTAACAACAATGCCAGACACAGGAATGGCACTGTGTCATCGTATCAGATGAGTCTCGGTTCTGCAACATCGTCACAATTGATGTACTTGTGTGTGGAGGCTCTGATGCCAACAGACCTGGCCAGATTGTACCTGTCATTCCCATGCGGGTCCAGCTTGTGATGTGATGGTATGGGGTGAAACTGGATACATGTCACAACCTCTGGTTCGCATCGCCAGTAATTTGGACAGCAGCCATTGCATTTGTGTTTTGTTAAGGCCTATCGCTGTGCCATATTTTCAAGGGCTCCATGATGTTATCTTTTAACAAGATAATGCAAGACTACACATCACCTGAGCTGTACTGAGCTACCTCGATACAGAGAGTGTTCCACTGTTGCCATATCCAGCATTTTCTTCAAATCTGTCAACTGTGGAGAACGTCTGTTCACAGAATGCCAAGAGATGGGTATGCCACCAGTCGCCAGCCACCAGTCGCCAACCACTACAGTTGATGAACTCTGACATATGACATACAGTTGAGTAGCATGAATTAATGTACCCATGGCTGTAATCCAACCTCGATTTGATATCCAGTGTGATGAGAGCTGTTCTGCTGTTCCAGTTTCAATACTGAAATTCATATATTATTTTTATGCTATCCTTACCAGATTGGACTGTGGTGTCATACAGCATAAAATATCTTACAACGTGTTGAATCAGTGATGAGAAGTGTAGAACAGCCAGCAGGGGAAAGATGTTGGCAATGAGACAGCTTTTATGTAGAACAGCAGTACAGTGTTTTACAGTGCATAATACTTCCACTGATTGAGAACAAAATGTGCAGTTTGCTGTCATCCATTTTCACAAACATAGCCTTGAAAAATAATGTTGACATTACTGTGCATTTCACTCTGAGGCATATTGCACTCTGAGAATGTTCATCGAATTCAGTTACTTTGTATTATATTTCAGTAACAGTGACATAATAGCAAATTGGACTGTATGAGTTTTTATTGATTTTTTTTTCCAGAGACACACTACCATTTCTTCAGATTTATTTAATTTGGGTATAAATCCTTTCCAGCATATATGCTGTACACAAAATGTTGAACATAAAATATAGCTATCTGCTGATTTAACATCTTGCTGAGTATACCAGTACAATGTTCTGTTGTAACACATAGTTCAATGTATTTTACACACTTATAAACTTATTTATACAGTTATAGTAATTTATACCATTACATTAATGTTGTACCTTAATGTTCTGGAAGATGATATTATAAGGAACCTCATACTTTTCCTGGATGATAGAGTTGTCTATAATGAATTATTGCCTGAAAAAGATCTGCACAAATTTGAGTCAGATCATAACATTTCAAATTGGTCCAAAGATAGGCAACTGAGTTTAAGTTTTCAGAAATGTAAATTGGAGCACATCACAAAATAAATAAAAGACAGTATTGTATGACTAAATTATCAAATAATCACAGTTTTAACTGGTCAACTCATACAAATATCTGGATGAAATGAAATGGTGACATAGACTCACTTGTAGGCAAAGCAGAATGCAGACTTCAATTCGTTGGTAAGATACTGGAAAATGCAATCAGTCTATAGAGGACATTGCTTACAAAATACTTGTGTGGCCCATTCTAGAATATTGCTTAAGTATGACCCATAACAAATAAGGCTAATGGCAGACATTGAATGTATACAAAATAGTGTAGCATGATTGATCATAGATTTATTTGATGCTTGGGAGAGCATCAAGAAGCTACTAAAAATTGGAAATGCCAGACAAGTGAAGATAGACGCCAAATATATGACAAAACCCAACTTATGAAATTTCAGGGACCTGTATTAAGCGAGGTATTTAGGGATTATACAATAACCACATATATATCACTCCTATAGGGACCATGAAGGCAAGATTAATTACAGCATGCACAGAACCATTTAAAGAATCATTCTTCCCACACACCACATGAGCATTGAATGGGGAAAAACCATAATAGGTGGTACAACAATGTACTGTGTCGGACAAACCCACAGTGGTTTATACAGTGTGCATGGAGACATGGAATCAGTTGACAGTAGCTGGGTAATGGTTCATATTGATTCCCATTTCCCTGTTGTAGTAGGTGATCTTATGCCTCTAATTATTTTTTCATTGCTATCTTAACTTGCATTCTTCAATTCAGTTTATTAACCCTTCTTATCTCTTTGTATTAGGGCAAATGTACAGTTAACTTTTAAGGAATTTGTATTTTCAATTTATCAACTGGAGTTTTGTTTCATATGCAGCAGCAATGTTACAAATTATTTGTTTCAGTTTGTTTAGAATAATTTGCTGTTTCACAGGTGCCTTGAAGAAAATAAAAGATCTCGAAAGTGTCTTAATGACAACCGATGGCCTCATATTGACAAGACAGCTGGTTGCTTTGCAGAGGGCAGGGCTTGACGGTCTGAACATCAGCTTAGACACCCTGCAGTCCCAACGCTACAACCAGATCACGAGGAGGAAAGGCTGGGAGCGTGTCATGGCTGGCATAGATCTAGCCTTGCAACTTGAATACGACCCTGTGAAGGTATTACTAGTGCAGCTGTCATCGCATGCAGACTTTCATAAGCAAAAGATGTAAATCTGTTGTTAAGAATATCAATACAAGAATCACCATTTTAAAGCAGTATGCCCTCACCCTCGCCCCCATCCCTGCTCCCACCCTCACCCCTGTCTCCACACTGCAGCTGTAAGTGAAGGAAGGTATATTAAGACAGAAGAAGTAAATTTTAGCTGACGATGCTAACAGTTTCGTAGTTTATACAACATAAAAAGTATGCCTTGCAAGTTTACCAATTAAATATCGTATATTTTCCTCCAAAGAGAGTCTTATGAGACTCAAGATCTTTATAGTTTCTCTTTTTTTCTTTTGTGTCTTTAGTTTAAAGTAAGTTTCCTCTATTGTGGTGTTGTTTTGAAAAAAATACTCAATTGTTTGGAAAAATTATTCTTAATTCTGTAGTCACACTTTTGTTGTGTCTAAGTACTACTGGTTTCAGTAGCGAGTACCGGCATCAGTTCATCTTATTATCAAAAATTTCTGTGCAAAATAAAAGCTGACCACTGTGGCCGAGCGGTTCTAGGCACTTCAATCCGGAACCGTGCTGCTGCTATGGTCGCGGGTTCGAATCCTGCCTCAGGCAGAGATGTCCTTAGGTTAGTTAGGTTTAAGTAGTTCTAAGTCTGGGGGACTGATGACCTCAGATGTTAAGTCCCATAGTGCTTAGAGCCATTTGAACCATTTTGCAAAATAAAAAGCTTCTGTACAACTGCAAACTAGACATACCATTTTCAGGGTGCAGTTCACATCTATTGAAAGCACAACAGTGACCTTTACTTTTAGTAGATAAGACACCTACTGGGGTAAGTGACTTGATGAATGCACACAAGAAGTTGTCATTTATTCCACATGTAGCTGCCATGCAGAATCATATTTTGTATTAGTTTGTCCTTACTCTTCCAAAAGGTTAAACCTTGTCTCTGCAGCCACAGCTTCCTCTCTTCAGCAGTTGTCTTCATCTCCATGTGTGAAGAAAATCCCATTCATTGATCATATTGTTTAAGTAGGATGTTCTCAGTCATCCCCTTGTTTTCTTACCTACGATCTTGCCTTCAGAAATGTTTTTTAAAAGATTATCATCTCCAGTTAAGTGTCCAGTGTATTTTGCTTTGCTCTGGCCTATAACTTTCAGTGGTTCTTTCTTCTCTCCTATTTCCTTTAATTTTTCTGTCAATGCAGATAGTTCTTGTACTTCTCCTCCAGAACCACATTTCAACAGGTTTGAGGTGAGCTTCCTTTGGCTTTTCTAATGTACAGATTTTGCATCTGTGTGTCAGAACACTCCACACAAAGGTCTTTACAAATATTTTCTTAATGTGGGAGCTGATATGTTTATTCAGTTGCAGCTTCTTCTTATTTTGGAAGGAACTCTTCACCTGTGCTATTCTTTTCTTGAATGCCTTGAAATATTGGTTGTTTTCTTGCAAAATGCTACTGAGATAGTGAATTTCAGTTCCTTTCTTGAGTTACTCATTGCCTGTTCTTGTGTCAGTCCTACCTCCACCTCCTTTCTTGTCTGTAGCCATAACTTTTGTCTTCTTTGTATTCATTTTTAGCTTTAGTTTTACCATTTCTTGATTTAAGGCCTGAAACATTTTATTTAGTTCCTACTCTGATTTACTATTGCGATGTCGTCAATCTGCAGTGTATATGCATGCAATTAAGTCTCCATATCGACATCATGCTCCAAAAACCACCTAACTGTGTGTGGCAGGGGGTACGTCTCATGCTACCAACTGATCCCCTCTGCCTTGTTCCATTTGTGAACAGTGCTTCGGAAGAATGACTGTCAGTACGCTTCTGTATTATCTCTAACTTCTCAAATTTCCTTCTCGTGATCATTTCGTGAATTGTATATGAGTGAAACTATTATGTTGTCAGACTCTTCTCGGAAACTACTCTCTCGAAACGTTGGTAGTAAATCTTTCCGTGATGCACAACTGCTCTCTTATGGCATCCACCACTGGAGTTGCTGAGCATCTCTGTAATGATCTCACAGTGACTAAATGATCCTGTGACAAAACACTCCGCACTTCATTGGATCTTCTTTCTCTCTTCTGTCAGTCGTACTGGGTAAGGACACAGGGGTAATTTACATTCACTTAAGATTCTTCCTGTGGATGTTAGTCTGGCATCTGCTTTTCTATTGCTGTTTTGTGTGGTCATTCCACTTTAAGGTTGCTCTGGATAGTTACTTCTAGATATTTTACGGTAGATTCTGTTTCCAGCAATTTGTCATTAATAGTGTAGTTGTACAGTATTGGATTTTGGATTTCTTTTCCTGTGTGTGTGTGTGTGTGTGTGTGTGTGTGTGTGTGTGTGTGTGTGTTACATTTATTTATGTGCAGGGTCAACTGCCAGAGCCTGCATCATTCACCAATCCTCTGCAGGTCATTGTGCAAATTGATACTGTCTTCTGTTGTTGATACTTTCTTATGGACAAGTGTAATACCTGTGAACGATATTAAGGAGCCTCTGACACTTTCTACTGGATCATTTATATACATTGTAAATGTAATGGTCCTATCACATTTCCTTGGAGTATTCCAGAAATTACCTTTTGATTCTTGTCATCTTTTCTTTGTTGTTGTTATCACTTCCTTGATGAACATATTAAGGAAGTAAGGTGATAGAAGGCGCCCTTCTCTCACTGCCCTTCTGGTTTTCCTTCTTTCATATCCGGTTCAGTACTCTGACTTTTGTATATACTCAAAATTAATCATCTGTCCTTCCACTTTGGACATTACTTTAAGGAATGATGATATAATGGTAATCTGTTTATTAAACAATATTTTAATGATACACGATGCTTTCTGATCATATAGTGGCTTGATGATGGAATTTGATACTGAAATTAGTAATCATTAGACAAAATAAAAGTGAAGCTATAATAAAAGAAAGTAATATTTTGGATCATGTCAGTTGTTGTTCCAAACAACAGCACGTCAGGAATAGGTTCAAATTGCTCTGAGCACTATGCAACTTAACTTTGAGGTCATCAGTCACCTAGAACTTAGAACTAATTAAACCTAACTAACCTAAGGACATCACACACATCCATGCCCGAGGCAGGATTCGAACCTGCGAACGTAGCGGTCACTCGGCTCCAGACTGTAGCGCCTAGAACTGCACGGCCACTCCGGCTGTCCAGGAATAGGTACTAAATTATTTGTCCGCTGATGACCTCACAGCTTAGAACACTAAAACACAAATGTTACTTGTTTGTTATGTGCCCTGGTAGAGTGTACAACTGTTTACAGTTCACGATTGGTTGTTGGAGATTGGGCGTTACTCACATAGTGTATTTGGTGCACAGTGCAGAAAAAGGCAGTGTCCAGAAAAGTAAACAAGTGTAAAGGCAAAAGTTTCATGACAGGATGTTGTGTCACCATACTTGGAAGACAATTATAGCCAAAGACAGAAATTTAAAAGAAACTGGCTCATTTGAGCTGCGGAGACCTAGTCGAGGAATCTCAGTAGATAATTGTTAGCACAGTAGAATTTATAAAGAGACAATGTCAGTTCGTGTGAGGGAAGGTTGATTGGTAAGTACCTATCAGCTTTCTCATAAAACTCACAATTTGAAGAATACACATCAAGGAAAAGGTAGAAGTCCAACAGTGTCAAATCTAGACAATAATATCGATCATCCAACAGTTTTGCAAAATCCCCAGTTGTACTTACTTTACTTACTTACTACTAACTTACTCAGATTTGCTGTGTACCATACAAGGAACTGCTTTCAACTAGTTCACTCGATCAGCTGCCAAGTTCTCACCTTCCTCCAAGTTTGTGTCCATGCATTGAAGATTCATTGCAAAAGTTCCAGGTGTTAAAAGGTCTTCCTGTACATCTGTATCTGTCCATTGATTTCAACAACAGTGGTGATTTTGGGATTCTTCCACCTTACATGCGTAGAACATAACCTGCAATCTTCAGTCTTCTTTCAACAATAATTTTGTGCAGGCTGTGTAGACCTCGTATTCTCAGCACTTCATCGTTTGTAACTTGGTTGGGTTAACATCTTCAGAATTCATCTCTAGCATTGTTGGTGAAAAATATGGAGACTGTGTGCTGATTTTACTGACATTTTCCAAGTCTCACACATATAAACGATAAAGGAGTACAGTCAAAGCTTTGTTGACATATTACAGACCTAATTGCCATATGGACTGATTTTCCAGTTCTGCTGGTGATTTCTGCATCTGTGACCTCATTATTACATATAAAGCTACCGAGATATGGCATCTGTCAACATCTTGTAGTATCTTCTATTGCAATGTAATCGGGGAAGAGACGAGTAATTTCCACTTACTTTGCACATTCTGTTTGCCTTATCTCTATTAATTTTTAGCCCTACACAATAGGGCATTTAATGAGAAAGCAGATAAAAATTAACTTGATGCCTTCAAAGGAGATGGTCTCTACTAAGTCTCTACTCCTTCAAGTCTGACTATGTAAGTGTAGACCAGAGATGGTTTGAATTCAGAGAAATAGTATCGACATCAATTAAGAGATATATACCAAATAAATTGAAAGGATACCAAATAAATTAAAAGGGTGGTGCACAAAATATGTCAAAACTCAGCTGCAGAAGCAATGAAAAAAAGCATGTCAAAATTTAAAAGAATGCAAAATCTCCAAGATTAGCGATGTTTTACTGAAGCTCGAAACTTAGGGTGGGTTTCAGTGCAAGATGTGTTTAATAGTTCCCATAGTGAAACTTCATTTTGAAATCTGGAAGAAAATCCAAAGAGGTTCTGGTTGCATGTATAGTACACCAATGGCAAGACACAACCAATACCTTCACTGCGCAATAGCTGTGGTAATGTTACTGATGACAGTGCTACTAAAGCAGGGTTACTAAACACGGATTTCTGAAATTTCTTCACCAAAGACAACAAAGTAAATATTGCAGTATTCAAATCAAGAACAACTGCAACTGTGAGTAACTTAGTAGTAGCTCTCCTCAGTGTCATAAACCATTTATGTTTCTTTCAGATAATGTTGATACAATAGCTCCATTAGAAATCATATATAGCTGCTCATTTGATAAAGATCCATACCTAGAGACTGAAAAGTTGCTCAGGTCACACCAATGCTCAAGAAAGAAAAGAGGAGTAATCTACTAAATAACAGACTCATATCACTAATGTTGATTTGCATTAGGATTTTGGAACATAAATTGTGTTTGAATATTATGAATTATCTCAAAGATAATGATTCATTGATAAATAGCCAAGATAGAGTCAGAAATATTGACCTTTTAAAACACAGCTAGCTCTTTAGTCACACAAAGTGATAAGTGCTGTTGATTGGGGATCTCAAATTGATTCCATATTTGTAGATTTCCAGAAGACTTTTTGAAACAGTTCCTCACAAGCATTTTCTAATCATATTGTGTGCCTATGGAGTATTGTCTGAGTTGTACAACTGGATGTGTGGTTTCCTGTCAGAAAGGTCACAGTTCATAGTAATTGATGGAAAATCGTCAAGTAAAAGAGAAGTGATATCTGACATTCCTCAAGGAAGTGTTATAGACCACCTGCTGTTGCCAATCTACATTAACAATTTAAGAGAGAATCTGAGCAGTCCTCTTAGATGATGCTATCATTTACAGTCTTGCAAATCATTTACTGTCTTTTAAAGTGATCAGATGATAAAAATGAACTGCAAAATGATTTAGGCTACCTATCCATATGATGCAAAAAGTGGTAACTGACCTTAAATAATAAAAATTGTTATGTCTTCTGCATGAGTAGTAAAAGGCATCTACTAAATTTTGTTTACATGATAATTCACACAGATCTAAAGGCTGTGAAGTTTACTGAATACTTAGGAATTACATTTACAAATAACTTAAATTGGAATGCTCACATAGATAATGCGGTGGGAAAGCAAGCAAAAGACTGTGATTTAATAGTAAAACATTTAGAAGATTAGGATTACTAAAGAGACTATCTACAACTATACCTGTCTGTCCGCTTTTGGAGTATTCTGCATGGTGTGGGATCCGTACCAGATAGGACTGACAGAGGACATCATTTAAAAGTTCAAAGAAAGGCAGCTCATTTTGTATTATTGGGAAACAGGAAAGTGCATGCCACAGATATCACATGTGAATTGGGGTGGCAGTCATTAAAGCAAAAGCATTTTGCTGGAGCAGGTTCTTAAAATTTCAATCATCAACTTTCTCCTCTGAATGTGAAAATATTTTGTTAGAGCCCTCTTACATAGGGAAAAATGATCATTGTAATAAAATAAGAGAAATGAGAGCTTGTACGGAAATATTGAAGTGTTTGTTTTTCCGCAAATGCTGTAGGGGAGTGTAATGGTAGATAAATAGGTTGAGAGTGGTTCTCTGAACCCTCTGCCAGCATTTAATTGTGAATTACAGACTAGTCATGCAGATATAGATAATGTAGATAGGCTTTCAATATTGTGCACTGATTCTCTAATTTTATACATTGCTCAAATACTTTCGTGGCGCTTTGGAGTGACCCCTTTAAAATAACAATTTACCAGTCTTCTTAATATGTATTTTGGTCACGAGGTTGATAAGAAGTTACAACAATACTCTCTTATTACTCCCCAGTTTTGGTTTTTATTAATGAACAAAATCGCCGCAGTGTTCCATAACAATTACGGGCTGAAGTTTCCTGCTGATGGAACCAATATGATTTTCTGTGTTTCTGAGCATACAGGTTGTGTACGCTGTTTGGAGTCTGGTGTGTGCTGAATCAAATGTTTTTATTGTTTTGATCTTCCATCTGAAGATTGGTTTCATGGAGTTGCCCATGCTAGCCTATCCTGTGTGACCCTCTTCACCTCTGCGTAACTACTGCAGCGTACAAAAACTTGAACTTGCCTACTGCAGTCAGTTTTTGGTCTCCTACACTTGTTACCCCCATTATATTCACAGATGACCACATATTGTGGAAATTGCATATTGTAATGTAGGATGCAATAATAACGTACGGAAAGTTTCTGTTGAAAATTACGAATTATTTAGGAATAAAGCAGATGGCTCACCAAAAGGCAGAAGCACTGTCTCATCGATAGGCACACGAACAAAAGGTATGTAGAATGAGATTTTCACTGTGCAGTGGAGTGTGCACTGATATGAAACTTCCTGGCAGATTAAAAGTGTGTGCCGGACTAAGAGTCAAACTTGGGACCTTTGCCTTTTGTGGGCAAGTGCTCTACCATCTGAGCCATCCATGCACTACTCACGACCCGTCCTCACAGCTTTACTTCCACCAGTACCTCGTCTTCTACCTTCCAAACTAAAAGGTACGTTGCTTGGCGAGCTTCCAGAATGCACTTTCTTTTTCTAGCTGTAGGGAAAACATGCGCGCGCGCACATACACACACACACACACACACACACACACACACACACACACACACACATACACACACACACGCGCGCGCATGCATGTCTCCTTATGTTGTGGTCGCTCAACTGCCAGCTCCTTACTGGCCCATGGTGAGTGTTCTGGAGTGAGGTGGGGCTTTAGAGTGGGGTAGGATGGGGTGGGTTGAGGCAATGTGAGGGATGGAGAGAGATGGAAGGGGTTTGGAGGGAAGCATTTAGTGGCTCGTGGGAGAGTGGGGAGCCATCTGTGGGCTAGCTAGGGGTGCAGGTAGAGGGGTCAGGCGACAGACAGCTGGGCACTCATAGACTAGGGTGTGACGTAAGATAACAGCACACAACTAGCTGATTGATGGGGGGGGGGGGGAGGGGAGAGGGGGGGGGGAGTGGCATGTGTGTGTGGGGGGGGGGGGGGGGTAGGGGGGCTGGTAGTTAACTTGGATTTAGGTCAGGAAGCAAAGGATGTGCTGTAAGTATGGCTACGAAAGTTGAATATTCTTAAATAAGATCAGCTGGTGCCAATGTATTGGAAAGTAACTGGCACACAAAGTGCAATTGTGGCTCCTTTTTCTTTGTGAATTTTAAATAGTCTGCAGAGCAAATTGAATTAGGAGGATCAGGCATTTGTGTGGGTCTAGGAAAGTAAATTGTAGAGCCAGATAAAAGGCGCGCAAGACAGGAGGGGTACTACTGCTCATCACTGCTGTATCGTGCTACTAGTACGTGTCAGTGTGAGTGCACCGGAGTGGTGTTGCCGTACATGCGTCTTTAAATTGGTCACCCACTGATCACTGCAGGCTGGCTGCTGGATGCCGTCTCTGGAAGCCAAGCATGTGGCGCGGTCCCTGCCGTGCCATCTGCTGGCGACTCGCACATATATAGGTGTGGAACAGTGCTGACTGTCTCTCTGTGTGATTCTAGTTTGTAATGTGCACATCAGTGTTCTGTGTCTTGTTGAGTCCTTAGAGGCATATTGTTCGGAGGTTATTATTAAAGCCATATTTGTGCGACTTGGATCACACTTCAGTATTACTTGGTTATTACATCACCACAAACATATTGACCGGGAATGTACATGCTTTGACAGTTTGCTACGTCTCTCTCTTCTAGGATTGACATGGTAGCTGCCTTGCATTTGTTAATGACTCTGACCTTGTCAACCAAAAACCGAATCTTAGTACAGTCATGATTTCCCTGAAGAGATTACATGACAGCAGAGACTTGTAAAATTGTGTTACCCATTTCTCTAGCCAGTGAAGATTCATTCTATACCTTCAGATACAGTGTCATGTAGGAGTAGAACAGCAAGAAATACGTAGCTCCTCTAACCGTAATGACAGTTTATCACCTCCCAACACTACATGTGCCAATGTTTCAGTGCATTTTTGAATATGTTTGTTAACAGATTCATCAACACAACAAAAATTTACGATCTCAGTAGCATCTTATTTCTTAACTCATACTTTACTATTCATCAGAATCTTCATCGCTGCTCTTTGATTCGTCAGAGCTCCCTGCTGTACTTTGTTTTATTTCATAGTCAGAATTAGTTGAAATACCACCTACCGTATTTACTCAAATCTAAGCTGCACTCAAACCTGAAAAATGAGACTCGAAATAAAGGAAGGAAAAAAAAAAAATTCCCGAATCTAAGCCGCACCTAAAATTTGAGACTCAAAGTTCAAGGGGAGAGAAAAGTTTTAGGCCGCACCTCCAAATCGAAACAAAGTCAGTCCATTGTAATATGATACAAAATTTAGGTCGAATGAATGACGATACAGCTACAGTAGTTTGGTTCGAGTCGAAAGCTTAGCACTTAAGCTTTACCAGGTAGCCTTTGCTATGTGTCAGGCGCTCCGTCCGTATTTATACTGGTACCCTTCCTTTTTCACGTGCTTCGTCTGGTTTGAATCAATTGCTTATTTTGCTTTGATCTGATAAGTGCTGTTTTCCTTGTTATAGGCGTTTATATCACTCTAAGCTGTAAATACATTACTGTACTGTGTCATGCATTGTTTGTCGCATTCTGATAGTGCGTGTTTGCGGCCTGTCGTCGCTCGCGGCATGGCTTGCTTTTATGCACGCTACCACCGCCTAAAATTAAAAAAAAAAAAAAAAAAAGAGAGGGAAATCGTCTCATTAGCGAAACAATGGCAAGAGACTATTTGTTGTCACTTACACTGCTGCTTTCTTTGATAATGATCAACAAGAACCAAATAATAGACTGCGTATGATAGAACATGTTCTGAACGAGAGTTAGGCGAAAATTTATCTCCATTTGAAAATCTTTGCGGCCGCTTCTTTAGTACATCAAATTCTGCACAGAAATTAGAGTCATCTTGGATATAAAAATCTAGTCAGTTGCCGTGCTTCATTTCTGACTGTATCACTATTAGGCATAAGAATAATACGAATATAAACATGACACGATACGTATATTCTTCCGCATTTGCTGTTGTCTCACTCTAGTTTCGTAGTTTATTAGGCAGACAGGATTTAAATAAGATAGCAGCAAACACGAAAGAATACGTGGCAACATGTTTATATTCGTATTACTCTTATGATGAAGAGAATACTGCATGTGATTCACATTTCATCAGGTTCCTATAAGCAACCATCTCTTCTCACAGGTAGGAAAAAATTCAGAACGTAGAGTTGGCCATATTGGCAAACATCCGAAACAGTCTTGCCAGTCGGATTTTCGTAATACATTGAAGTTCTGCTACATTCGAAGATGAACAATACGGAATTTATATTTACTTCGTTGGATAATGTATGAAAATTGTCTTCCACCTTTTTTTTTAATTTATTTACTGACGCAGAGGTTTTGGCGCCAGTATTTATCTTTGTGCCTACGAAGCATGCCTGTGTAGCGCTACATATATTCGATGGCAAAAGTTAGTTGTGGCAGCACCTACCAAAATTTTTCAGAACTTCCACTTGCTTTGCACTCGATTCTAAGCCGCAGGCGGTTTTTTGGATTACAAAAACCGGAAAAAATGCGGCTTAGATTTGAGTAAATATGGTACATCCTCTCCTTTGGATTCAACTTCTTAAGTATTATCTTTCAAGTCAACACCTGCTAATCTGTGAGACCGAAATGATGAGCCATACTACTCTATTTCACTGTGCCTGTTTGTTTCATTTATATAACATTTTATTCCATCATAGATGCTGCACTTACAGTTTCATATATGCATTGCAGCAGCAGACACAATAAAAGTAGCAATCAGCAGTGCTTAGTTTGTTGAATGGGTAAAAAATATGCCATTGTCCCAGTTCCACATATCCCCAAAATTTGATTCTCCCAAATTCTGTACTCTCTGAAATCGAATGTTTAATCCAAAGATGAAAGTGAACAAGTTTGATGCAGTATTGCTAATATTGTTTATTACTCATCTTGCTAAATGAAGTGCATACCGTGTCTTTTCTGAAAGGTAAGCAGAAGTAATGCACATACCAGTTTTCTAAAAACTTACATTGAGGTTGTGCTCTCCTTCCTCTTGTACAAATTAGTAGAGCCCTTCGGATTACTCCACGATATGCCTCTTGGCAAGGTGGTAACGACAGTATTATGAAAAGGATAGATAGGCACTCACTGTATAGTGTAGATGTTGTGTTGCTGGCAGGGGGGGGGGGGGGGGGGGGAAATACACCACCCATTAAACACGTAAGCTTTTGGTGCGTTGGAGTGGGGAAAAAGATTGGAGATGTATGTAGTTTAATTTTCGTAAGTTGTTAAGATGGTTAACAGCTTGGCATGGTAAGATAAATTCCCACATTCTCTAAAAAGAGAGAAAAAGATTAATTTTACAGAATCAGTGAGGTATACAAATATAACAGCAGACTTGTAGAACCATTATTTTGTAGGTTAGATTAGATTAGATTCAGCTTTTGTTCCAAGACCCAAAAAATGAGATGATTCTCGTGGGTGAGTAACATGCCAGAAAGTATAACATAAAAAATATAAAACATTTGAATACCCTGATCATTTGTCAGGAGATTGTCAAACTAGGTGAATACAATACAAACTGGAACAGCTAATATTTTCAGAATTGATACACTGTCAAACTGAAACATTGTTATGCACTATTAATAAATTTATCAAACAAAAAGTACATAATCTTGACTGTTATGACAAGGTGCTCTCAGAACTGAAATCTAACAGACATTCTTATTTAAGCTGGCCCAACAGCCACTGTTAAGATATTCATCTATAGAGTAGGATGAGTTGCCTATCAAAAAGTCTTTCAAACTCTGTTTAAATCATGCTTTATCTGTTATCAAGTTTTTAATGGTGTCTTTCTTCCACAGATAAATTGTGTTGTAATGCGAGGTTTTAATGAAGATGAAGTGTGCAGTTTTGTGGAGTTAACAAAAGAGAAAAATGTTGATGTAAGATTTACCGAGTACATGCCTTCCAGCGGCAACAAATGGAATGATGGGAAGATGGTCTCATTTAGTGAAATGCTCCAAATAATTAGAAAGCAGTGGCCTGATTTTGATCCTCTTCCCAATGGGTCCAATGATACCTCAAAGGTACGTGCAGTATTACATATGAACATACATTGAAAATAATTTAATGTTAAACTTCCTGGCAGATTAAAACTGTGTGCCCGACCGAGACTCGAACTCGGGACCTTTGCCTTTCGCGGGCAAGTGCTCTAGCAACTGAGCTACCGAAGCACGACTCACGCCCGGTACTCACAGCTTTACTTCTGCCAGTACCTCGTCTCCTACCTTCCAAACTTTACAGAAGCTCTTCTGCGAACCTTGCTAGAGCACTTGCCCGCGAAAGGCAAAGGTCCCGAGTTTGAGTCTCGGTCGGGCACACAGTTTTAATCTGCCAGGAAGTTTCATATCAGCGCACACTCCGCTGCAGAGTGAAAGTCTCATTCTGGAAACATCCCCCAGGCTGTGGCTAAGCCATGTCTCCACAGTATCCTTTCTTTCAGGAGTGCTAGTTCTGCAGGTTCGCAGAAGAGCTTCTGTAAAGTTTGGAAGGTAGGAGACGAGGTACTGGCAGAAGTAAAGCTGTGAGTACCGGGCGTGAGTCGTGCTTCGGTAGCTCAGTTGCTAGAGCACTTGCCCGCGAAAGGTAAAGGTCCCGAGTTCGAGTCTCGATCGGGCACACAGTTTTAATCTGCCAGGAAGTTTCATATCAGCGCACACTCCGCTGCAGAGTGAAAATCTCATTCTGGAAACATCCCCCAGGCTGTGGCTAAGCCATGTCTCCACAGTATCCTTTCTTTCAGGAGTGCTAGTTCTGCAAGGTTCGCAGAAGAGCTTCTGTAAAGTTTGGAAGGTAGGAGACGAGGTACTGGCAGAAGTAAAGCTGTGAGTACCGGGCGTGAGTCGTGCTTCGGTAGCTCAGTTGCTAGAGCACTTGCCCGCGAAAGGCAAAGGTCCCGAGTTCGAGTCTCGATCGGGCACACAGTTTTAATCTGCCAGGAAGTTTCATATCAGCGCACACTCCGCTGCAGAGTGAAAATCTCATTCTAATTTAATGTTTATGACTTACTACCAATCACAAGAATACTTCACATCTGCTGGTGGTATGAGAGATAGACTGGTTTAATTACATATTTCTCATCCCATTCAGTAAGTCTGTCCTGGCCTGGGTTTCTCTGCAGCTTTTCTGCAACTCTCCCCATTTCCTAAACCTTGACAATCCTTTTCTTTCTTCCCTTTTCCTTCCCCTTCATTGTTTCTGCCAGAAGAAGAAGCCACTGGCTCCGAAAGCTTGCACATTTCCATAACTTTAAGGGGAGTTAGAAGGGGAAAACATTCTTTTTCACTTTTTCGGGTTTTTATCTGATTATAAAATTTGCAATTTTCCAAATAAAATGATATGTATATTACTTATAAACTTGCGTGGGAAGTATTTTATTTTATTTTCTAAAATATAATCTACACCAGTTGAAAATGTTAAAATTTTTACATGCATTACTTCAAGACCTAATAAAATCGGTAATTTTTTATATACAGGGTAGTCCATTGATCGTGACCGGGCCAAATATCTCACGAAATAAGTGTCAAACGAAAAAACTACAAAGAACGAAATTTGTCTAGCTCGAAGGGGGAAACCAGCTGGTGCAATGGTTGGCCTGCTATAAGGCGCTGCCATTCTCAAACTGATATCAACTGTGTTTTTTAAAATAGGAACCCCATTTTTTATTACATATTCGTGTAATACGTAAAGAAATATGAATGTTTTAGTTGGACCACTTTTTTCGGTTTGTGATAGATGGCGCTGTAATAGTTACAAACATATGTCTCATAATTTTAGACAAACAGTTGGTAACAGGTAGGTTTTTTAAATTAAAATACAGAACCTAGGTACATTTGAACATTTTATTTCGGTTGTTCCAATGTGATACATGTACCTTTGTGAACTTATCATTTCTGAGAACGCATGCTGTTATGGCGTGATTACCTGTGAATACCACATTAATGCAATAAATGCTCAAAATGATGTCTGTCAACCTCAATGCCTTTGGCAATACGTGTAACGACATTCCTCTCAACAGTGAGTAGTTCGCCTTACGTAATGTTCGCACATGCATTGACAATGTACTGACGCATGTTGTCAGGCATTGTCGGTGGATCACGATAGCAAATATCCTTCAACTTTCCCCACAGAAAGAAATCCGGTGCTTTGACGACCAATCCACCTGTCATGAAATGTGCTGTTCAATACTGCTTCAACCACATGCAAACTATGTGCCGGACATCCATCATGTTGGAAGTACATCGCCATTCTGTCATGGAGTGAAACATCTTGTAGTAACATTGGTAGAACATTACGCAGGAAATCAGCATACATTGCACCATTTAGATTGCCATGGATAAAATGGGGGCCAATTAACCTTCCTCCCTTAATGCCACACCATACATTAACCTGCCAAGGTCGCTGCTGTTCCACTTGTCGCTGCCATCGTAGATTTTCTGTTGCCCAATAGTGCATATTATGGCGGTTTAGGTTACCGCTGTTGGTGAATGATGCTTCATCGCTAAATAGAAGACATGCAAAAAATCTTTCATCGTCTCGTAATTTCTCTTGTGCCCAGTGGCAGAACTGTACATGACATTCAAAGTCATCGGCATGCAATTCCTGGTGCATAGAAATATGGTACGGGTGCAATCGATGTTGATGTAGCATTCTCAACACCGACGTTTTTGAGATTCCCAATTCTCGCGCAATTTGTCTGCTACTGATGTGTGGATTAGCTGCCCCAGCAGCTAAAACACCTACTAGGGCATCATCATTTGTTGCAGGTCGTGGTTGATGTTTCACATGTGACTGGACACTTCCTGTTTCCTTAAATAATGTAACTATCCGGCGAATGGTCCCGACACTTCAATGATGTTGTCCAGGATACCGAGCAGCATACATAGCACACGCCCCTTCGGCATTTTGATCACAATAGCCATACATCAACACGATATTGACCTTTTCCGCAATTGGTAAACGGTCCATTTTAAAACGGGTAATGTATCACGAAGCAAATACCGTCCGCACTGGCGGAATGTTATGTGATACCACATACTTATATGTTTGTGACTATTACAGCAGATGACCGGAGTGACTGAGCGGTGCTAGGCGCTACAGTCTGGAAACGCGCGACCGCTACGGTCACAGGTTCGAATCCTGCCTTGGGCATGGATGTGTGTAATGTCCTTAGGTTAGTTAGGTTTAAGTAGTTCTAAGTTCTAGGGGACTGATGACCTCAGAAGTTAAGTCCCATAGTGCTCAGAGCCATTTGAACCATTTTTGACTATTACAGCCCCATCTATCACAAAGTGAAAAAGTGGTCCAGCTAAAACATTCACATTTCTTTACGTACTACATGAATATGTAATAAAAAATGGGGTTCCTATTTTTAAAAAATGCAGTTGATATGAGTTTGACCTATGGCAGTGCCATCTAGCAGGCCAACCATAGCGCCATCTGGTTTCTCCCTTCAAGCTAGACGAATTTCGTTCTTTGTAGTTTTTTCATTTCATGCTTATTTCGTGAGATATTTGGCCCGGTCACTATCAATGGACTACCCTATAGAAAGCTGTGGATTGCTGTGTTATAAAGGTTAAATTATGTGTTTGTATTGGTAGCACTGTCAAAAATAGTATCGTATCTTTTCATAGTATAAACATGCTTTGTATATCGAAGTGCTAACGTTTTTCTGAGGAAAAGTGACGAATAGACTGGTAAATCTCTCAAAAAGTATGACTCCAAAATGAAGTGTTTTTAAGAAATGTGGGTTTCATGGTAATAAATTTTTGAATAAAGAGAAAAATTGTGTTCAGCATGTGGTGTGTGAAGTTACAGACAATGAAATACTGGCAAACTCATGAGTATCTAGAGAAACACCCATTAGTGCTTCGAAGATTAAAATAAAACATAGTGATAACACAGTTATCTCAAAACAAAACTCATGTAAACGGTAGGTTAGGTTATATTCTGATACATTTACACATCCTAACAGGGGTGTTATGTGAATGTGTATGCTGTATGTATGTGGAGGGCCAGTTAGTTTACATGAAGACATTAAGGTATCAAATGGACTAGCCAGGAAACTTATCATTAATTCTGCCAGTTGTAAATACACTCATTCATTTTGGAATTCTGATAAGTGTAAAGATAATTATTTTGACATAAATGTTAGGTGGTTTTATGGATTGAGAGCTATTGGCAAAGGACACACTGCAGCAGAAACAATGTGTTTCGTGATGTATATGCCACACCCACTTTGTAAAATGGACAAGTATGCAGGATTTATTGGAGCTGCTGTGAAATCCACTGCATGTGAGTCAATTAAGGGTGCTGCAAATGAAGCTGCTGAAATAAACGATGGTATGATTGACATAGCTTTTGGGGCACTTGGTAGAAGCGCAGCTGCAGTTCTAAGAATTCTGTTGCTACAGTGATCAGTGTGGATACTGGAAAGCTAATAGATTTCCAGATTTTAACCAAACATTGTTATAAGTATAAATCAGGGAATGAAGAAGGGCATATCTGTGACAGAAATTATGAAGGACAACTAGTCGTACGGAGGCCTGTGCAGCTGTTGAAATTTATAATCGATCTGTAAACTAAAGGGGAGTGTGTTACACTAAGTTCTTAGGTTATGCAGACTCAAATGCGTATAACAGTGTAGTAGCCACTCAGCCTTATGGTGAGAAGTTTATCACAGAACTGGAATGAGTTGGTCATGTCCAGAAGAGGATGGGTACCAGATTGAGGAAGTTGAAACAGAGTTTGAGAGACAAGAAACATTCAGGTGGTAAGACCACAAGAAGCAGGCTGACAGACAAAATGATTGATGAAGTACAACAGTATTATGAGATTGCCATTAGAAATAATACTGAGGATTTGTTGAAAATGAAGCAGGCAGTATGGGCTACCTTCTTCCAGAGACTGTCAGCTGATGATAAACCAGTACACCATCTTTGCCCTCCTAGATCTGGTTCATGGTGCAATTACCGCAATGCCCAGTACTCAAACAGGTCATACAGCCATAAACATTCTATCCCAGCAGCAGTTGTGGATATCATAAAACCTGTTTACAGAGACCTGGCAATCCTGAATTATTGAAGAAGTGTCTGCATTGTCAGACTCAAAATCCCAATGAGTCGTTCAATAATCTTATTGTGTCAGTGTTGTCGTAACTGCCATCTGGGTCACGTCTGCTGTGCAGCGAGCTATGCTAATTTAAGTATTAACTCTATTTTTCTTACTTGTCACTTCTTTTTCCGTGTGTTTTTGCTTTTAGGAAGCTTTAATTGTCGGGTGCTAGTAATAGTGTTCCATAGATTTCATGTTTGTTTTGAATACAGTCAGAGAGAGTCCGTTTAGTCAGCCATAGTGCCAGTAGTGCTAGTGTTTGTTTTCAATACAGTCCAGAGACAGGTAGTGCTATTTTCATTGTTTTCTACAGGAAGTGTCTAGTAACCACAGTTTAGTCAACTATCAGCCGCCTTTAGTGAATTAGCAGTCTAGTTATAAGTTGATTAACTCTCTACAGTAAATTGATTTCTTAGGATGGATAGGATGTGTGACTGCTGTGTACGGACACAGGAGGAGCTGGCCACTGTTCGCGAACAGCTGAATGTATTGAAGCCACAATTAGCCATCTTCAGGCGGCTGCCTCAGAGTGTAGCAGCAGTGGGGAGTCTGGTGCGTTGCATGGTACACCCCAGGTGTTACATGCTTCACCCACTGACCCTGCTGTCAAGACATCTTTGCGGGTACCGGGTGCAGTTGGGCCACCCTCTTCCCAAGGGGAGTGGCGGGTTCAGCGGCATTCGTGGCGCATGAGGCGGAGGGTCAGTGTGGAGGCTGGCCGTGTGGCATCGCCCGTTCTGCCTGTGAGTGGACATGTGGCCACTCCTTCAGCAAGGTCCGAGCAGGCACATGGGGGGAGGGGTATATTAGTTATTGGGAGCTCCAACGTTAGGCGGGTGATGGAGCCCCTTAGGGAAATAGCGGAAAGGTCGGGGAAGAAGGTCAGTGTTCACTCTGTCTGCTTGCCAGGGGTCTCATCCGAGATGTGGAGGAGGCCGTGCTGGCAGTGATAGAGAGCACTGGGTGCACCCGACTGCAAATTGTTGCTCATGTCGGCACCAATGACTCCTGCCGTCTGGGTTCAGAGGTCATCCTCAGTTCGTACAGGCGGTTAGAGGAGTTGGTGAAGGCGGAAAGCCTCGTGGGGTGGAATCTGAGCTAGCTATTTGTTGTATCATTCCCAGAACCGATAGTGGTCCTCTGGTTTGGAGCCGAGTGGAAGGCTTAAACCAGGGGCTCAGACAATTCTGCGGAGATCTGGGGTGCAAATTTCTCGACCTCCGCTATCTGGTGGAGAAATGTAGGGTCCCCCTGAATAGGTCACGCGTGCACTACATGCAGGAAGCGGCTACAAGTGTAGCGGAGTATGTGTGGAGTGCAGATGTGGGTCTTTTAGGTTAGAGAACTCCCTCCCTAGGCCCGACAAGACACCTCCTGAGATGCGGCAAGGTAGGAATAGACAAAATGCAGCAGGGAATAACAATATTAATGTGCTAATAGTAAACTGCAGGAGCGTCTATAGAAAGGTCCCAGAACTGCTCTCATTAATAAACGGTCACAATGCCCACATAGTACTAGGGACAGAAAGTAGGCTGAAACCAGATGTAAACAGTAATGAAATTCTAAACTCAGATTGGAATGTATACCGCAGAGACAGGCTGGACAGTGAAGGGGGAGGCATGTTTAAAGCGATAAGAAGTGCAATAGTATCGAAGGAAATTGACGGAGATCCGAAATGTAAAATAATTTGGGTGAAGGTCATGGTTAAAGCAGGCTCAGACATGGTAATTGGATGTCTCTATAGGCCCCCTGGCTCAGCAGCTGTTGTGGCTGAGCACCTGAAGGATAATTCGGAAAATATTTCAAGTAGATTTGCCCACCATGTTATAGTTCTGGGTGGAGATTTTAATTTGCCGGATATAGACTGGGAGACTCAAACTTTCATAACAGGTGGCAGGGACAAAGAATCCAGTGAAATTTTTTAAGAGCTTTATCTGAAAACTACCTTGAGCAGTTAAACAGAGAACTGACTTGTGGTGATAACATATTAGACCTTCTAGTGACAAACAGACCTGAACTATTTGAAACAGTTAACGCAGAACAGGTAATCAGCGATCATAAAGCGGTTACTGCATCGATGATTTCAGCCGTAAATAGAAATATTAAAAAAATGTACGAAGATTTTTCTGGTTAGCAAAAGTGACAAAAATCAGATATCAGAGTATCTAACGGCTCAACACAAAAGTTTTGTTTTAAGTACAGATAGTGTTGAGGATCAGTGGACAAAGTTCAAAACCATCGTACAATATGTGTTAGATGAGTATGTGCCAAGCAAGATCGTAAGAGATGGAAAAGAGCCAGCGTAGTACAACAACCGAGTTAGAAAACTGCTGCGGAAGCAAAGCGAACTCCACAGCAAACATAAACATAGCCAACACCTTGCAGACAAACAAAAATTACGCGAAGCGAAATGTAATGTGAGGAGGGCCATGTGAGAGGCGTTAAATGAATTCGAAAGTAAAGTTCTATGTACTGACTTGGCAGAAAATCCTAAGAAATTTTGCTCTTATGTCAAAGTGGTAGGTGGATCAAAACAAAATGTCCAGACACTCTGTGACCAAAAAGATACTGAAACAGAGGATGATGGACTGAAGGCCGAAATACTAAATGTCTTTTTCCAAAGCTGTTTCACAGAGGAAGATTGCACTGTAGTTCCTTCTCTAGATTGTCGCACAGATGACAAAATGGTAGATATTGAAATAGATGACAGAGGGATAGAGAAACAATTAAAATCACTCAAAAGTGGAAAGGCCGCTGACCTGATGGGATACCAGTTCAATTTTACACAGAGTATGCGAAGGAACTTGCCCCCCTTCTTGCAGCAGTGTACCGTAGGTCTCTACAAGAGCGTAGCGTTCCAAAGAATTGGAAAAGGGCACAGGTCATCCCCGTTTTCAAGAAGGGACGTCGAACAGATGTGCAGAACTACAGACCTATATTTCTAACGTCGATCAGTTGTAGAATTTTAGAACATGTATTATGTTTGAGTATTAAGACTTTTCTGTGAACTAGAAATCTACTCTGTAGGAATCAGCATGGGTTTCGAAAAAGACGATCGTGTGAAACCCAGCTCGCGCTATTCGTCCATGAGACTCAGAGGGCCATAGACACGGGTTCCCAGGTAGATGCTGTGTTTCTTGACTTCCGCAAGGCGTTCAATACAGTTCCCCGCAATCATTTAATGAACAAAGTAAGAGCATATGGACTATCAGACCAATTATGTGATTGGATTGAAGAGTTGCTAGATAACAGAACGCAGCCTGTCATTCTCAATGGAGAGAAGTCTTCCGAAGTAAGAGTGATTTCAGGTGTGCTGCAGGGGAGTGTCGTAGGACCGTTGCTATTCACAATATACATAAATGACCTTGTGAATGACATCAGAAGTTCACTGAGGCTTTTTGCGGATGATGCTGTGGTATATCGAGAGGTTGCAACAATGGAAAATTGCACTGAAATGCAGGATGATCTGCAGCGAATTGATGCATGGTGCAGGGAATGGCAATTGATTCTCAATGTAGACAAGTGTAATGTGCTGCGAATACATAGAAAGAAAGATCCCATATCATTTAGCTACAATATAGCAGGTCAGCAATTGGAAGCAGTTAATTCCATAAATTATCTGGGAGTATGCATTAGGAGTGATTTAAAATGGAATGATCATATAAAGTTGATCGTCGGTAAATCAGATGCCAGACTGAGATTCATTGGAAGAATCCTAAGGAAATGCAATCCCAAAACAAAGGAATTTCGTTACAGTACACTTGTTCGCCCACTGTTTGAATACTGCTCAGCAGTGTGGGATCCGTACCAGATAGGGTTGATAGAAGAGATAGAGAAGATCCAACAGAGAGCAGCATGCTTCGTTATAGGATCATTTAGTAATCATGAAAGCATTACGGATATGTTAGATAAACTCCAGTGGAAGACTCTGCGGGAGAGACGCTCAGTAGCTCGGTATGGGCTTTTGTTGAAGTTTCGAGAACATACCTTCACTGAGGAGTCAAGCAGTATATTGCTCCCTCCTACGTATATCTCATGAAGAGACCATGAGGATAAAATGAGAGAGATTAGAGCCCGCACAGAGGCATACCGACAATCCTTCTTTCCACGAACAATACGAGACTGGAATAGAAGGGAGAACCAATAGAGGTACGCAAGGTACCCTACACCGTCAGGTGGCTTGAGGAGTATGGATGTAGATGTAGATGTAGACCAAAAAATGTTTTTCTTGTAATGAAGACACTAAAGTGGGGGTCAGTCATGCTGTTATTGCTTTTAACGATGGCAACATTGGTAGCGTGAAAGTGCTACAACATATGGGAATTAATTCTGGAGCAAACTGCATCAGAGAATTTGAATGGATGGACACGGTTTGCAATGGTAAAGCAGAGTATGCAGCACAGTTGGCCACTACGGAGTCCAGAAAGAAGAAAACAAAAAAAACTTAAAAAAGATCAAGAGGATGATATACAGTATGGTGCAGGGTGCTTTTGAGTGACTAAAAATAAAATGTTAAGCATATATTGAGTTACAGTCTATTAAAACTTTAAAAACTCTTCCTGAAAATTTACATTTTCTCTTGCATTTTTCCCTAAATCTCAGAAACTAGTTCAAGTAGCGAATTCAAATTTTCAGGGAGTAATGACATATGTATCCTGAGTCTTCTGAACTTAAAGAAGAACATAATGTTATGTATAAATAAAATTATTTAGAATAACATACAAAAAAGTACACAAAATTTTAACTGTGTAATTAAAAAATTGTATTTCCAAAAGCAGTGGCTGAAATGCAATTATTGTAAGACTCAGAACATATAGTTTAATGTCCTGTAAAAGTTTCTTGTCAATGGCTACAGTTGTTCCTGAAGTACGGGGAAGTTAAGTCACTAAATTTAACATTGTCAGGATAGGGCGTTCAAACTCCCCTTAATGCACATTTTCTCCTTCCTCCACTTGGTGAGCAACACATTTATAGTATTTTCACAACAGCAGTAGCTATTTTCTTACAATTTCTTTTTGCAGGCATACCATGTCCCGGGCTTCAAGGGACGTGTGGGATTTATTACCTCAATGAGTGAACACTTCTGTGGCACGTGCAACCGTTTACCGATAACAGCTGATGGCAATTTGAAGGTGTGTCTCTTTGGGAATTCAGAGATATCTCTCAGGTGAGTGATGAAACATAGAATAATCATGTCCAAGTGAAAATTCATGCAAGGAAACCATAAAATTACTAGAAGACTGACAGACTGATCAGTATTTTACCTTCAGGAGGTGAAATTCCAAAACTTCTTATAGACACATTTGTTCCTCTTGTCCTCACATTAGTTGTGGAGTCCGAGTGACCTTTCAGACCTTCAGAAACTTATCCCTCTTTCCTCTCTCATGAAGGAACTGATAGTTCCAAATGCTGAGTATAGAATAATACTTTCAAACTGTTTGCCATGCACATTAGGTATGTGGTTGGTATATGGAAGAGATAAACTGCAGTTAAATCCAGCAGGTATGAAATGAGTAATCTTTTCTTGAAGTTTTCAGCTTGCACCCTCCTCCCTCCCAGACATACAAACCAGATACCTCTAGCTAAATAATTTGTGAGTATATATAATTTGCCTCTGTCAACATCATGTTACACTAACATATTTGTGAGATTAAATTAAAGGAAAGTAATCAGGACTGGAAATTATGTGAAGACATTTTTAGCTATGTCCCTAGGTTGTAATAAAGTTAACACAGTATTTCTGTCCATGTGATGGTAACTATGATTCGCCAGCCACCGTTGCCGAGCGGTTCTAGGCGCTTCAGTCCAGAACTGCGCGACTGCTACGGTCGCAGGTTTGAATCGTGCCTTGGCTCAGATGTTAAGTCCCATAGTGCCCAGAGCCATTTGAACTGTGATTCATGATTATCAGAGTCTATATGTTCCAAATAAAAATTGGAACGTCATGTGTATAAATGTACAAATTATTAGACAATGGGACCAACAACTGACACTTTTAAATTGATGACTAGACTAAGAGATTAATAATAGGAAAAAAACTGCAAGATACTTGGCGATAAGTTTGTTTCAGGACAAGGTAAGGTGGGTGGGGGGTGGGAAGAATCAGCTCTCTCTTTGTGAGCATACCAGAAATCCTTTATCAACCGAAGGTAAAATAAGATATAAAAATACAGGGTCAAACAATTAATTTAAGTATCTTAAAAACCAAATGACTAATAAAATTGGAAGCTAAGAAAAGTAAGTTCGTAGTAAGTAGGGTGAAACACAGGGGGCTGCAACATATTGCCATTGTTGTTTGACTTGTCTATCAAAGAAAAAAGAAATGGATCGAAACAAAATAAAAGTGAGAATGGAAATGTATCAGAAGCAGATAGGAATAAGCAAGGAACATATTCTTTAATAAAAAAAAAAAAAAAACTGACATGTGAGGCAGATTTTCCTACAATTTTATGTTCAAAGCACAGCAGTCTGTGAAAGCAAAATATTTATGACATTGAAAAAAGAAAATCAGTGAGTGAAAAGTGTGTGTAGGTGAATTGTGGTGAAAGATTGGATATTGGAACTTCTGTTAGGCTGCCCAGTATTAGTTAACTTGGTAGTAAAGGAGCAAGTTTGCAAGGGCAGATAACTGTTTGACTACGTAAAATAGAGTGGGAGTATGGAAAAGCTAGTCCAAGATAGGATGAAAAAGATAACAGCAACTTAAAAAATGAACTGATAAGTTACCATGAACCCCATTCCAATCTAGTGAATGCAGTGGTTGACAATATCTTGTGACATTCACCTATAAGGCTCAAACAATAATTCAATAATTGCTAAATAAAAATACAAAATGTTGACAAGACTGTATCTAAGCTGTCACTCTCTTTTGAAACAAGGGTGTTTAAACCAACAAACACGCAGGAAAGCAGGGACAACTCGCACACTAGAGAAGGATGGGCAGTATCATTGAAGGAGTGAGCATAAACCATGTGGAATATGAAAAAAAAAAGAAGAAGAAGAAGAAGAAGAAGAAGAAGAAGAAGAAGAGGAAAAATGTTGATCTGCAAACAAGGGAATAAAAATTTTCCACGTGAAGAGACAATATGGTACTGTGCTGATGAGTGTGTACAAGTGGTGATATACAATATACATTGATAAAGGAACTCTGCATTGGGCCCAGAAGACCACGCAATGCTCTTCGAGAGATGTCCTCTACTATATATCTATGGAGAGTTAGGGGGTCAGTATACGACTCTCCAGGCTGTTATCAACTTCCAGAAGTTGAAGACACTACTTCTCACTTGAGTATCTCCTCAGCTGGAACTACAAGCAGAGTGTACCCTATTCCAGTCTGTCCACCGAGCAGAATTTCCCGGCTCTACAAGGAATTGAACCTGATCCCTTTCTATGGCACGCCTGTGGCATACTGACTGCATGGCTGTGGCAAGAGTCATAATATATACTTGTGAACAATTGAGTTATAATTATTCTGTTTATTGGGGAGAGAGTATGTATATTGCCACTGTGAATGAAACAGTTTAGTGTATCATATTTGGAATGTATTCAGACCTCGTACTTGTTGTGTGAGAGCGCAGTGTCTTAGACACTTGTAGTGTTTGTCTTAGCATGTACTAACTGGTGTGCCTTACTTTCTAGTATTTTTAATTGTATATCATTACTGGTGCCTCTGGCACTTTTGTGTTGCAATAGCAATAGCTTGCAATAGCAAACATTGAGTAAACCATGGTTTTTGGATTAGAAGTAGAGGTCAGCTGGATTGACATTGGGAATAGAGTGATGGGAAGTGGACAATAAGCAGTTATATCGAAGGGTGCATTATTTGATATGTCAAGGTTAATTACAAAATGTGAATTGGAGAATTTTTCACGTTGAGCAGAAGTAAGTTTACAGGACCAGGTGTCAAATTACATATGATCAGTGTGAATCCCTATAGTCAGCATGAACACTGGCACACAGAATAATTTATAGGTAGCCTTGCTGTATATAAAAAATCAGATTTGTGCTGAACTGTCATAAACAAACTGTCACTTCTCTGGAATAAATAGACTCTGATTTGTTAATTACATCTGTGTAAATGAAAAATATAGGAAAACATAGATTGCTGCTTACTGTAAAGGAGACATGTTACACTGTAGACAGGCACAATTAAAAAGGCACTTACACAAAGCTTTCGGCCACAGCCTTCATCAGCAAAAGAGATACAGAGAAACACACACATTCATACACACAGGCAAGCACATGTCACACACATATGACTGCCAACTCCAGCAGCTTGCCCCTAGCTGCTGGACTTGGCAGTTTTTTTTTTCTCTGTGTGTGTGCAGGGAAAGATAGATCACTATTTACCATAAAGAAAACAAAGTTGCACCAGGCACAACACACAAGCATTCATTACGTATCCTGTTTCAGACCTCACGCCCTCCTTTTTTAACTTAGCGCTTGCCTTTCGGCTTCCTCTCATTGTGTCTAGGCTGTCTTGTCTAGACACAACAATTTTTGGCGACGAGTCAACGGAAAGGGTCTTGTCCTTTCTAATTGCTTACATTTACTTGTGTCATGTCTTCGCCAGATGTACTGTCCGAATTTTATCGCTTGCAGAATCAGCAGACGCAGGCGTTATTGGATGCCCTTGGACAGCTCGTCCAGGGTCAATGTGAACTGCACAACGATGCGGCAGCCGCCGCTCTACCACTACCGCAGCCACAACTCACAGTTGCACCGCCTTTTAGGCCGTTTGACCCAGCTAAGGAAACATGGACGGAGTGGTCACGCCAGTTTGGATTTCATCTCGCCGCCTACAGAATTCAAGGTAACGAGCGGCAGCCTCATTTATTGGCGTGTGTAGGGGTGCAAACGTACCATGTGATAGTGAAATTATTTCCCCGACGCGACGTAGCAACTCTGTCCTACGAAGAACTTTTGTCTGCTTTAGATGCCTATTTCAAGGAAACAGTTAATGTAGTTGCAAAAAGGTATACGTTCTTTTGTACAAAATGTACGGCTGGTCAAACTAATAGGGAGTAGGTTGCAACATTGCAAGGCCTTACAAGGGATTGTGCTTTTGAGTGTGAATGTGGACTCCCTTATTCAGATACAATGGTCCGTGATGCAATTGCACAGAACGTTTCTGATGTTCGTATATGGGAACAGATTTTGAAACTAGTTAATCCCTCCCTTCAGCAAGTGATAGACATATTAGATAGACACGACACGCTTGAATTTGCTCAGGAATCATTTGCAACTTCGCCAGCCGTGTGTAACATTAACCGGCCCGTCGGGCGCGCTGCACGGCCCGGTAAACTGCCCTCGCGCACGTCCACGCAGCTGCCGCTATGCTCTAAACCAGGTGTGCCGCGACACCATACAACTGCAGTGAAATCATGCCCGCGGTGTGCTACTAGACATTCGCGTGAAAATTGCCCGTCACGCCAAGCTATTTGCTTTTTCTGTAATAAGAAAAGACATGTTCAAAGTGTTTGCCAGAAAAAGCTCAGATCAGACAATCACAACCATTCCAGGCCTTTTGCTTCGCGCTGGAATCGAACCAAGGACACTCGGGCTCGTGGACCTTCGCCCATGGACATTCATGTAGTGAATTCCACCCCGTCCAGTGCCACTTTCTCAAACAGTGACAGTGTTCGTCCCACACAAAGTGTGCGTCGACGTCGCCGGAAATCACGTCAATTAGCAAGTGATGCTGTACCTGTATCAGTTCAAATTGCACGAGACAGTCGCTCTTGTCGTCAGCAGGACGATAAACTTTTTGTAGATTTGGACTTTAATGGAATGGTCATACCATTCCAGCTCGATACCGGAGCTGCAGTTTCATTGCTCAATCACGACACGTACAAACAACTGGGCAAACCTCCGTTGCGTGCCGCAAATGTTAAGTTAAATAGTTATTCAGGTCAGAATATCCCTGTGTTAGGACAGTGCAGCCTTCTTGCAACATACAAGGGACAAACAAAACTTGTCTCATTTTACGTTCTTCGTTCTTCTACTGCAGTGAACTTGTTTGGTTTCGATTTATTTCAGTTGTTTAACATGTCTATAGTAAATCAGGTCCTATCAATGAATCAGACTGTGCCTTCAGACAATGTTTCTCATCTGTGTGAAGAATTTGCAGACATTTTTTCACCGGGCTTAGGTTGCGCTAAAAACTATGAAGCACATTTGGAACTGAAAGTCAATGGGCAACCGAAATTTTTCAGAGCGCGCAATGTTCCTCACGCATTGCGTGATGAGGTCGCAAGAACATTACACGATTTAGAATCACAAGGTGTAATTGAACGTGTGCAGGCTTCTCTCTGGGCCTCACCATTACTAATTTTGCCCAAACCTTCCGGAAAACTGAGACTTTGTGTGGACTTCAAGGCCACTGTGAATCCACAACTAGTGATTGCAACTTTTCCATTACCCCGCCCGGAAGATCTTTTTGACAAACTGTGCCCGGGTAAATATTTTTCAAAGTTGGACGTCGCAGATGCGTACTTGCAAATACCAGTGGACGAAGAATCCCAGCGCGTCTTGGTGGTTAACACGCATCTTGGTTTGTACCGATTCAAAAGACTGCCATTCGGGTGTGCATCCGCCCCTGCATTGTTTCAGCAATATTTACAAACTGTTTGTGTGTCGGTCCCTACTGCTGCGAACTATCTGGACGATATTGTGATCTCCGGAAAGACAGCAGACGAGCATTTAGCACACCTACGAACATTATTTCAGGTATTGCGACAAAATGGTCTTCACTTGCGAAAGGACAAATGTGTGTTTTTTGCTCGTGACTTACCATACCTGGGACATGTCTTCAATGCCCAAGGCATACATCCGAGTCCAGAGCACCTCCGTGCCATACAAGACTTGCCTTCGCCGCAGAATTTGAAGCAGCTACAGAGTGTGTTGGGTAAAATTAACTATTATCATCGCTTTCTGCGCAATGCCTCTTCCATTTCAGTTACGCTTCATAGCTTACGCCGTAAGGGTGTTCCGTTCGTCTGGACGACGGAATGCAAACGCGCCTTTCGCCAGTTGAAATCGGTGTTGCTTTCTAATAGTTGCCTTACGCCATTCGATCCCCAGAAACCCCTTTTGTTGATGGTAGATGCATCAGATTTCGGGATCGGTGCTGTGCTTACGCACAAAGATGGGTCGCATGATCGCCCTATTGCCTTTGCATCCAAATTGCTCTCGTCTGCGCAAAGAAATTATTCACAGATAGAGAAAGAAGCTTTGGCTCTCGTGTTTGGTGTTACTAAGTTCCATGATTTCTTGTATGGTCATCACTTTACCATCATCACAGACCACAAACCTTTGACGTCGCTTTTTCATCCGAACAAGCCTGTACCTACGCGTACAGTGCAGAAATTCATTCGCTGGTCTATTTTCCTCTCGCAGTACCGCTACGATATCTTGTATCAGTCCACTGCTAAGCATGGAAACGCTGATGCGTTGTCCCGTTTGCCTGTTGCTGAGGATAGAGCATTCGATTCTTCTGAACTTGCTTGCATGTTCATTGATTCGGAAACCGATGACGTGGTCGACTCGTTTCCGATTGATTTTCGTCGTGTAGCTACAGCCACAGCTGCTGACCCGGTCCTTGCTACCGTTTTGCGTTTTGTTGCTACGCAATGGCCTTTGTCAAAGTCTCGGATCGAGGATCCGTTGGTTCGCCGATTTTTTGCTCACAAGGAGAGACTTTTTGTTCGACGTGGTGTTTTGTTGTTGCGTTCTGATAATCATCAGTCCAGAGTCGTGGTCCCACGTTCGTTACAGTCCTCTGTTTTACGGCTTCTTCACCAAGGACATTGGGGTATAGTGCGAACGAAACAACTTGCTTGTCAGCACTGTACTTAGTTCGGAATTGATGCTGCAATTACGAATATGTGTTCTTCTTGCATGGCGTGTGCCGAACAACAATCCGCACCGCCGCGGAAAGTCTTTGCATGGCCAAAAGCCACTTCCCCTTGGCAACGCTTGCACATCGATTTTGCTGGTCCATTCTGGAATGCTCGGTGGTTTGTTCTGGTAGATGCCTTCAGTAATTTTTCTTTTGAGGTCCGGATGTCTTCCACGACGTCAACTGCCACCATCCAAGCGTTGTCTGCTATCTTTTGCACTGAAGGTCTTCCACAGACTATTGTTTCCGACAATGGCCCACAATTCATGTCCGCATAATTTCAGTCATTCTGCCAGACCAATTGTATTCAACATCTGACATCCGCACCGTTTTCGCCTCAGTCAAACGGTGCCGCTGAACGATTGGTCCAGACTTTCAAGTCACAGATGTTGAAGTTGAAAGAGTCGCTTTCTCGGGAGGACGCGTTGTTGCTCTTTTTGTCTTCGTATCGCTCTCAGCCCCGAGATGGTCGCTCGCCGGCTGAGTTGCTCCACGGTCGTCCTCATCAAACCTTGATGTCTTTGCTGCACCCGCCGCATCAGGTTCCTGTGCAGCGGCAGACTTCTGCTTTTGCTCCAGGCGACGTTGTATTTTATCGCAACTATCGAGGTTCACGGCGTTGGCTCGCTGGGCGCATTCTTCGCTGCCTTGGCCGCGCGATGTATTTGGTTTTGGGGGCCTCTGGTGAGGTGCGTCGGCATCTCAATCAGCTGCGCCTCTGTTGTCGCACGGGTTCTGCCGCTCCCCGTCTGCTTTCAGCGACGGTGCCATCCGGTCAGCGCCCTCGGGACCCATCTACTGGCTCGCCTCATCCCCAGGTGTTACCGACGATGCCTTCCATTTTGCCCCATGGCGACGCCCCGCTGCCGCCTCCGCCGCCGCCTGTCCTCCAGCCAGTGCCGCCCGCAGTGGATGCTTCGCTGCAGCCACCAAGCGCCTCCCTGGGTCATGTGCCACCGATCGCTTCCCGTGACCAGCTGTCCTCCACCATGGAACTCTTGCCCGCTCCGGACCACATGGCGTCTTCGCGCGTCGGGTACCCCGACGCAATGGAGGTCGACCCTTCGGCCCCTCCTGTCTCTTTACGGGCGCATACACCGCATGTTGACGTGCACCCTGGACTAGGTTTTCAGGTGTTTCCTAGCTCCCCTTGGACCGAATGGCCGGGTGCGGGTGGCACAGCCTCGCCTGTTGTTAGGCTCCCCACCTCATCGCATACGTCAACATGGGGTTCTCCCCACGGCGGGCGGAAGCCTTATAACACGACCGTTCGCCGATTTGCAGGGGAGGAATGTGGTGTCACCGCCAGACACCACACTTGCTAGGTGGTAGCTTTAAATCGGCCGGGGTCCATTAGTACATGTCGGACCCGCGTGTCGCCACTGTGTGATTGCAGACCGAGCGCCACCACAAGGCAGGTCTCGAGATACGGACTAGGACTCGCCCCAGTTGTATGGACGACTTTGCTAGCGACTACATGGACGAAGCATTGCTCATTAGCCGAGCCGATAGTTAGAATAGCCTTCAGCTAAGTCAATGGCTACGACCTAGCAAGGCGCCATTAGTAACATTGCATGTATATAAAGAGTCTCACTTGTATCACCACAATCACCAGATGTACCAAAAGGATGGATTAAAGTTAAGTATTGCAGAAGCTACGTACTTTTCTTTATAGCATTCATTACGTATCCTGTTTCAGACCTCACGCCCTCCTTTTTTAACTTAGAGCGTGTCTTTCGGATTCCTCTCATTGTGTCTAGGCTGTCTTGTCTAGACACAACACGAAGCATGCAGGAAGGTCTGATGATTTGCGGTACATATTGCCAAGGTGGCAGGGAGCAAAATAAGGAGTGATCAAAAAACTTCCATTTGAAGGTTGCATAGTTCAGATCAGATCAGTATGCCACACACACACACACACACACACACACACACACACACACACACACACACACATATCCATCCACACATATACCCTGCTTGTGTCTGTATATGTGCGGATGGATATATATCTGTGTGTGTGTGTGTGTGTGTGTGTGTGTGTGTGCGCGTGCGAGTGTATACCTGTCCTTTTTCCCCCCTAAGGTAAGTCTTTCCACTCCCAGGATTGGAATGACTCCTTACCCTCTCCCTTAAAACCCACATCCTTTCGTCTTTCCCTCTCCTTCCCTCTTTGCTGATGAAGCAACTGTGGGTTGCGAAAGCTTGAATTTTGTGTGTGTGTTTGTTTGTGTGTCTATCAACATACCAATGCTTTCGTTTGGTAAGTTACATCATCTTTGTTTTTAGATATATTTTTCCCATTTGGAATGTTTCCCTGTATTATATTATATATCAGTGCTTTCCTCTCCCACAACTATCCTGCAGATCTTGTCCACAAACAGATCTCCCAAGCAATACATTCCTCCCCACCCAACAACAATGTTACTACCCCCAGACCACACAGAAGCATCCCCCTTGTCACCCAATATTATCCTGGCCTCGAGTACATCAACTAATTACTCCGCCAGGGATATGACTTTCTCAAGTCAAGCCCTGAAATGAGATCATCCCTTGACAATATTCTCCCCACACCACCCAGAGTTGCCTTTTGCCAACCCCCTAACCTCCGTATCATCCTTGTCAAACCCTACAATATTCCCAGACCACCTTCTCTACCCAGCGGTTCCTACCCCTGTAACCGACCCCGATGCAAAACCTGCCCCATGCATCCCCCCACAACCAACTACTCCAGCCCCGCTACTGGTAAAACATACACAACTCAAGGCAGGGCCACATGTGAGACAACACGTCATTTATCAGCTGACATGCCTGCACTGCACAGCCTTTTACATTGGTATGACGACAACTAAACTGGCTGAGCGCATGAATGGGCACAGACGAACTGTCCGCCTAGGAGATGTCCAATACCCAGTAGCGGAGCATGCCCTCCAGCATAATTCTAGGGACCTAGGAACCTGCTACACCATATGTGCCATTTGGCTTCTCCCACCCAACACCAGTACCTCGGAACTGCGGAGATGGGAACTTGCACTCCAACACATCCTTTCATCCCGCCATCCCCCTGGACTGAAACTATGTTAACCAACCTCACTCCCATTTACTCTTTAGTCTTCTCCTCTTTCCCTTTCCTCTTTAGCCATTCATGCATCTTTTCATCCTACATAGTTGCATTTATCTTTATACTATGTACCTCTTTACTTCTGTATTCATCCTCCTTGGTTTGAAGCTGGCAAAGTAATTACAGTAGAATATCTTTGGCTTCCCTCTGACATCCATGCCTCCATCTTTGCTACCCTCCCTGTTTACCTTTCCCCTGTTGCTTCATAACCTGGGTTGTGAATAACTGAATCCACTTTCCCTTCTTCCCCTTTTTTCCCCTCTCTCCACCCTGATGTAGGAACGAAGTTCCGAAAGCTAGGATACGTCAATTTTCTGTTCTGTTTTGTGTATGTATCGGCTGTACTGAGCTGAGGTAAGTACTGGCCAGGCCCTCTATCTCTTTGTTAGTATTTGTTTCATATATATAAACACACACACACACACACACACACACACACACACACACACACACACACAAGTAATTTAATACAAGACACATGGGATCACAAATGTTGGATACAATACAAATGTTGGGAAATGTGTCAAAAGTGAATGATAAATGTCGCCAGATGATGTACCTTGCCATGCTTGCAGTGGTAGAGCCTCTCGGTCTGTCACACTTGATCATCCCAACCCAAGTCAAGTATTCATATCATTGTGGCTACGGACACACATGTGCGACTTTAGTGATGGCGTTCAGGATTTGAGTCTTGCATCTGGCAGGCAGTATTTTTTCATTGTGTTAAACAATTATGTATTTATATTGAAGTTTATTATTTTATTTACCGATCTTGCAGTTTCCTTGATTTCTTGCAAAGTACAGTACAATGAAAACCTACCGTATTGCATAAAAAGTAGATGAGTATAAACTTCAGAATAGCATCATTGCCATTAAATGACCTATGTTTTCTTTACTAACTAATGTCTGTAAACAAAAAGAAGACAGAAGCAAAAAACACAAAATCAGAACTTGTTTTGCTTGATTACAGCAGGGACAATAATTTTGTAACATCTACAATTACAACAGATCATATTTACAAAATGTTTTCGAAATTTGCTCTGTTTGCTCAAATGAAAGTATTGCGCTGCTCAATCATTCCTTTACACTCAGCCCTGACTGCTGCACATGCTGTGGGGTATGTCATCTGGTTATGTCATATGTTCAGTGTTTCTCACCAATTTTTGGGGTATTTTGAAATGTACAAAAAGGCAAATGCAGAAAATTATCACATTTTGCTGCACATTACATGCGTCACATAAAAATAATGTATACAAATCTTCTCAGATTTGCCACTGAATAACTTTGTGCAAGCCTCACAATATTTCACCAACACAACTGTTCGTCATCTTCAGGTAGTGGTGGGTCCTGTCATCACTGCTGCAAGATGTGACTGGTGATATTTGCACAGCAGAATTGAAATTTGTCAGGCTAGAAGCAGGAGTACGAATGTGTGGACAGGCACTCCCAGTTGTATGGAAATGCCATTCATAGTAGCCTTCTGCTTATGTGTTGTGGGCAATGACTGCACTTCTGGACACTCATGTGGTTAAAAGCTGAATTAACTCTCTGCAAGGTGCTGCATCAGGTCATACATTGGAGGATCTGGTTTCTACTGTTTTAATTTCATGGCAGTCAGTGCTGGATTCTGGGCAGTGCTTAGTCAAAATTCCATATTCCTGTTGGTAAGATTGCCCACCGTATGGATACATGCCTCATTCTTAAAAACACAATCCTAAAGTGATGATGCTGAGGATAAAATTTCAGTCCTCTTGGGAAATGTGTGGTGCCCTGTATTCAGGCAGTGCTCTGCTACCACTAATTTACTGGGTGGCATTTTTGTCAGCGCTGTTGAACACAGTGTTCTTGCACAATGTGAGGTGTCTGCCCTATATAAGATTTCCCATAATGGCATCAGATCTTATATATGATCTGTGTTTTCTAAGGTCAAGATTGTCTTTAACTGAACACAAACAATTCCTTAGTTTTGCTGGTAGACGAAAAACACACTTGATTCTGTTTCTCTTAGTGATTCTTTATATTTTTGAAAACATGCCACTGAAATATGGTAGGAAAGCCATTTGCAGTGCTTGTCTAAGTATCTTCATTTACATCCCTACACTGAACTTGCTTTGCTCAGAACACATTGCAAATCTGTTTACAAGAATAAACATTCTGCTGGAACACTGTTCTTAGGTGTTACAGTTCACCAGGCAGACTGTCAGTATCTGAGATCACGTGTGCTCTATGTGCCAGGGAGTGTAAGACACTACCACATTGTGCAGGGTGACGGCAACTTTTGGACCGCAAATATAACTCTGCGTGTATCAGTTTGCAGTAGAGACTAAGCCCCAGTGTTATGTCAGCTTTTCTTCTAACCGTGACATCCAGGAATGGTAAGCTGCTATCTTTTTGTACTTCCACAGTGAACTGAATATTCAGATGGACCGAGTGCAAATGCTGCAGGAACATAGGTAGTGTCTGTATTATGTGGGCCACACCACAAATGTTTCTTCAGCATTCTGCCAGAAGGAGGAATGTTGGATATTTACTAAGGGAAATAGAGGATCTCCCATGGGAACACTGTCCACTTGATCAAAGTAGTTGGTGTTACATAAGAAATAGGATGAGGTATGCACATGTTTAAACAGCACCACAATTTCTTTCTCAAACTTGCTGCTAATAACCTCTAATGAGGGCTGCAGGGGCACTTTTGTAAGTAATGGTATAACATTTGAGCTAACTAAAAGATCTGAAAGTTCTAGTTTAAGCATCTTCAGGTATTCTATGAAATCCTCTGAATTCTAAATATGATGGTCATAGTCATCCACATGATAAATTTCAAAGCTGTCATGTGGAAATTGCCAGTTCCATCTTGCAGCAGTGATGGTGGAAATCACCACCACCTGAAGATTCCAAAACGTTGTGTCACTGAAGTATTGAGGGAGGGACTTGCATAACGTTATCTGGTGGGGAACCCAAAGTGTTTTTGCAACAGATCTATCAGGCAAGCCTGAAAAGTCACATATACTCCAAGCAGTAAGTACCTGTTGTAAAATGGCCACATTAGTGAGCTTGGCAATTAATTAACAGTTTATCAATAAATTTGGCTTCATTTTGCAAGAAATTGTGCTGTGTTCCACTACTCCCTCTTCAACAAAACTAATGTCAGTTTCTGCTCCACCTCTTCAGCCCGAGATCCTATGTATACTCTTGAGCATTTGTGTAAGATACCTGTTTATTTATAAAAATAAAAGTAACTTCTATCATGACTTTCCCATTCTTGTCCAGTGGGTTTGTTATCCTGCTGTTGCCTACTGCAGACTACAAGATTACTGTTGAAGATTTCTGCAAAGTTTTTCTTTCTTTTTAGTGTACCAACATTTCACTGTGTGGTAATTGCCTGGTACTGTTTAACGGGTGTTTTAACTGTTGTTTCAGAGATGCAATACGAAGCAAATGCAGTGAGGATGACTTGCTTGCCATGATTGGGGCAGCAGTGAGAAGAAAGAAGAAACAACATGCAGGTAAGATACATTACAGCAAATGTAACTCTATAGATAGAAAGAAAATTTCTGCTTAACAAGTCATAGCAAACATAAGAGCAAAATAGAACGAAAAACAACAGTGATAGAACCTGAGTTTTTTGTGTAAAATTGGATTTAATTTTTTATTTAGTATTCATTCTGATTAATGCCCATTGGTCAACAGTACATTTCAGCCCTAGAATTTGGTTCTGCAAGGTCCACCAGATAACCATATATGGCTGTTGTAACTCCTTTATTGGACTTCAGAAGTTTTCCAGCAACAAATCTTTTTTTTTTTCTTTCTTTTTTTAAAAATAGCTAAAATGCAGAAAACATCATAAAGGAAACACTCACAGAAAAGCATCAGTGTCCTTGAAACAATGGAAACTCCAGTAGGAATATCAACAATGTTGGAAAAGACAGATTACTACTTACTGATGAAGGCTGTGGCTGAAAGCTTTATGTAAGTGTCTTTTAATTCTGCCCATCTGCAGCCTAAGGTATCTTCTTTATGGTAAGTAACAGTCTGTCTTTTCCTTCATTATTCATTAGTGTTCTTTGTTTTTATTGCTGTTTAGCAAGCATCGTGTGGTATATAAGGGATGTGAATAGCGTCAGATGTTGAATCATCACTCTGGAGGATATGAAGGTGCTGCATATTGGTGTGAGACAGCATTATCTGATGAGAGTTTGAAAGAAACCTCATTGTGGATGTCCATTTGGTCGCCTGGTTAAACCTTGCAACATCTGTATTTTTGGAGTATTTGGATCTGGCAGTGGCCTGATGTTGGAAAGTAAGGGCATACTCATCATCAATCTTCCAGTTGACTACATCAGACCACTATAAGTGAGCATCACTGTGTAGTGTACTGAGTACATTGTAATCTGTTCACGTCTGTGACTGCCATCTGAGAACAAGTACAGTAAACTCTCGTGCAGCTACACTTTTGGCTAGCTAGATTGACACTTGACAAGTTTCAATTTGCGTGCACCTGGAGCCAAGCATTTGCTGGTGTTTTTTGGCAATCTACTGCTAATCAGTGCACTGGTGCGTGTCAAAAGTCCAAGTATCGTCAATTTGTGCGTGTGTTGGTTGAAGCTCTAGTGTGTTTCTTATTCGTATTGCATGGTTTCATGCCACTGCCATCTATTGGAACTCCTTGGAAGTACAGTACATACAGTATTGTTCTGTGCAGTGCCACGTAGCCCTGTCGAAACCGACAATTAGAGTGCGCCGTCTAACACTTTCCACTTGTTGTCGGTACATCAAAGCTGAGTGTTTAACAGTGAATGTACAACACCCTGTTGTGTTGCCACGTGGGCTTGGGTATAACAGAGGAAATGGCATAGATGTATCGAATGCTTTCATTTGATGGCTGCCACAGCCTGGTTTCAAAAGTCAAAAGTTTGTCTAGTGCATCTCGAGTGTTGTCAAGTTGTGCATCTGTGTGTTTCTGATTTGAGGTTTTGTGCTCCCACTATGTGCCTTAAAGTGTCCAGAGATAAAAGGGACCAAAAACCATAAAGGACTCAGTCGAGTGTCTGTAAAAAGAACACTGAACGTGACTACGGGCACAAAACATAAAACGAATGTGATCTTGTTGGAAAAAGAGCTTCACACTTTGCAGAGAATTGATGCTGGTGAGCCACCCACAAAAGTTGCTGCAGAGTAGGAGTACAATTACTGATCGGAAGACAAATCGATCAGGAATTGAAAAATTTTGTTCCATCCAAGCATTGGGCAGCGCAGTGAAATCTTGAAAAACAATGAGAAAAGGTGCACATCCTCAGTTAGAAGAGGCATTATTTTTGTGGCACGAATAAATAAGAGCCAAAGGTGTGTCAGTTTCAGGTCCTCTACTTTGTCAAAATGAGCTGATGAGTTGATTGAAGGAAAGAAGCAAGAATTCCTCGGAAGTAATGGCTGGCAGGATCGTTTCAAGAAGCGGCATGGCATTCATGAAATTGCCATCAGTGCCAAATCATTATCTGGGGATGAAGCTGCTACGCTGATTTTAAGAAGAAACTGCACACAATCATTGACAAAGGAGGTTATACTGGCAATCAACTTTACAAATGTGATGAAACTGAGTTGAATTACAAAGTGCTGCCAACGAAAACCCTTGCCTCTAAAGAAGAAGAAATGGCTTCCGGATACAAAAAAATCAAAGAAAGATTTACTGTCCTCACTTGCAGTAATGCCACTGGTAATCATAAACTGTGTCTTACTTTAATTGGCAAATCCAAAACACCAAGAGCATTTAGACACCAACCAACCAGCTTTGCCACTGAGGTACACGAATCAGTCTTAAGGCATGTATGAACAGTGCCATCTTCAGAGAGTGGTTCCAGGCAGAGTTTGTTCCAGCTGTAGTAAATTACATGGAAGGAAATGGACTTCCTTGAAAAGCGCTACTTCTTGTGGACAGTGCTCCTTATCACCCAGGTGATCTGCAAGATGGGGATATCAAAGTTGTATTTCTCCCACAAAATGTCACATCTCTATGTCAACCGATGGACCAAGGTATTCTTGAGGCGATGGAAAAACATTACAGACGCAAGATGCTGGAATACTTAATAGGTGTGATTGATGCTGCAGATGATTTTGTGGAAGCTCTTAAAAAAATCGATGTTTTAAGTGTCATTCATTGATTGCTGAAGCTTGGAATCTAATTCCTCCAGTTCCTCTTGTTAGGTCTTGGAAAAAACTCTTAGATCGTAAGGCAACCTAAGTGATGGGAAGGAGGAGGCAACACCGAAACTCAAGCTGACATAATTTTGGTGAATTTACTGGAGAAGCTGGTTGTAAAGACACACACTTCGAAGACATTGAAGAGTGGATGGAAAATGGCATTTTTTCATGTGACTGAGGATGAAATCGTCCAAATTGTGACCGATCATAAAGTGTCAGAAGACTATGTTTCTGATGATGAATCAGAGAAAAATATTCCTCACACATTCTGTTACGAAGTGATCCAAACTGCCCTGGAGTACATCAGCCAACAGGAGGAGACGATTTATCCTGAAATAGTTTGATTTCAACGTTGGAGATGTATTGTTGCAGCAATAGTTTCTCAAGCAAAAAAACAAAAAAAAAGACATTTGTGACTTCGTTACCAAAAAATAAACTCTAATGAAGCATCCTAGAACTTCTATGTCCATAACTTAAAAAGTTTTTTTTTTTTTTTTTTTACTTTTCTTGAAAGTTCCTCTGGACAGACTTTTCGTTCCTTTGAGTAATCTCTAGATTTGTTTCGTAATTTTGTTCAGTAGTTTATTTTTTATTCAAAAGAGCAGGTAATAAAATTAAAACTCCTGTTTTTTCCTGCTGCCAAATAAGGGAGATTTTTTTCTGTAAGAATGCAAAATAAACGAGCTTTGTTATACAGCATTTAAAAACTTTGAGTTTTCAATCATAGTTTGGTGCCTTTTTAACATGTCAACACAATTTTTTCAGTAAAAAAGTGCAGGGTTATTTGCAACCGTATCAGAAACGTTTTACATACCCTACACACATTTTACGATCGTATTTCGCAATATTGACACAATTTGAAGTGTTCACATGTGAAAACAGGGGGACTTTGATTTATCTGAAATTTTCGTTATCGGAACCGGCCACCGTCCTGATCATTTTGGATAAACAGGAGTTCACTGTAATAGACTCCTTGCAACATGCTGTGTCATACAGCTAGGAGCAGCCAGACTGGAATTGCCATCCTGCGCATAGGCTGCCATTAACACCCAAGCAAATGACTGCGTGTGAAGTGGTGCCATGATCGAGAAGTATGGACTGCTAATGAATGGTGTCACATTATGTTCACTAATGAGTCCCAGTCCTGCACTGCTCCAAATGACTATCGTGAAGTTTGACAGTGACCCGGGGAGATTGGGAGAGGTCCCATTCTTCCACATTTTGGGGGGGGGGGGGGGGTGTCACAAAGGAGTCCCATGGTGTGGGGAGCCATTGGGTATGACTTCAAGTCACGGCTTGTAATGGCCGAGGGAACTCTGATGGTACAGCAGTGTGTAATAGTATTGTGGTACTATTTTTCAACAGGCCAGTGCTTGTCCACATGTAGTATGTGTCTCTTTAAATTGTCTGCGTGATGTTGATATACTCCTGTGGCCAGCAAAATCCCCATATCTGTCCCCGATAGAACATTATGGGACCAACATGGACGTCAACTCCGTCCCACTACCTGTATCCATGATTGCAATGTCCAGTTACAACAGTTGTGGATCACCTTTCTCAGGAGGGTATGCAGCAGCTTTACGACATCCTCCCGCACTGTCCAAGCCAGACAGGGTGCATTTCTGTATTGATAAGTGGGCTCAAACTGATAAGTTCTGTGTAAATTTGACTCTGTTTTGTTATCACTGAAATAACATCACATATCCTCTAAATTCGCTATGTTTCAATTTGTTTTCTCCCCACCTTCTGAGTGTCTCACTTTTTTTCAAGCATTGTAATTTAAGACAGACATAAGAATATGAAAATGGGATGGCATATCACATTGCTATTCAACTATGCCCCTAAGAAAATTGTAAGGTAATGGAGAAGAGCAGGTGCACTATTACACTGACTAGAACGTAAACTTAAAGATAGAATTATATTGTGTAACCTATACCGATGACATAATACTAATTGACAAAAACATCACTGATGTGCTAAAGCAATTTGAAATATTAAGGGAGCAAGCTAGGAAAATTGGACTACTAATTTCACCTGGAGAAAAAATTCTTGGCTGATACCAAAATGGCACTAGTTGAACTTATATAGGCAACGACATAGTATTTGGTGTTAAAGAGTTTAAATAATTAGGTGAAAAAGACCACTGAACATCATAATGAAAAGAAGGCCATAGAATCCAGACTTCAGAAAATACAAACTGTCTCTCAGTTAACTAAAAGTATTTTTCCTGGAACTTTAAAATCTAACATTGTACAACAGTGATCAAATTAGAATTTCTTTATGCATGAGAGAGACTCTTTGTCCAACACAAGACATGAAAACAGCAAACTGAATTAGAAGAATGTAAAACTGTAGTAAAAATCTTAGGTCCAAGAATAAAAGATGGAACACATCACACAGAACCCAGCGTGAAATCTCCAGGCAAATTCCAAAAAACTCTTGTTACAATGTGTCTCCAAAGACTCCAACTTGTGGGACATACAGAAAGAATGTATCCAAACAGGCAGCTCATTGGATTCCCACATACTTGAAAAATAAGATCCAACTGATGAAAACAAACAGGAAGAGACCTTAAGAAATTGGAATCACTACATTTCCAGTATTCTGATGTAGTGATGAGTCACACAGAGTGCAGTTTCACAGTAGCTTGATCGATGCTTGTACTTGTGTATGTAGTATATGCAAGTGCGTACAGCGTCTATTCTGGTGTACTCACAATATGCTAATTTAGTGGCTGAGCAGTAAACCGGATCCCTACTCGGTTCCAGTGTGCTGTGCTAATTATTCTTCTTCACTTGACATTTATGCTTGGAGCTGCAAGAGAGGTCATTTTCCAGATAGTGCCACAAAAACAACAAATTCTCAGATATCAGTTTAACTTACACTCTTCAACATCATAGACAACATTTCACATTAATATGTTGCAGAACACTAGATTAGTGTTAAAATTGCCAGAGTAAACATTGTTCTCCATGTGACAGATTGTCACCCAACGTCCAAAATAGATAAATTTTATATCTCTGCACAGAGAAGCAGCTGGTTGCTCATTGTCATCTGTGGTGCTAATCAATGGGTCGAGCTCGTTGCTGGCACAGTGCCACCACAGAGTAAGTGGCCCCTCATCCCAGCAGGTGGCGATGTTTTAACACCCGTATAGCTCCCCAGACTTACCACGTCTGTGGATAACTCCGTCTCTGCACAGAACTTCCCACATTTCCCACACAGTGGGCCATAGTGCCTTTTACACACAATAAATCTTCAAACTTATTTCATTGGCTAAGTTAAAATTCGAGTGTGACATGCTATTTCGTAAAAAATAGCAAACGGTAGACATGGATGTTATTGTGACTCTTTCCTAAGGCAACATTTGTGTATTACACTTGTAGAAGTGCACTGCAACATAAAACAGTAGACCATAAGTTCAAACAATGGAAACTCCAGGTTGGAATATCAGCAGTGTAGGAAAAGATAGAGTGCTAATTACCATAAAGATGGCACGTTAAAATGCAGACAGGCACACTTAAGACACTTACACATAAGCTTTTGGCCACAACCTTCATCAGAAAAAGAAATAGAAATACACACCATTCATTCACACAAGCAAGCGCACCTCACACACACATGACCGCCAACTCCGACAGCTCAGACCAGAATGCTAGTCTGTAAGTTTGCTACACAATAAAATAATTATTCTGAGCTACAAAAAAATGGATTCAAAGAACTAAACTGCTTGAAGAAAAAAAAGGGAAGCTCCCTGAAGCAACGTAGTTTCACGAGTGTGCATACCAGTGGTAAATTATGAGAGTCGCAACTCTCTGAAATGGATACAAAGGCCACCAGATTGCATTAGCTTTGTTTGTGTCTGGGATTGTTACCATGAATGGTAGGAGCTATAAGAGATGTGAAGAGTGTAAGATGTTGAGTGATCCCTGTGAAGGACACAGATGCCCTGTACTTCTGTGAGTCAGCATTATCAGCACATAACAAAATTTGAAGGGGCCTAATTGTGTGTCTCCATTTGCCAGGCTGATTGAATTATGCAATATGCAGATTTGTGAGACATTCAGACATGGTAGTGGCCCCATGTTGGACTGCTTGGGAACGTAAGGGCGGCGTGCTTGTCAGCAAGCTTCCAGTTGACCGTGTCTGACGAGCCCATGGGAGAATCGCTGTAATGTACGCCGAGCACATTGTAACCCTTTCACACCTGCACCTGTCATGTGATCAGCAGTGAGTCACATTCTGCAAGACCCGCAATGACAGTTGTCAGTGAGTATGACAACGACATAGGGAGAGGGCATGTGGGGCAGCATCGGATATGACTTCAGGTCACTCTGACAGCACAGCAGTATGTCATGGACATCCTACATCCTCATTTGCTACCTCCATGTCCAACGGAGTTACAAGAGACAGAGCAGTGAAAACATATCCAGTTGTTGACTCACAAAACGGTTTTGAGCTGTGACGCATGTAGTCTCAAGTGAATCATTCATACAAAAAGAAAAGAAGAAGAAGCTAAAGTCAGAATGTGAAAAAATTGGAGAATGGAATAGATATTTGAAGACTTCACACTTGAAACTCCCAGTTTTCCTATTGTGAAAGTACCTTTGTGACCATATGCATTTCACTGACGATAAACTTTCTTTCTCCCCCTGGGTCTTGGCTCCATATTTTTTCATCCAGTTGAGTCATAATACTTGCATAGTATTTGTGAGGTATTGTTTCAGTCTTGCAAGCTAATCTAAAATACAATCCCTTTTGCATCCTAGAAAACAATGACCACTCTTTCTCTCCGATGAAGTCACCTTGGCTATTTTTGTGCAACTGCTGTTTCATTTCATCCACGGGAACAGATTGGTGCATAGAATCAGTTGTGTGTCAGATTGTCCCAAATTGTTTTTCACATTAGGTTGTAGTCAGGCTTCAACAGACATGCCACTCACTTTCTGGTACAGCCACGGCATCAGCTGGTTTGCACATCTTTTTAATTACTGATCTTGCAATATCACACTGTGTTCTTTCTCAGCATTTTCATATTTGATTGTAATTCTAGGAAGTTTGTTCATGAGTCATCTTACAGACATATGCCACATATGAATTCAGCCACCCATTCCTTAACTGTTGACTATGAAGGAACTCTCCCCATGAACCATGGACCTTGCCGTTGGTGGGGAGGCTTAAGTGCCTCAGTGATACAGATGGCCGTACCGTAGGTGCAACCACAACGGAGGGGTATCCGTTGAGAGGCCAGACAAACATGTGGTTCCTGAAGAGGGGCAGCAGCCTTTTCAGTAGTTGCGGGGGCAACAGTCTGGATGATTGACTGATCTGGCCTTGTACCATTAACCAAAACGGCCTTGCTGTGCTGGTACTGCGAACGGCTGAAAGCAAGGGGAAACTACAGCCGTAATTTTTCCCGAGTACATGCAGCTCTACAACTTGACTAGAAGAAGAGATCGGTTGGTAGGACATGTTTTGAGGCATCAAGGGATCACAAGTTTAGCATTGGAGGGCAGTGTGGAGGGTAAAAATCGTAGAGGAAGACCAAGAGATGAATACACTAAGCAGATTCAGAAGGATGTAGGTTGCAGGAGGTACTGGGAGATGAAGAAGCTTGCACAGGATAGAGTAGCATGGAGAGCTGCTTCAAACCAGTCTCAGAACTGAAGACCACAGCAACAACAACATGAATGAACTGACTCCTAATAAGTAAGATGATGCCTGTAGAAAAGTACAGCAAAACAGTAATCTCAAAAAAGGACAGGATAGACAGTACATTCTGTAGGACATATTAAAAATGATTGGTAAAAGAGACTTGCCGTGTTAAATGCAGCTTTTGATTACATGATAATTGAATTGGATAGATAAACAATCTACTCGCTAAGTGGCGGCAGAACACACACATAAAAGAAGATTATTATTAGGCGAGCTTTCAGAGCCAGTAGCTCATTCTTCAGGCAGAAGGGTTGAAGTGGAAGGAAGAGGGGTGAAGGATAGGTCTAGGAAAAAGGGTAGATTTTGAGAAAGTTACCCAGAACTGCAGATCAGGGGAGACTTTCCAGATGGGATGAGAAGGAAAGACTGATTCCACATCTACATACATACTCCACTAGCCACCATATGGTGCATGGCAGAAGGTACCCTGTCTCACTACAATAGTCTGAATAAAATTACTTGACAGTTGACATCAATCACTTGCTGCAACAATGTTGCCACATTGGCTACCAGCAACCGTTTGGTTACAGGTGACAACAAACAAGCGGCTCACTTCACAAATTATGTTAAATGTTTAACACAGAGCAATTTTTCTGGTGGCTGGTGCAAGGTATGTCAGAAATGTTGGATACTCTGTCGACTATTGATTTAAAGTGACCAGTGACTGAACTGGGGCAGACAACCCGTTTTGTATCCCTGACTGTAAACTTGTGTCCTAACCCAGCTGAGAAAATTGTGGTCAACAGTCTGCAGCAGTACTAATATCACTATCGCTTTGTTCATGGCGATTAAAGCTAACCCTTAAGGGTAAACTCAAGACAACAAAAACTCAGTTTCAGGGCTGAAAGCAAATTGAAATTTCTCCGTGTCATTTGTTACCTGTAACTATCCTTACACTAGCTGCACATGCTGCCATGTTAGAAACCAGTGAACAGTCCGTGTGGGCCCTTAGTCGTGGATTATAGATGACTGAGGCAGATTCCAAATGAAGAAATAATGACAGGAAGAAAAATAAGACCAAATAGAACAGTCAAAACAATGATGAAAAATGATGCAGCAAAGTATTAAAAATAAAAAAAAATACATTTAAACCAATTAATTGAATGAAAATAATAATCACACTCATTTGGTTAGATTTAGAAATAAAAATTTTGCTACAATGATGAGATTCGAACCTACGACATGCTACACATTAGCTTAATCTGCCAACCATTGTGCTATGCCACAGCACTGCATGAAGTATTTATATATGTGAATGTAGTGACCCTAAAAATTTCAGTTTCACGCAGTGTAGTGAAAAGCTTATCTAATGTAACATGATCTCTGTGAATATGATAACTATAAGTATGATACTGAATTACACCTTGTGCTGATTTATTCGGTAATGTTTGGTTAGTGCTATGAATGAAATGTGTGTCTTTCATTAGCATTGTTAATGTGTGTTGTTTTTGGTGTAGTTATCGCGTGTCATGAAATACATAATAAAAGTGTTGGGCTCATAATTCGGGATACAAATACATCAAGAAAGAATGCTGAACCAGGAATTGGAAGTGACTGGCCAATTTTGGTGGAGTTTGGCAACAGCAGACAGTTCAAGTGTGACACTGACAACTCTTATTGACGTTTGAAGTGCCAACTATCAAGTAATTTTAATTCGACTGTAGTCAGTTCCTTTCCCGTTCCATCTGCCAATCGAGTGGGGAAAAAGTGAATGTCTATATGCCTCTCTATGAGTCCTAATTTCTCGTCTCTTATCTTCATGGTCCTTATGCGTAATGTATGTTGGTGCAAGCAGAATTGTTCTGCAGTCAGCACAGTGTTCCTCAAAATCCCTCCAGGGATTCCCATTTGAGTTCCAGAAACATCTCCATAATACTTGTATGTTGTTGTTTCAACCTACTGTTAACAAATCTAGTATCCTGCCTCTGAAATACCTCAATGTCTGCTTTAATTCGACCCCTTGTGGATCCCAGACACTCAAACTGTACTCAAGAAGAGATCACACTAGCACCCTATATGTGATGTCCATCACAGCTGAGCCACACAAGTAAAATCCACCCAACAAACGAAAGATGATTATTCACCTTCCCTACCATGACCCTCACAAGTTTGTTCCATTTCATATCACATTGCAAAGTTATGTCCAGATATTGAAACAATATGACTTCTTCATTCATGACACTACTAATGCTGGATTCTGGCACTATGGATTTGTTTTTCCGACTCATTTGCAGTAACTTATATTTTTCTACATTTAGGGTTAGCTGTCATTTATGGCACAAACTGGGAACTTTGTCCAAGTCATCTTTTATCCTCCTAAATCACTCAACAATGACACCTTCCATACACCACAACATCATCAGCAAACAACCATAGATTACTGTCCACTTTGTCCATCAGATCAGTTATGCACATAGAAAATATGAGTAATAGCGCTCCTATCACACATCCCTGGAACGATCCTAATGATACCCTAGTCACTGATGGACACTCACCATCGGGATAATGTAGTGGGTTCTATTACTTCAGAAGTCTTTGAGCCACTCACATGTCTGGGAACCTATTCCATGTGCTTGTACCTTTGTTAAAAGTCTGCAGTGAGGCACTATGTCAAATGCTTCTCGGAAATCAAGAAATATGGAATCTGGGTTTGTGAATTTTGTGATGGCAAACTTAGAGGAGCAATGCATCTGCATTAAATTTTGCGTGAAACTCAAGAAAACCTTTACAGAGATACACCAAATGATGCAGGGAGCCAATAGCGATGAGTGCTTAAGCCATACTCGGTGTTACGTATTATTCACACATTTTAAAAATGGCTTTACAAAAGTCAAAAATGATCCTTGTTCAGGACACTCTTAGATGTCCTCTGATGACGCTTGTGTCAGGAACGTCGACGAAATTGTGTGTGCCAGTCGAAGATTCACTGTCCGAGAGATTGTAGAAGAATGTAACATTTCAATTGGATCATGTTATGAAATGACACAGCATCTTGGAATGCATTGTGTTGCCGCCAAGTTCATTCCACGGCTCATGAGTCAAGACCAAAAAAACTTTTTGGATCTCACAAAAGAGAATGAGATGTTCCGTGTGAGAATAGTATGACCCCTGCAGACTTCTTTTTATTTCCAAAGTTGAAAAGGATGAAGTTTTGCAATGGAAGATGAGATAAAAGAAAATTCGCAGACGGCACTTTATGCGACCCAGCAAAAGGTGTGTCAAGACTGCTCCTGGAAGTGGAAATGATATTGGGAGCAGTGTATCAATTGTGGAGGAGAGTATTTCGAAGGAGACAATCCGTAGTAACTAAAAGATAAGCATAGAAAATTTTGTGGACAAAGTTCTGGAATTTTTTGAACAGACGTCGTATGACAAAAGAGCATGCTGAGTTGCCCATGAGCGATGCTTTGTACTGATTTGTGGACATAAACTTATTGGTCTCTATGAAACTGATTAGATTCAAACCCAGAATATGTTCAAGAATTCTGCAGCAAACTGATGTTACGGGTATTGGTCTGTAATTTCGTGGGTCTGTTCTTTTGCCCTTCATATATACAGGAGACGCCTCTGTATTTTTTTCCCCAGTTGCTTAGGTCTTTCTGCTGGGTGAGAGATTCACAATAAATACAAGCTAAGTAAGGGTCCAGTGCCATATAGCACTTTTTGTAAAACCAAATTGAGATTCCATCTGCAACTGGCGACTTATTTGTTTTTAATTATTTCAGGTGTCAGGGATGCTTACGAGGGTGGTTTGAAAAGTTCTTGAAACAGAATAGAAAAAAAGTACTTATGTCACTGAAACTTTTTTGTTTTCCAATGTACCCTGCTTGTAGATTAATTCACTTGGTCCAACAGTGTTCCAATACCTTGATCCCATCTCGACAATGATTTTCCTCCAGGCCTACAAAATAGTTGTCAACTCAGGCTACCAATTCTTCATTTAAGTGAATCTTCATCCACAAAGAAAAATTTTCTGTTTAGGGAAGAGGCATGTGTGGCAACAGTTCATACCTTAGTTTGTGTAATTTTACCATGGCGATGGCACACGCGTGCGAGCGTGCATTGGCTTGATGCTAGATGACTTTCTTCCTTATTAAACCTGGCCTTTTTCGTATACCTTTTGTTGTAATTTGTCCAGAAGGTTAGCATAATATTCTCCAGTAATTGTTTGCCCAGTGGGGAGACAATGTACAAACAGAATCCCCTTCTCATCCCAGAACACTGATGCCATGATCTTCCCAGCTGAAGGAATTTGGTGGCGCATCCCAGAACACTGACGCCAAGTCCTTCCCCGCTGAAGGAGTTTGGCGGCAGAGATTCAGCATGTTTCCACTGCTTTGATTGTTGCTTTGTCTCTGGGGTATAGTAGTAAACCAAAGTTTCTTCGTGGTCACAAAACAGCACAAAAGATCTTGTTTGTTTCTCCTAAAACAGGCCAAACATTGTTGTGATATGTCCATTCTCATGCGTTTTTGACCCAGCGTCAAGAGTCGCGGCACCCATCTTGTGAATACCTTTCAGATACATCTGGCAAGCGTGAGCAATTTCATGCCCTCTAAATTGGTGATCCTCCTTGATCATTATGCGCACTTTTGCAATGATTTCTAGAATAGTGACACATCTTGGCTGACCTATTCATGGATGATCATCATCTAAGCTCTCCTGACCAAATTTAAATTCATTTATCCACTTGGCAACAGTTGAAGACAAAGGAGCAGATTCCCCTGGTGTATTCTGGAAATCGGCATGAATGTCCTTCACTTTCATACCTTTCTTTATGAAGTAATTAATCACTGCTTGAATCTCGACCCCCCCCCCCCCCCCCCTGTACTGTCACGTCTTTGCAGATCACTACACAGGAACAACAACAGAGCCGTGTCACTGCCACAGCTCTCTTCCAAGAGCACTGACATGGCACGTGTTTACAGGCAACAGTCCAACGAATATCATGTGAACAACTTGTGCTAGCGCTGGCCTCTTGTGGTGATTGTTGTTAGGTGTCTTTGTGCTATTGTCAAATGACGGTATGTTTATATGATTCTCTTGCATGAATGATTTCTTGAATGCAAAATTTAAAACATTTATCTCCTACTGCCACACCAGACTGGTCAAGTGACTTGATGGAAAACTTTGACTCACTTAGTGATTTTACATAGGACAATAATTTCCCCTGCTTCTCAGCCAGATCTTTTGCTGAGGTATGACAGTGGTAGTAACCTTTCCTTGTTGGCATTTGGCATTCTCTTTTGAACTAAGAGTGCAGTAGCTTTTCCTTCCTCAGTATTTTCTGAATTTCATTGTTAAACCACAATGGCTGTTTTGCATCCATAATTCGTATACTAGGTACAGACTTGTTGAGAGTGCAATTCACGAACTATTTAAGCTTTGACCATAATCTCTCTACGTCCATCTTAATGGATCTAAGTGATGTCAGTTCTGTCTAAGTGAGATGCTAACATCTGCTTATCTGCTCTTTCTGGCATGAACATTTTCCTAGCTTTCTTGACTGATTTTTTAATTTTTGTAATCTTAGTTGCTATGATGTTATCATGATTATTAATCCCCATCTCTATGCTGAAGTCATTGATGATATGTGGCCTGTTTGTAACTACAAGGTCTAAGATATTTCCATTGCATGTGGCGTGCCAAACTAGGTGCTTAAGACAATTTTCGAAAACCACATTCAAAAGTGCTTCACAAGATTGACTGCACCCCCTGTAATAAAGGCATAGGCTACCATCTATACTCAGTAGGCTAAATTCACCTCCAACCAGTATTGCATGATCTAGGTATTTACATGCTACTGTCTGTATACTTTCTTTGAATGGCTCCAAAACTGTCATAGCAGAACCGGGTGGCTGATTAAAACATCCATTAATTAACATGATTTTACATAGACTTGTTATAGGCAACCAGATAACTTCACTGTCACAATCAGCTTTGACCTCAATAGAGACAATGGACACTCCCTCTCCTACAGTGTCTAACCTGCCTTTCCGATATACATTCCATTAATCACTAAATATGTCAGAGCTTTCTACTCTGGGCTTCAGCCAGCTCTCAGTCTCTGAGAATAATTTGAGTTGGAGACTTCCCTGGATGGCAGTAAATTCGGAAACTGTGTTACAAGTACTTTGACAACTGATAAAATTCTGACAATCTACACTGGAGTGAATTCAAAAGATAAACCTCAACCAACATTGAATGTATCTTGGTGATAAAGAGCCAAAATAAATAAATTGATGATTTTATTCCATTTCATCTGATTGAATGAAACACACACAGCATAACTACTCAGAAAACAACTATAGTGCGGATTACATTTACTATCATACATGTAGCACTCTGAGAACATTTCACCTTGTCATAGTAGTCCTGTGTTTTGGAACTAGGCAGTGCTTCATTTCACAAAGCGAAAGGAATGGCTTGTGTAAAAAAAAAAAAAAAAAAAAAAAAAAAAGAAGAGGAAATAGTGGTTGCTGGTGTTTTTAACACTATCATTCAATTTAGTTCCTATTGTGAACTTTGCAGCTGGGATATGTAACTGCTCTGAGACTGCTATTGATAATATCTTTATGAACAAATCTAGGGGAAAAAAGTCATATCACAAAACCAATAGTAAATGGACTATCTGATCACGACGTGCAGCATCTTGTGTTAAATGTTGAAACTTGTCAGGATAAAAAAATATTAAATCTGAGTACAGGAGGATAATAAATAAGCCAGAAATTGAGGAATTCAGGAAATTGCTCAAAGACATGAACTGTAGAGATGTTTACCTGACTCAAATGGAAAATGCAAAGCATTTATTAATAAAGTTACCTCCTCTTTTGAAAATTGTTTTCCCCTAAAGGTAACTCAAATCACACAGAAAAGTCAAAAGATAAACCATGGATTACACAAGGAATAAAGATATCATGTGGGGCAAAAAGGAGACTGTATCTACTATCTAGGAACATTTCTGATATTAGCATTGTAATGCATTACAAAGAATACTGCAAAATATTGAATCAAGTAATCCAGAAATCGAAGTAGCTTTATTAAGAGAAAAAGATAATTGTATCGGGCAACAAAATAAGAACTGTATGGGATATAGTGAAGACAGAGAGAAGTGGGGCCAAAAAGGAAGTGGAACAGATAGCTCTAAAAGTAAATGAGACTTTGGTAACAAGTGCATGTAGTGTTGTAAATCTCTTAAGCAACACTTAATTTTTGTTACTGACAGCTCGGGGTTATCAGGTTTGGTGAATGGTGCAATGGAGTATCTGGGATCAGTCTTTAAAGAACATCGTGTAGAACCTATTCGAGGAACTTTGAATTCCAACCATTGCTTCTCAGTATACTTACTCCTTAATGAAATTCGTTGCAAGTTATATATCTATATTTCCAACAAATAGCTCAATACATATTATCAATACTAGGAATAAGAAAAATCTACATAAAGACCTAAAATCACTTATGTTGGTCCAAAAGGGGGTCCAATATTCAGGAACACACATTTTCAATAAATTACCAGCAACCATTAAAAACTTGGTTTCAGATAAAGCACAGTTTAAACAGAGTTTGAATGACTTTTTGATAGGCAATGCCTTCTACTCTATAGATGAATATCCTAACAGAGACTGTTAGGCCAGCGTAAGTATAAATATGTTAGATTTAAGTTTTGACAGCACTTGGTTGCAACAGTCATTATTAGGTATTTTGTGTATGCTAAATTTATTAATAGTGCATAACAATGTTTCATTCTGACAGCGTATTAATTCTGTAAATATTAGCTTTTCCAGTTTACTGTATTGTATTCACCTATTTTGACAATCTCGTGACAAATGATCAGGGTAGTATTAATTATATTAAAATGTTTTGTGTTATACATTCTGACATGTTCCACACCCTCGAGAATCATCTCATTTTTTCGGTGTATGTAACGAAAACTGAATCAAATCAAATCCAATCACCATCTCTCGTCATGTAATAACTTCACTTCTTCTTCTTCCCTTGTCGTCTTCTGTTTTTCCAGTACTCGTCCATCTCCTCCTCATGTTTTTCCCCCTTTATTCTATTCGTGTTGTTCTCAATCCCCTATTTCTTCTGCATCGAAAGCCTTTTATTTTTATTTATTTATTTTTTTTATCGAGGTGAGTCTCTATGGACGGCGTGGTAACAACCGACTTCACTCTAGTGTCCAGGTCTTGTACTTGCTCCAGCTTTGACTTCCTGCCAGTATCTTCTGAGTCCCTCCAAGAAGTGCCTTTTTATGCCCTTCAGATAATGGTCCTGACTGTCTTTCGGATGTTGATGCCATGTTAAAACCTTGGTAGTTGGTCACCAATCTTCTAAATTTGTTCCTTTCAGGAATTTCTCTCTGAGACACCAATCTGCTTAAGATCTTTTTCACATTCTTTGAACCATCTCGGCCTCGTTTTCTTAGATAGGATGAAACTCTGTATTCTTTTTGTTAGTCGATCACCGTCCATTTTCATGAGATGACCATGAAATAACAATCATTTCTTCGTAATGGCTGCTGTGATAGGTTCTGTCTTGCTGCACGAGTCCTCATTTGCTCTCATTCGCCATTGTCCATCGACCCATCTATTACCTTAGGATTTTCCTTAATATCCTACACTCACGCTTTTCCAGCCACTCAGCTTGACCTTGTCTATTCGTGGTCAAAGTTTTGGATGCTTATAAGCCCTCAGGTTTTACAACTGTATTATAATGTTGGAACTTGGCCCATATACTCATAGACTTTTTGTTATAAGTATTCTTTGTCAGTTGGTATGCTTGGTCTAACTTCCTCATCCCGACAATTGCTTCTTCTTTTAATCCATTCTCCTGGTAGATGACTTCACCGAGATACCTGAAATTCTTAACTCATCCGATTTTTTTCCCAAGTTGGTTATCATCCATTCAGGTCCGTTACAGATGTTCATCATATATTTTGTCTTTTGAATAGAGATCTGGAGTCTAACTTTTTTCAACAATTTCTGACAGCCTATTTATCTTGTTGACTGCTGACTCTATGTTGTCAGCAAAAATGGCCAGGGCAGCCGCAAAATCTAAGCAGTCAATGCACACCCCTTTGTTCTTAGGACCAAGTCTGAACCACTCTTCATTTGTTTCTTCTTGGGCTAATAACTTTCTCCACTCTCGAATGACCTTTTCCAAGACACAATTGAAAAGGAGAGGTATAGTCCATCTCCTCGTCTTATGTCCGTTCTGGTTGTAAAGGGTTCAGATACCTCACCCATAAATTTAATTTTTGACACTGTGTTAGTAAGAGTTTGTTTGATCAGCTTTCTTGATGTATTATCCATCCCAAACTTTTCCAAAATATTCATTAATGCCTGTCAGTCGATGGAGTTATATACTTTTTGAAAATCAACAAACATGACCACATAGTTATTTCTTCCAGTTTTTTGGACCTGATGATGTTCTTCAGGCTAAAGATCTGTTCTGCGCAAGAATCGCCCTTTCGGAAACCAGCTTGATAGTCCCCAATCAGTTGGTTACAATGACCTTCTATTCTATTCTGTATCACTTTGGAGAGAATCTTATATGGAACAGATACTAATGAGGTACCCCTATAGTTATTGACATTCAATTTATCACCTTTTTTGTGTAGACGAAGGATTAAAGCTGACTACCATTCAGTTGGTATCATCCCAGCTCTCCAGATCTCCTCAAAAAGTTGGACTAGTATATCTAGAGTTTCATTATTTGCCAGCTTCAGTAGTTCCACCACTATTGAATCCTCTCCAGCTGCCTTATTATTCTTAAAGTTGTTGATGATCTCTTTGGTCTCCTCTTTACTAGATGGAGATGAGGGGTAGTTTGTGGATTGGGGCACATACACGGAATCTTTCTTTTGGTTCATCACAATTAAGTAGGTTTTCAAAGTAACAAGACATGATCATGCAGTTTTCTTTGTTGGTCAGGCCGAGTGTGGTGTGCGTACTGTAAGACCTTCAGTACACACACCATCAGATTATTTGACTTGTTGCTCTAACGAAGTAAGCGAGTGTCAGCAATATGTCTCGTGGTCTTATCATGGTGTGTTTATCTTCTGCCATTAGGTCAGTGGATAGAAATGCCACTTGCACGCTTAGAGTAGCAGATTGACGGTGACCAACTTTAAACAGAACTTGATTAATTTTCACACACATTTATTAAAATAATAACAAATATAAAAATTACTTAACTTGGTTCTGGATGCTATTTACAATTGACAATCTGAAGTTCTTTGGGATTGGTACGTTAATCTTATTCTCACATATATCTCAGATACTTGACAAAAGTGTCTATACATTTATCTTCATGGCTATGTACAGGAATATGGTAATCTTATTAGGCGCAGACTGAATCTTGACTATGGACTGGTACAGACAATTGTAGAACTCGACAGACTGGTACAGACTAATGCAGACTGGTACAGACTAATGCAGACTGGTACAGACTGGTGCAGACAAATGCAGACTGACTGATCGAAGGTCTTTACACTCGTTATAATACCTCGCACGTTCATGTATCACTGCGCGAGTGTTATGCGCAAGGAGAAAATGTTCTATGTTAGCAGCAATCTCATTGGCTGCGCTACATATTAATAAGTGGATCGGCGGAAGCAGAATTTGGTCCGTCTCTATGGCAGCGCCATCTCATAGTGTGGAGATGGACGAGCGCTGCGCCTTCGCTGTTGTGCTTAGCGGGGCGCACTCTAGTGGGAAATTTGTGTACGCGCTGAATATGCGGAACTATGTACACAACACTGAGCTTTCCATTTTCGTCTCTAAAACAAAAACTAGGGGCTTGGTATCCTTTCAAATTCGATTTGAACGTCTGATAGAAGTCTCTGACATTGTTTATCTGGAAACGCTGATCGATCTGTTCTAACTGCGGTTTCTCATGCAATTGCTTAGACCTTCATAGAGTTCTGGCTGCATATTTTCGAACTTCATGGAATACATCAAAATCATCAGGTCTCCTGGTAGAGTTCCACTTTTTCCATGCACTTGCTGTTTGGGCCACCACCTCGCCACAAACCTCATTCCTGATTCCTCTTTTTATCTGTCAGGATTGTAGTATTAGCTGCTTGTTGGATCATGGAGGCAATGTCTGCCCATTTATGGGATTCAACTGTCAGTTACTGGTGGCATTGTTCCAATATGTTTTGATTGATTTTGAGCTTCGCAATATCATATTTATGAATTTTATTTCCGGTTTTCACGGTCTTATTGAGAGGGATGAAATTAATTTTGATCTTGGAGAGGTGATGATCCTTTTAAATTCAGTATTTTATCTGTAAAAAGGTTTCTTTCTATTATTTCTGATTGTTTGATGTTGTTTCTTTCTTATTTCTGTAATCCATGCTATCATTGATTCCTTCTTCCAGAACTACTCATTCAGTATAGGTCTCTAAAAAAAGATTAATCTTCTTTTAGCCATTACTTCTGATATTTTCTCAAAATTTTTGTAGATCTCCTCATTACTTCTAATTTTCCAGCCATCTGTAGCTTGTATTGCAACCATTATTTTCTAATAATCCTCCTTTGAGGATCCTCTGTTCTGTCCAGCTTATAGTTCATGATTAGGCATCCTCATCCATATAAATATCCTGGTCATACCACTGTGGGATAGTGTTTTAGTTTTGTTTTTTTAGTTGTGCATTTCTTGTTGTAAATATCCTTTGTCAAATGATTTGCTCTCTCCAGTTTGCTGACTCTTGCATCTACTGTTAATTCTTCTAGTCCATTTTGTTGTACAGTTTGTCCAATATATTTAAATTTACTTACTAATGCTATTTTACATTTTTGTTTTTCTAAGAATGTTGATGCATTGTTTGAAATTGTCATCAATGTTGTTTTTTCAGCTGAAATTTTGGGACCAGCTCTCTTTGCTATTTCTTCCAAAAGATTTCTTTCAATAACTGTCTGTCAGATTTTTTGAAAGTATATCAGAATCATCTGCAGAAGCCAGGCAGTTTACCTTAATTCCACTTGTTATTCGTCCTAAAATTATTGGTTCAATTTTGTGATTTTTTTTTCTCCAAATTCCAGATACTTTCTATTTTTTCTAGAATGCAGTGTTACAGTAAAGGTGATAAACTGTCCCCTTGTCTAACACCAGTTTTTATTTCAAATGGTTGAGATACTTCTCCCATAAATTTAGCTTCAGTCATCCTATTTGCTATTGTTTTGACGATTATGTTTGCTTTAACACAAAATTCTTTGATGATTTTACCTATAGTTTCTCTGCCTACCAAATCAAATGTTTTCTTGAAACCAATACATGATACTATTATAGGTTTGGTTATTAGCAGTCTGTGGAGGATTACCGATTTTCTAATAAACATCTGCTCTGTGCAGGGTCTTCCCTTTCTAGAGCTCCTCGAGATTCTCCCAGTTATTTGTCTAAAGTTTCTACAACTCTGTCCGTAGAATTTTTGATAATATTTTGTATACCACTGGCAGAAGTGAGGCATCTCTGCCATTGTTGACATTTTGTGTCTCCCCTTTTTTTCATAGCTGTGGATTAATGCTTTCCATAATCTCTTCAGCTTTCCAAATGTTCTCAAACAGCAGTTGTAGATCATTTGTGTGTTCTGACTATTTCAATAATTTTGCTGTAGTGGAGTCTTCATTTGTTGCTTTGAAGTTTTGGAAGATTTGATGGCTTCATGAATTTATTGCTCTGTTAGTGGAAAATCTTCCTCCAGATGTTGTGGGACTGCTATTATATATTGCTACAATGTGCTGTTATTATTGTTGTTGTTGTTGTTGTTTGGTTGCCTGTTCTTCAGCACTTTCTTTCTGTTTCGTTTATCTATTTGCCGCCATTTTAGCCCATTTACCGGTATTTTCAGCTTGTTCTTCACTTATTTGACCTTTTGGTGGCTCCTCTTGAAGAGATCTTATTTCTCGGCATTTAAAATTACATCATCTGCTGCTCTTTCGCAACTGAATTTCATCATGTCCATCTTCCTTGACTCAAGATCCTGAATTTTCATCCTTAATTCTTGAACAGTCTCATTTCTCTTTTTACGTTTTCCAGATGAAGAAACTTTTGGTCCTCAAAGCTAAGATTAGTATCAGTTTTTTTATTTGTTTCTGCCTATGGCTGCTATATCTCTTTAGTTAGAATATTTTCTCTCTCTGTATTTGATTATAGTCTAAGTCTGAATATTTTTATAAGTACATTTATTGCTGTAGCATTGAGTAAAATAAATTGTATTGCACTGCCTGTAGCATGTAGCACCATTTTGACTGTTAGTCCTCTTGCTGTGCAAAAAGTAGCTTTGATGATTACTTAATGCAAGTATTTTGTAAGAGCTGTGGAACGGTTAGTATCTGTTTATATTTTTCTGATTAATTCAAGCTCGTCAATGCACATCCTGTGTTAAGGAAATATTTGAACTGAATTTACTGTGTGTTAAATATAAGCAGTGGATCCATTGCGGTAGTCTTTTTGGTAGAAATATGTCAAGGTGAACAAAACAGGAGATGGTGAAGGAAGAGAGGGAAAAGATCAACATTTGCTTCTCATCAGCAATATAACTGGGTTGCAACATTCAGTGAAAATTATCTGTGACAGGAAGTTGTCAGAAATACATTTTTTGAAGAAACTTTATGTTTGTATAAGCATTTATTAAATTTAAAAAGTTGGATTTCATCTGTTAATACAAAAGATAATGTTTTGCATTGCAGGCATGATGAACCTGTCAAAGATGAAGAATCGGCCAATGATTCTTATTGGAGGATAACAGTATGTATAACTTAAACTTGAGATTCTTGAAAATAAAGCTAGTCAGTATTTCTTAACAGTACTGATTTAAATATATCTAAAAGATCGCTGTTACCTAAATGAAAGTTGACGAGCAAAGTCTTAGTGGACATTTGTATAAAATTGTCATAGGTGTTATTTACAAGAAGAGTAAATAGTTTCAATAGGAATGTGGTGAGACATTTAACAAATGTCATGACCACACATTAATAGGACCTTATAACACTACCATTATGATATTAGTATGCTTTTACGTAAATAACAGAAACCCTGTCTCTATGTTGCCACGTATAACCCTCTTACTAAAATTTAGTTTAGTTTCCAAATAAAATACACTATGGAAGGATAGTCCTGTTTATAGGAAAAGATAATCAATAGAGTTATCCTTCTTACAGGATTTACCATGTGTTGCGTCTAATGGACTATTCACTTCTTTTCCTAAGATCTTACCCAGTGGCTAGATAGGAACACAGTATGAATAATAATATACTGAAGCTAGGACAACTCATTTCCAAGTTCATTTAGTGATTTAAAACATGTACTTAATGGTCACCAACCTATCCTGGCAATGAAATAGTGAAGTATTGGAGAAGCAGAAATGTGAATTTTGCCTACTTTCTTGCTACTGTTTAGTTTGGCTCTTCAAATAAATTACCCCACTTAAACAATTTTGGGCTACATCTTTATACATTATGTTTTTAAAAAAGAAAAAACCCAGTAGATAACTTCAAGGAAGGTAAAAAAAATTAGCTGGGGTGGGGGGGACTACCTTTAGAAAAGCACTTTCCATAATCAAGAAACTTAAATACTTAGACACTAAAGCACACACATTTTAACTGAACATTTCACTTAAAGAAAACCTCTTTCTTGGTGTAATTTACTTTCAGAAGCTATTATTCTTTGAACTAATTCTGTATAGCCATCTAACAGGTTCTAGTAACTTGGCTTCACTCTGATTGAATTTTATGTAAGCAAACCATAACACTTTGCAATAGTTAAGAAAACATTTTTATTATTTACACTAAAGCAATTTAAATGGTGCCTCTTTATATTAACTTGGCACTTCATAAGTCTGTAAAACAGGACACTCGGATTAATCAAACACCAGGAAGGAACCCTATACAGATGTATGATTAGGATGAAATAACAGGGTGAGCCAGTTTCCGTAAAGTTCAAGAATGATTATTAAAACACAGTTTAAATTAATGGTTCATGCTGTACAAAGGTAAAAATAGAAAAAAATCTTATCTGGTGGCTGTAGGCTTGGGTGTGGCGAACAGTTATGATGGCTACACTACCCACACTACGGCCTGCAAGTTTCTTGCTGTACGGGCTCAATTTATCTTCTTGGCTTCATTCAGTTTTACATACAGTAGCTCAACAACTCGCAGCTATGCTGTAAGCTGTTTGCAGTCTTCAACCGACGCATTTTTATGAAAATTTGCAGGCAAAGCTTCTGCTCCACAAAGGAGTTACCTCAATCACTGCTGCCTTCAGACTGTGTGACTTACTTCCCGAACTTGCTCAAGGTAGCACGCCAATTTGCCTTTCGCACCTTTTCCACTCGCCACAGCCATTTTCGTTTCAAACAAAAGCACACTGGCTTTTACATAACACCTATTTCTTACATTTTTCAAAAGCATGACCATTTCTTAAATTGTCAAATTTACAACAACATGAACAATTTATACACACACATATTTTTAAATACAAAATGTTATCAAAACATTATTTAGACACTTGGTATCCTTTGTAGAGGACTTGGGCAGGTTTGTCCCATCCTAGTACACATTATTTTGTTACTACCCTTCAGATATTCCATTTAGCTACATCTACAATAATTCCCAATGTTCTGCCTTTTGAGGTGTCCAGTGTGGGTTGCTCTCCACTTCCTGGGTGTATTGTATCGAGTTACCTTTTTCAAATTTCCATGAGGGTTTATCAATGTATTTTGTAACTGATATTTCAGCACCAATGATAACTTTTGTGAGCCAATGTACACTCCTTGAAAAATGTTTCAGTACTACTATTGAGTGATTCAGTGGTAATTTGTTCTCATCAGTGGAAAAGATGGATGGGTCAGGTTTTGTATCAGTGTCCATCTGCCTGCCCAAAACGTTTTAAATTCCTTGGCATCAAACTTAGATAATTTCTTGTGTGTTGATCCATTCGAACAATGGTTCTCTATTTTTGTCTCTATTTATGTATCTCCGGGTTGTGTTTTGGAATTAAAATCTTAAACATATACGTGCTGTCTAGTTGCTGTGTGTAAGACTAGTGTCAGACACTTTCCGTTAGGTGATTTGTGGACTGATGTAATAACCAGGCCTTTGCGTTTTATCCTAATTACTTCTACATCACTAATTTTCTGACAGCTTAAGCCAGCATAATCCAAGAGCTGTTTCTTTTTTCATTTATTGTGGATGCACCTAACAATTGAGAGGAGTATTGATATTGCTTTATATTGCGTAATCTTGCATGTAGCTGCTGAATTATCACCTAAATGCATTTCCTATAGAGCTATAATACTGATGGCATGCTCATCATTTAATTTGTTTTGGTAACTGCATTTGTCACTTGTTAATCCTACATTAATTTGCATAATATGGACACCTTGCCTGATAATTTTTGACTGTAAGCTCTGAGAAGTGCTGGACCATCTTTTGTGTAGAGTTTTTGCTGTCTGCTCCTGCAGTCACACAGCCTTGGTGCACCATCTCGGGGGTTGTCTACTTGCCCCACAACAGTCTTTTTGGTGTCCAGTGTGAATGATTCACTGGTAAATATCCTGTCCCATACACTTTTGTTTGTAGACAATACTTCTGTGTTAGCTGAAAATAGAAACCCTGGGCCAGGAAGCAGTAGTCTCAGTACCTCAGAGAATTAGTTTCAGGTAAAGTATATGGATCTAACATATCTAAAATGCACATGGTGTAATTTGGAAACCACACAAACACCCAAATGTACACACCTGCAGTAGCTGCAGGGGGGGGGGGGGGGGGGCAGAGTGATTGGAGAAGACAGTACATGGTCTGAATGGGAAAAGATTGGTGGGTACAGAAGATAGAAGGGAAAAGGTAAAGTGATACAGTGGGAAAAAAATTAGCAGAGGTTTCGGTCAGGTGGATGGCACTAGATGTGCAGGAGAGACAATTTCCACCTGCATAGTTCAGAAAAACTTGCACTGGAAGGGAATATCCAAATGGTATGTCTAGTGAAGCAGTTGTTGAAGTGGTGTACAGCCTCTTGGCAACTGGAATGTGAAGTCTCTGGTTTGCCACAGTTTGGTGCTAGACATTACTGCGAGTGAACAGTTGGTTACTTGTCATCCCTACATGGAAAATTTTATGGTAATTGCAGCATAGCAGATTTTTAACAGGTTGCTTTTGCACATGATCGTGCCTTTTATATGGTGGGAGATGCCTGCGACTGGACTGCTGTAGGAGGTGGTGGGTGGATTTGTGGGACAGGTCTTGCACCTGGGTCACTCACAGAATTAGTGGCGGACAAGTATGTTCTCTAGATTGTGCGGGCTGTGGAACACTACTTTGCAGGACATTGACCGTGAAACACAGAGATTGCATCGGGATTGAATAGAATAGGCACTATGCCCACTTAAGTACAAGAAGAGTGAATCTTTTAAGATTTTGTGCTTTGAGTGGCTCCTGGGTGACCAGTATTAGATTCATATACACCAGTGGAGGTTTACTGTATCCCTTGGACTTTCAGAATGACATGGAACACAGAAATTGCATCGGGGCTGAATACAAAAGGCAGAATGCTGACTTAAACACAAGAAGAGTGAATCTTCTAAGAGTTTGTGCTTTGAGCGGCACCTGGGAGACCAGTATTAGATTCTGTTTCACCAGTGCAGGTTTGCTGAATCCCTTGGACCTTCACATTGACAATGAGACACAGAAATTGCATGGGGATTGAATACAAATGGCACAATGCCGACTTAAGTACAAGAAGAGTGAATCTTCTAAGTGTTTCTGCTTTGTACAGATCCTGGGAGGCCAGTATTAGATTGTGATGCACCAGTGCAGGTCTGCAGAATCCCTTGGACGTTCACATTGACCATGAAACTCCGAAATTGCATCGTGATTGAATACAATAGGCTCTATGCCGACTTATGTACAAGAAGAGAGAATCTTCTAAGAGTTTGTGCTTTGAGCGACTCCTGGGGGTAAAGTATTAGATTCCAATGCACCAATGCAGGTTTACTGTAAACCTTGGACCTTCACATTGACCATGAAACAGAGAAAATGCATCGGGATCGAATACAAAATTCACAATGCCGACTTAAGTACAAGAAGAGTGAAACTTCTAAGATTTTGTGTTTTGAGCTGCTCCTGGCAGACCAGTATTAGATTCCGATGCGTCAGTGCAGGATTACTGTGTCCCTTGGACTTTCACAGTGACCGTGTAACACAGAAATTGCATTGGGATTGAATACAAATGGCACATTTACGACTTAAGTACAGGAACAGTGAAATGTCTATGAGTTTGTAGTTTGAGCGTCTCCTGGGAGACCAGTATTAGATTCCGATGCACCAGTGCAGATTTACTGAATCTCTTGGACCTTCACATTGACCATGAGACACAGAAATTGCATCGTGATTGAATAAAACAGGCACACTGCCGACTTAAGTACAAGAAGAGTGAATCTTCTAAGAGTTTGTGCTTTGAGCGGCTCCTGGGAGACCAGTAATAGATTCCGATTCACCAGTGAAGGTTTACTGTACCCCTTGGACCGTAACATTGACCATGAAATACAGAAATTGCATGGGGATTGAATACAAATGGCACAATGCCGACTTAAGTACAAGAAGAGTGAATCTTCTAAGAGTTTCTGCTTTGAGCGGCTCCTGGGAGACCAATATTAGATTGCGATGCACCAGTGCAGGTTTACTGTATCCCTTCGACATTCACATTGACCATGAAACGCAGAAATTGCATCGGGATTGAATACAAAAGGCTTAATGCCGACTTAAGTGCAAGAAGAGTGAATCCTCTAAGAGATTGTGCTTTGAGCGGCTCCTGGGAGACCAGTATTAAATTCTGATGCACCAGTGCAGTTTTACTGAATCCCTTGGACCTTAACATTGAGCATGAAACACAGATATTGCATCGTGATTGAATACAAAAGATAGAATGAAGACTTAAGTACAAGAAGAGTGAATCTTCTTAGAGTTTATGCTTTGAGTGGTTCCAGGGAGACCAGTATTAGATTTCGCTGCACCAGTGCAGGTTTACTGTATCCCTTGGACCTTCATATTGACCGTAAAACACAGAAATTGCATCGGGATTGAATACAAAGGCACAATGCCGACTTAAGTACAAGTAGAGTGAATGTTCTATGAGTTTGTACTTCGAGCGGCTCCTGGGAGACCAGTATTAGATTCTGATGCACCAGTCCAGGTTTACTGTATCCCTTGGACATTCACACTGATCATGAAACTCAGAAATTGCATCGTGATTGAATACAAAAGGCACAATGCCGACTTAAGTACAAGAAGAGTGAATCTTCTAAGAGTTGGTGCTTTGAGCGGCTACTGGGGGTTAAGTATTAGATTCCGATGGACCAGTGCAGCTTTACCGTAAACCTTGGATTTTCACATTGACCATGAAACACAGAAATGCATCGGGATTGAATACAAAAGGCACAATGCCGACTTAAGTACAAGAAGAGTGAATCTTCTACGAGTTCGTGTTTTGAGCTGCTCCTGGTAGACCAGTATTAGATTCCGATGCACCAGTGCAGGTTTACTGAACCCATTGGACCTTCACTTTGACCATGAGACACAGAAATTGCATCGTGATTGAAAAAACATGCCGACTTAAGTACACGAAGAGTGAATCTTCAAGAGTATGTGCTTTGAGTGGCTCCTGGGGGTTATGTATGTGATTCCGATGCACCAGTGCAGGTTTACTGTATACCTTGGACCTTTGCATTGACTGTGAAACACAGAAACTACATTGGGATTGAACACAAAAGGCACAATGCCGACTTAAGTACAAGACGAGTGAATCTTCTAAGATTTGTGCTTTGAGGGGCTCCTGGGATACCACTATTAGATTCCGATGCACCAGTGCAGATTTTCTGTATCTCTTGGACCATCACATTGACCAAGAAACACAGAAATTGGTTCAGGATGCAATACAAAAGGCACAATACCGACTTAAGTACAAGAATAGTGAATCTTCTAAGAATTTGTGCTTTGAGCGGCTCCTGGGAGACCAGTATTAGATTCCAATGAATCAGTGCAGATTTACTGTAGTGCTTGGACATTCACATTGTCCATGAAACACAGAGAATGCATCCGGATTGAATGCAAAAAGCACAGTGCCAACTTAAGAACAAGACGAGTGAACCTTGTAAAAGTTTCTGCATTGAGTGTCTCCTGGGAGACCAGTATTAGATTCCGATAGACCAGTGCAGGTTTACTGAACCCCTTGGACCTTCATATTGACCATGAGACACAGAAATTGCATCGTGATTGAATAAAAAACGCCGACTTAAGTACAAGAAGAGTGAATCTTCAAGAGTTTGTGCTTTGAGTGGCTCCTGGGTGTTACGTATGAGATTCCGATGCACCAGTGCAGGTTTACTGTGTACCTTGGACCTTCACATTGACCATGAAATACAGAAAAAGCATCGGGATTGAATGCAAAAGACAGAATGCCGCCTTAAGTACAAGAAGAGTGAATCTTCTACGACTTTGTGCTTTGAGCGGCTCCTAGGAGACCAGTATTAGAATCCGATGCACTATTCTAGCTTTACTGTATCCCTTGGACCTTCACATTGACCATGAAACACACAAATTGCATCGCGATTGAATACAAAAGCACAATGCTGACATAAGTACAAGAAGAATGAATCTTCGAAGAGTTTGTGGTTTGAGCGTCTCCTGAGAGACCAGTATTAGATTCCGATGCACCAGTGGAAATTTACTAAATGTCTTGGACCTTCACATTGGGCATGAAACACAGGAATTGCATTGCAATTGAATACCAAAGGAACAATGATGACTTATGTACAATTATTGTTAATCTTCTAAGTGTTTGTGCTTTGAGCGTACCTGGGGGACAAGTATTAGATTCCGATGCACCAGTGCAGGTTTACTGAATCTCTTGGACCTTCGCATTGAACATGAAACACAGAAATTGCACCGGGATTGGATACAAAAACACAATGCCGACTTCAGTACAAGACGAATTAATCTTCTAGGAGTTTCAGCTTTGAGCGGCTCCTGTGAAACTACTATTAGATTCCGATGCACCACTGCAGGTGTACTGTATCCCTTGGACGTTTACATTGACCATGAAACACAGAAATTGCATCAGGAACGAATACAAAGTTCACAATGCCAATTTAAATACAAGAAGAGTGAATCTTCCAAGAGTTTGTGCGTTGAGCGGCTCCTCGGAGACCAGTATTTCATTCCGATGCACCAGTGCAGGTTTACTGTATCCCTTAGACCGTCACATTGACCATGAAACACAGAAATTGCAACGGGATTGAATACAAAAGGCACAATGCCGACTTAAGTACAAGAGGATTGAATCTTCTAAGAGTTTGTGCTTTGAGCGGCTCCTGGGAGACCAGTATTAGATTCTGTTTCACCAGTGCAGGTTTGCTGAATCCCTTGGACCTTCACATTGACAATGAGACACAGAAATTGCATGGGGATTGAATACAAATGGCACAATGCCGACTTAAGTACAAGAAGAGTGAATCTTCTACGAGTTCGTGTTTTGAGCTGCTCCTGGTAGACCAGTATTAGATTCCGATGCACCAGTGCAGGTTTACTGAACCCATTGGACCTTCACATTGACCATGAGACACAGAAATTGCATTGTGATTGAAAAAACATGCCGACTTAAGTACACGAAGAGTGAATCTTCAAGAGTATGTGCTTTGAGTGGCTCCTGGGGGTTATGTATGTGATTCCGATGCACCAGTGCAGGTTTACTGTATACCTTGGACCTTTGCATTGACTGTGAAACACAGAAACTACATTGGGATTGAACACAAAAGGCACAATGCCGACTTAAGTACAAGACGAGTGAATCTTCTAAGATTTGTGCTTTGAGGGGCTCCTGGGATACCACTATTAGATTCCGATGCACCAGTGCAGATTTTCTGTATCTCTTGGACCATCACATTGACCAAGAAACACAGAAATTGGTTCAGGATGCAATACAAAAGGCACAATACCGACTTAAGTACAAGAATAGTGAATCTTCTAAGAATTTGTGCTTTGAGCGGCTCCTGGGAGACCAGTATTAGATTCCAATGAATCGGTGCAGATTTACTGTAGTGCTTGGACATTCACATTGTCCATGAAACACAGAGAATGCATCCGGATTGAATGCAAAAAGCACAATGCTGACTTAAGAACAAGACGAGTGAACCTTGTAAAAGTTTCTGCATTGAGCGTCTCCTGGGAGACCAGTATTAGATTCCGATAGACCAGTGCAGGTTTACTGAATCCCTTGGACCTTCATATTGACCATGAGACACAGAAATTGCATCGTGATTGAATAAAAAACGTCGACTTAAGTACAAGAAGAGTGAATCTTCAAGAGTTTGTGCTTTGAGTGGCTCCTGGGTGTTACGTATGAGATTCCGATGCACCAGTGCAGGTTTACTGAATCTCTTGGACCTTCGCATTGAACATGAAACACAGAAATTGCACCGGGATTGGATACAAAAACACAATGCCGACTTCAGTACAAGACGAGTTAATCTTCTAGGAGTTTCAGCTTTGAGCGGCTCCTGTGAAACTACTATTAGATTCCGATGCACCAGTGCAGGTGTACTGTATCCCTTGGACGTTTACATTGACCATGAAACACAGAAATTGCATCAGGATAGAATACAAAGTTCACAATGCCAATTTAAATACAAGAAGAGTGAATCTTCCAAGAGTTTGTGCGTTGAGCGGCTAATCGGAGACCAGTATTTCATTCCGATGCACCAGTGCAGGTTTACTGTATCCCTTAGACCGTCACATTGACCATGAAACACAGAAATTGCAACGGGATTGAATACAAAAGGCACAATGCCGACTTAAGTACAAGAGGATTGAATCTTCTAAGAGTTTGTGCTTTGAGCGGCTCCTGGCAGACCAATATTAGAATCCGATTCACCAGTGCTGGTTAACTGCATCCCTTTGACTTTCACATTGACCATGAAACACAGAAATTGTATCGGGATTGAATACAAAATGCACAATGCCAACTTAAGTACAAGAAGAGTGAATCTTCCAAGAGTTTGTGCGTTGAGCGGCTCCTGGGAGACTAGTATTAGATTCCGATGCACCAGTGGAGGTTTACTGAATCGCTTGGACATTCACATTGACCATGAGACACAGAAATTGCATCGGGATTAATTCAAACGGCACTATGCCGACTTAAGTACAAAAAGACGGAATCTTCTAAGAGTTTGGGCTTTCAGCGGATCTTGGGAGACCAGTATTAGATTCCAATGCACCAGTGCAGGTTTACTTTTTCCCTTGGACCTTCACATTGACCATGAAACCCCGAAATAGCATCGGGATTGAAAACAAAAGGCACAATGCCGACTTAAGTAAAAGAAGAGTGAATTTTCAAGGAGTTTTTGCTTTGAGCGGCTCCTGGGAGACCAGTATTTCATTCCGATTAACCAGTGCAGGTTTACTGTATCCCATAGACCGTCACATTGACCATGAAACGCAGAGATTGCAATGGGATTGAATACAAAAGTCACAATGCTGACTTAAGTACACGAGGATTGAATCTTCTAAGAGTTTGTGCTTTGAGTGGCTCCTGGGAGACCAGTATTAGATTCCGATTCACCAGTGCTGGTAAACTGTATCCCTTTGACTTTCACATTGACCATGAAACACAGAAATTGCATCGGGATTGTATACAAAATACACAATGCCAACTTAAGTACAAGAGGAGTGAATCTTCTGAGAGTTTTTGATTTGAACGGCTCCTGGGAGATCAGTACTAGATTCCGATGCACCAGTGCAGGTTTCCTGAATCCCTCAGACGTTCACATTGACCAAGAAACCCAGAAATTGCATCGGGGTGAATACAAAATGCACAATGCCGACTGAAGTACAAGAAGAATAAATCTTCTAAGACTTTGTGCTTTAAGCGGCTCCTGGGAGACCAGTATTAGATTCTGATACACCAGTGCTGGTTAACTGTATCCCTTTGACTTTCACATTGACCATGAAACACAGAAAATGCATCGGGACTGAATACAAAAAGCACAATGCCGACTCAGGTACAAGAAGAGTGAATCGTCTAAGAGAGTGTGCTTTGAGCGCCTCCTGGGAGACCAGTATTAGACTCCGATGCAATAGTGCAGGTTTACTATATCGCTTGGACCTTCACATTGACCATGAAACACAGAAATTGCATTGGGATTGAATACGAAGGCACAATGCCGACTTAAGTACATGAAGAGTGAATCTTCTAAGAGTTTCTGATTTGAGCGGCTCCTGGGAGACCAATATTAGATATCGATGCACCAGTGCAGGTTTACTGTATCCCTTGGGCTTACACATTGACCATGAAACACAGAAATTACTTTGGGATTGAATACAAAAGGCACAATGCCGACTTAAACACAAGAAGAGTGAATCTTCTAAGAGTTTGTGCATTGACCGGCTCCTGGGAGACCAGTATTAGATTCCGATGCACCGGTGCAGGTTTACTGAATACCTTGGAACTTCACATTGACCATGAAACAGTGAAATTGGATCGGGATTAGTTCAAACGGCACAATGCCGACTTGAGTACAAGAAGAGTGAATCTTCTAAGACTTTGAGTTTTGAGCGGCTCTTGGGAGACCAGTATTAGATTCTGATGCACCAGTATAGGTTTAATGTATCCCTTGGAGCTTCACTTTGACCATGAAACACCGAAATTCCATTGGGATTGAATACAAAAGGCACAATGCCGACTTAAATAAAAGAATAGTGAATTTTATTAGAGTTTGTGATTTGAGCGGCTCCTGGGAGACCAGTATTAGATTCCGATGCACCAGTGCAGGTTTACTGTCTCAATTGGACCTTCACATTGACCATGAAACACAGAAATTCATCGGGATTGTGTACAAAATGGACAATGCCGACTTAAGTACAAGAAAAGTGAATATTCTAAGAGGTTGTCGTTTGAGCGGCTCCTGGGAGACCAGTATTAGATTCCGGTGCGCCAGTAAAGGTTTACTGTATCCCTTGGACATTCACATTGACCATTAAACACAGAAATTGCATCGGGATTGAATACATAAGGCACAATGCCGACTTAAGTACAAGAAGAGTGAATCTTCTAAGGGTTTGTGCTATGAGTGGCTCCTGGGAGACCGGTATTAGATTCTGATGCACCAGCGCAGGTTTACTGAATCCCTTGGACCTTCACATTGACCATGAAACACAGAAATTGGATCGGGATTGAATACAAGAGGCACAATGCCGACTTAAGTACAAGAAGATGAATCTTTGAAGAAATTGTGCTAGAGCGGCTCCTGAGAGTCCAGTATTACATTCCGATACATCAGTGCAGGTTTACTGTATCCCTTGGACCCCCACATTGACTATGAAACTCAAAAATTGCATCGGGATTGAATACCAAAGGCACAGTGCGGACTTAAGAACAAGATGAGAGAATCTTCTAAGAATTTGTGCTTTGTGCGGCTCCTGGGAGGCCAGTATTAGATTACGATGGAACAGTGCAGGTATACTGTATCCCTTAGACCTTAACATTGACCATGAAACACAGAAATTGCATCGGGCTAGAATATAAAACGCACTATTCCGACTTAAGTACAAGAAGAGTGAATCTTCTAAGACTTTGTGCATTAAGCCGCTCCTTGGAGACCAGTATTAGATGCCGATGCACCAGTGCAGGTTTACTGTCTCAACTGGACCTTCACAATGACCATGAAACACAGAAATTGCTTCGGGATTGAGTACAAAATGGACAATGCCGACTTAAGTACAAGAAAAGTGAATATTCTAAGAGGTTGTCGTTTGAGCGGCTCCTGGGAGACCAGTATTAGATTCCGGTGCGCCAGGAAAGGTTTACTGTATGCCTTGGACTTTCACATTGACCATTAAACACAGAAATTGCATCGGGATTGAATACATAAGACACACTGCCGACTTAAGTACAAGAAGAGTGAATCTTCTAAGAGTTTGTGCTTTGAGTGGATCCTGGGAGACCCGTATCAGATTCTGATGCACCAGTGCCGGTTTACTGTATCCCTTAGACCGTCACATTGACCATGAAACACAGAAATTGCATCGGGATTAAATAGAAAAGGCAAAATGCCGACTTAAGTACAAGAAAATTGAATCTTCCAAGAGTTTGTGCTTATAGCGGCTCCTGGGAGACCAGTATCTGATTCCGTTTCGCCATTGCTGGTTAACTTTATCCCTTTGACTTACTCATTAACCATGAAGCTCTGAAAATGCATCGGGATTGAATACAAAATGCACAATGCCGTCTTAAGTACAAGAAGAGTGAATCTTCTGTGAGTTTTTGCTTTGAACGGCTCCTGGGAGACCAGTATTAAATTCCGATGCACCAGTGCAGGTTTACTGAATCCCTTGGACTTTCACATTGACCAAGAAATACAGTAATTGCAGCGGGGTGAATACAAAAGGCACAATGCCGATTTAAGTCCAGGATGAGTGAATTTTCTAGGAGTTTGTAATTTGAGCGGCTCCTGGGACACCAGTATTAGAGTCCGATGCAGCATTGCAGGTTTAATGTATCCCTTGGACCTTCACATTGACCATGATACACAGAAATTGTATCGGGATTGAATACAAAAGGCACAAGACCGACTTATGTTAGAGAAGAAAGAATCATCTAAGATTTTGTGGTTTGAGCGGCTCCTGGGAGATCAGTATTAGATTCCGATAATCCAGTGCACATTTACTGTATCCGTTGGACCTTCACATTGACCATGAAACAGAGAAATCGCAACGGGATGGAATTCAAAAGGCACAATGCCGACTGAAGTACAAGAAGAGTGAATCTTCTAAGAGTTTGTGGCTTGAGCGGCTCCTGGGAGACCAGTATTAAATTCCGATGCACCTGTGCAGGTTTACTGTATCCCTAGGACCTTCACATTAACCATGAAACACAGAAATTGCATCGGGGTATAATACAAAAGGGACAATGCCGACATAAGTACAAGAAGATGAATCTTCAAAGAGTTTGTGGTTTGAGCGGCTCCTGGGAGACCAGTATTACAATCCGATGCACCAGAGCAGGTTTATTGTATCCCGTGGACCTTCACATTGACCATGAAACACAGAAATTGCATCGGGATTGAACACAAAATGCACAATGCCGACTTAAGTACAAGAAGAAAGAATCTTCTAAGAGTTTGTGGTTTGAGCGGCTCCTGGGAGACCAGTATTAGTTTCCGATGCACCAGTGCACGTTTACTGTATGCCTTGGACATTCACATTGACCATGAAACACAGAAATCGCAGCGGGGTGGGATACAAAAGGCACAATGCCGACAGAAGTACAAGAACAGTGAACCTTCTAAGAGTTTGTGGTTTGAGCGGCTTCTGGGTGACCAGTATTAGATACCGATGCACCAGTGCTGAATTTACTGTATTCCTTGGACCTTCACATTGATCATGATACACAGAAATTGCATCGGGATTGAATACAAAAGGGACAATGAAGACTTAAGTACTAGAAGAGTGAATCTTCTAAGAGTTTGTGGTTTGAGCGGCTCCTGGGAGACCAGTATTAGATTCCGATGCACCAGTGCTCGTTTACTGTGTCACTTAGACCTTCACAATGACCACGAAACACAGAAATTGCATCGGGATTGAATACAAAAGGGACATTGCCGAGTTAAGTACAAGAAGAGTGAATCTTCTAAGACATTGTGCTTTGAGCGGCTCCTGGGAGACCAGATTTAGATTCCAGTGCAATAGTGCATTTTTATTGTATCACTTGGAAATTCGCATTGACCATGAAACACAGATATTGCATCGGGATTAAATACAAAAGGGACAATGCCGACCTAAGTACAAATTGAGTGAACCTTCTAAGGGTTTGTGCATTGAGCGGCTCCTGGGAGACGGGAATTAGATTCCGATTCAGCAGTGCAGGTTTACTGTATGCCTTGGACCTTCACATTGACCATGAAACACAGAAATCGCATCGGGATTGAATACAAAAGGCACAATGCCGACATAAGTACAAGATGATGAATCTCCTAAGAGTTTGTGGTTTGAGCCGCTCCTGGGAGAATAGTATTATATTCCGATGCACCAGTGCAGGCTTACTGTACCCCTCGGACCTTCACATGGACCATGAAAAACAGAAATTGAAATGGGATTGAATACAAAAGGGACAAAGCCAACTTAAATACAAGAAGAGTGAATCTTCTAAGAATTTGTGGTTTGAGCGGCTCCTGGGAGACCAGTATTAGATTCCGATGCACCAGTGCAGGTTTACTGTATCCTTTCAACCTTCACATTTAAAATGAAACAGAAATTGCATCTGTTTGAATAAAACATGGACAGTACTGAATTAAGTACAAGAAGAATGAATCTTCTGAGAGTTCGTGGTTTGAACGGCTCCTGGGAAACCAGTATTAGATTCCGATGCACCAGTGATGGTTTACTGTATTCCTTGGATATTCACATTGACCATGAAACACAGGAATCGCATCGGGATTGAATACAAAAGGCACAATGCCGACTTGAGTACAAGAAGTGTGAATCTTCAAAGAGTTTGTGGTTTGAGCGGCTCCTGGAAGACCAGTATTAGATTCCGATGCACCAGAGCAGGTATACTGTATCCCTTGGAAATTCACATTGACCATGAAACAGAAATTGCATCGGGATTGAATAAAAAAGGGACAATGCCGACTTAGGTACAAGATGAGTGAAACTTCTAAGATTTTGTGCTTTGAGCGGCTCCTGGGAGTCCAGTATTACATTCCGATTAACCAATGCAGGTTTACTGTATATTTTGGACCTTCGCATTGACCATGAAACACAGAAATCGCATCGGGATTGAATACAAATGGGACAATGCCGACTTAGGTACAAGAATTGTGAAACTTCTAAGACTTTGTGGTTTGAGCGGCTCCTGGGAGAATTGTATTATATTCCAATGCACCTCTGTAGGTTTACTGTACCTTTTAGACCTTCACATAGACCATGAACCACAGAAATTGAATCGGGATAGAATACAAAAGACACAAAGCCAACTTAAGCACAAGCAGAGTGAATCTTCTAAGAGTTTGTGGTTGAGCGGCTCCTGGGAAACCAGTAATAGATTCCGATGCACCAGTGCAGATTTACTGTATTCTTTGACCTTCACATAGACAATGAAACACACAAACCAAATCGGGATTGAATTCAAAAGGCACAAAGCCGACTTAAGTACAAGAAGGGAGAATCCTCTAGGAGTTTGTGCTATGAGTGGCTCCTGGGAGAACAGTATTATATTCCGTTGTACCAGTGCAGGTTTACTGAAACACTTGGTTCATCACATTGACCATGAAACGCAGAAATCGCATCGGGATTGAATACAAAATGCACAATGCCGACTTAAGTATATGAAGAGTGAATCCTCGAAGAGTTTGTGGTTTGAGCGGCTCCTGGGAGACCTTAATTACATTCCGATGCACCAGTGCAAGTATAGTGAATCACTTGGAAATTCATATTGTCCATGAAAAATAGAAATTGCTTCGGGATTGAATACAAAATGCACAATGCCGACTTAAGCACAAGAAGAGTGAATCTTCTAACATTTTCTGCTATGTGCGGGTCCTGGGAGACCAGTATTAGATTCCGATGCACCAGTGCCAGTTTACTGTATCTCTGAGACTTTCACATTGACCATGAAACTCAGAAATTGCATCGGGATAGAATACAAATGGCACATTGCCGACTTCAATACAAGAAGATTGAATCTTCTAGGAGTTTGTGGTTTGAGCGGCTCCTGGGAGACCAGTATTAGATTTCGATGCAACTGTGCAGGTTTACTGTATCCCTTGGACCTTCACATTGACCATTAAACACAGAAATTGCATCGGGATTGAACACAAAAGGCACAATGCCGATTTAAGGTCAAGAACAGTGAAACTTCTAAGAAAATGTGGTTTGAGCGGCTCCTGGGAGACCCGTATTAGATTCTGATGCACCAGTGCAGGATTACTGTAACCCTTGGATCTTCACATTGACCATGAAACACAGAATTTTTTTTGGGATTGTATACAAAAGGGACAATGCAGACTTAAGTACAAGAAGAACGAATCTTCAAAGAGTTTGTAGTTTGAGCGGCTCCTGGGTGAATAGTATTAGTTTCCAATGCACCAGTGCAGGTTAACTGTATACTTTGGACCTTCACATTAACCATGATACACAGAATTTGCATCGGGATTGAATACAAAAGGGGCAATGCCGACTTAAGTACATCAAGAGTGAAACTTCTAAGAGTTTGTGGTTTGAGCTGCTCCTGGGAGACCAGTATTCGATTCCGATGCACCAGTGCCGGATTGCCGTATCCCTTGAACATTCACATTTACCATGAATCACAGAAATTCCATCGGGTTGAATACAAAAGGGACAATGCCGACTTAAGTACAAGAAGATTGAATCTTCTAAGAGTTTGTGGTTTGAGCGGCTCCTGGGAGACCGGTATTAGTTTCCGATGTACCAGTGCAGGCTTACTGTATCCCTTGGACCTTCTCATTGACAATGAAACACAGATATCGCAGCGGGATTGAATACAAAAATCACACTGCCGACTTAAGTACAAGAAGAGTGAATCTTCTAAGATTACGTGCTTTGAGAGGCTACTGGGAGACCAGTATTAGATTCCGATGCACCAGTGCAGGTTTTGTGTATCCCTTGAACCTTCACATTGACCAAGAAACACAGAAATCGCATCGGGATTGAATACCGAAGGCACAATGCCGACTTAAGTACAAGAAGAGTGAATCTTCTATGAGATTATCACTTGAGCTTCTCCGGGGAGACCAGAATTAGCTTCGGATGCACCAGTGCAGGTTTACTGTATCCCTTGGACCTTCACATTGACCATGAAAAACAGAAATTGCATCGGGATTGAATGCAAAAGGGACAATGCCGCTTTAAGTACAAGAAGAGTGAATCTACTAACAGTTTGTGCTTTGTGCGGCTTCTGGGAGACCAGTATCAGATTCCGATGGCCAGTGCAGGTTTACTGTATCCCTTGGACCTTCACATTGACCATGAAACACAGTAATCGCTGCGGGATTGAATGCAAAAGGGACAATGAAGATTAATGTACAAGAAGAGTGAATCTTCTAAGAGTTTGTGGCCTGAGCAGCTCCTCAGGGGACCAGTATTAGATTCAGATGCACCAGTGCAGGTTTACTGTATCCCTTGGACCTTCACAATGACCATGAAACAGAGAAATCGCATCGGGATTGAATCCAAAAGGCACAATGCAGACTTAAGTACAAGGAGAGTGATTCTTCTAAGAGTTTGTGCTTTGAACGGCTCCTGGGAGGCCAGTATTAGATTCTGATGCACCAGTGCAGGTTTGCTGTATCCCTTGGACCTTCACATTGACCATGAAACACAGAAATTCCATCGGGATTGAACACAAAATTTACAATGCCGACTTAAGTACAAGGTAAGTGAATCTTCTAAAAGTTTGTGCATTGATCGTCTCCTGGTAGCCGGGTATTGCATTCCGAATCATCAGTGCAGCTTTACTGTATCCCTTGGACTTTCACATTGACCATGAAACACAGAAATAGCATCAGGATTAAATACAAAAAACACAACGCCGACTTAAGTACAAGGAGAGTAAATGTTCTAAGAGTTGATTGAATACCGAAGGCACAATGCCGACTTAAGTACAAGAAGAGTGAATCTTCTAAGAGATTGTCACTTGAGCTTCTCCAGAGAGACCAGAATTAGCTTCGGATGCACCAGTGCAGGTTTACTGTATTCCTTGCATCTTCACATTGACTATGAAACACAGAAATTTTTTCGGGATTGGATACAAAAGGGACAATGCAGTCTTAAGTACAAGAAGAGTGAATCTTCTAAGAGCTTGTGGTTTGAGCGGCTCCCGGGAGAATATTATTATAATCCGATACACCAGTGCAGGTTTACTGTACCCCTTGGACCTTCACATAGACCATGAAACACAGATATTGAATCGGAATTGAATACAAAAGGGACAAAGCCAACTTAAGTACAAGAAGAATGAATCTTCTAAGAGTTTGTTGTTTGAGCGGCTCCTGGGAGACCAGTATTATATTCCGATGCACCAGTGCAGGTCTACTGTATCCTTTGAACCTTCACATTTAAAATGAAACACAGAAATAGCATCGGCTTGAATACAAAAGGGACAATGCCGCCTTAAGTACAAGCAGAGTGAATCTTCTTGGAGTTTGTGGATTGAGCGACTCCTGGGAGACCAGTATTTGATTCCGATGCACCAGTGCAGGTTTACTGTCTCCCTTGGACCTTCACATTGACCATGAAACACAGAAATCGCATCGGGATTGAATACAAAAAGACAATGCCGACTTAAGTACAAGAAGAGTGAATCTTCTAAGAGTTTGTGGTTTGAGCGGCTCCTGGGAGACCAGTATTAGATTCCGATGTACCAGTGTAGGTTTACTGTATCCATTGAACCTTCACATTTACAATGAATCACAGAAATTGCATCAGGTTGAATACAAAATGGACAATGAGGATTTAAGTACAAGAAGGGTGAATCTTCTAATAATTTGTCGTTTGAGCGGCTCCTGGGAGACCAGTATTAGTTTCCGATGCACCAGTGCAGGTTTACTGTACCCCTTGGACCTCACACTGACCATGAAACAAAGAAATCACATCGGGATTGAGTACAAAATGCACAATGCCGACTTAAGTACAAGGAGAGTGGATCTTCTAAGAGTTTGTGTTTTGAGTGGCTCCTGGGAGACCAGTATTAGATTCCGACACACCAGTGCAGGTTTACAGTATACCTTGGACCTTCACATAGACCATGAAACACAGAAATCGCATCGGAAATGGATACAAAGTGGAAAATGCAGACTTAAGTACAAGTAGTGTGAATCTTCTAAGAATTTGTCCTTTTAGCGGCTCCTGGGAGACCAGTATTAGTTTCCGTTTCACCAGTGGAGGTTTACTGTACCCCTTGGACCTTCACGTTGACCATGAAGCACAGAAATCACATCGGGATTGAGTACAAAATGCACAATGCCGACTTAAGTACAAGAAGAGTGGATCTTCTAAGAGTTTGTGTTTTGAATGGCTCCTGGGAGACCAGTATTAGATTCCGACTCACCAGTGCAGGTTTACAGTATACCTTGGACCTTCACATAGACCATGAAACACAGAAATCGCATCGGAAATGGATACAAAGTGGAAAATGCAGACTTAAGTACAAGTAGTGTGAATCTTCTAAGAGTTTGTAGTTTGAGCGGCTCCTGGGAGAGTAGTATTAGATTCCGATGCACCAGTGCAGGTTTACTGTATCCCTTGGACCTTCAAATTGACCATGAAACACAGAATATGCATCGGGATTAAATACAAAATGGAAAATGCCGACTTAAGCACAAGAAGAGTGAATCTTCTAATAGTTTGTGGATTGAGCACCTCCTGGGAGACCAGTATTAGATTCCGATGCACCAGTGCAGGTATACTGTATCCCTTGGACCTTCACATTGTTCATGAAAAAGAGAAATCGGCACGGGATTGAATACAAAAGTGGCAATGCCGACTTAAGTACAAGCAGAGGGAATCGTGTAAGTGTTTGTGTTTTCAGCGGCTCCTGGGAGACCAGTATTAGATTCCGATGCACCAGTACAGGTGTACTGTCTCACTTGGACATTCAGATTGACCATTAAACACAAATATTTAATCGGGGTTGAATACAAAAATTACAATGCCGACATAAGTACAAGAAGAGTGAATCTTCAAATAGTTTGTGGTTGAGGGGCTCCTGGGAGACCAGTACTAGATTCCGATGCACCGGTGAAGGTTTACTGTATCCCTTTAACCTTCACATTGACCATGAACCCAGATATTGTATCGGGATTGAATACAAATGGGGCAATGCTTATTTAAGTACAAGAATATGAAATCCTCTAAGAGTTTGAGGTTTGATTGGCACCTGGGAGACCAGTATTAGATTCCGATGCACCAGTGCAGATTTACTGTATCCCTTGGACCGTCACGTTGACCATGAAACACAGAAATCGCATCGGGATTGGATACAAAAAGCACAATGCCCACTTAAGTACAAGAAGAGAGAATCTTCTAAGAGTTTGTGTTTTCAGCTGCTCCTACGAGACCAGTATTAGATTCCGATGCACCAGTGCATGTAAACTGTATCCCTTGGACCGTTAGTGACCATGAAACAGAGAAATCTCAACGCGATTGAATACAAAAGGGACAATACCGACTTCAGTAAAAGAAGAATGAATCTTGTAAGAGTTTGTGGTTTGAGCGGCTCCTGAGAGACCAGAATGCGATTCTGATCCATCAGTGCAGGTTTACTGTATCCCTTGGACCTTCACATTGACCATGAAACACAGAAATCGCATCGGGATTGAATGCAAAATGGACGATACCGACTGAAGTTTAAGAAGAGTGAATCTTCTAAGAGTTTGCGGTTTGAGCGGCTGCTGGGAGACCAGTATTAAGTTCCGTTGCACCAGTATAGGTTTACTGTATTACTTGGACCATCACATTGACCATGAAGCACAGAAATCGTATTGGGATTGAGTACAAAATGCACAATGCCGACTTAAGTACAAGAAGAGTGAATCTTCTACGAGTTTGTGGTTTGAGCCGCTGCTGGGAGACCAGTGTTAGATTCCGATTCACCAGTGCGTGTTTGCTGTATCCCTTGGACTTTCACATTGACCATGAAACACAAAAATCGCATCGGGATCGAATACAAAACGCATAATGCCGACGTAAGTACAAGGAGAGTGACTCTTCTAAGAGTTTGTCTTTGAGCGGCCCCTGGGAGACCAGTATTAGATTCCGTTGCACCAGTGCAGGTTTACTGTATCGCTTGGACCATCACATTTACCATGAAACACAGAAATCGCATCAGGTTTGAATACAAATGGCACAATGCCGACTTAAGTACAAGAAGAGTCAATCTTCTAAGAATTTGTGGTTTGAGCGGCTCCTGGGAGACCAGTATTAGATTCCGATGCACCAGTGCATCTATACTGTATCCCTTGGACCTTCACATTGTTCATGAAAAAGAGAAATCGGCATGGGATTGCATACAAAAGTGGCAATGCCGACTTAAGTACAAGCAGAGGGAATCGTGTAAGTGTTTGTGTTTTCAGCGGCTCCTGGGAGACCAGTATTAGATTCCGATGCACCAGTAAAGGTGTACTGTATCCCTTGGACATTCAGATTGACCATTAAACACAAATATTACATCGGGGTTGAATTCAAAAGGGACAATGCCGACATAAGTACAAGAAGAGTGAATCTTCTAATAGTTTTTTGTTTGAGAGGCTCCTGGGAGACCAGCATTAGATTCCGATGCACCAGTGCAGGTTTACTGTATAACTTGGACCTTCACATTGACCATGAAACACAGAAATTGCATCGGGATTGAATACAAAAGGGACAATTCGAAGTTAAGTACAAGAATATGAAATCTTCTAAGAGTTTGAGGTTTGAATGGCACCTGGGAGAACAGTATTTGATTCCGATGCACCAGTGCAGATTTACTGTATCCCTTTGACCTTCACATTTACCATGAAGCCCAGAAATAGCATCGGGATTGAATACAAGTCGGACAATGCCGACTTAAGTACAAGATGAGTGTATCTTCTAGGAGTTTGCGGTTTGATCGGCTCCTGGGACACCAGGGTTAGTCTCCGATGCACCAGTGCAGGTTTACTGTATTCCTTGGACCTTCACATTGACCATGAAACACAGAAATTGCATCGGGTTTGAATACAAAAGGGACAATGCCGACTTAAGTACAAGAAGAGTGAATCTTCTAAGAGTTTGTGGTTTGAGCGGCTCCTGTGAGAAGAGTATTGGATTCTGATGCACCAGTGCAGGTTTACTGTATCCCTTGGACCTTCACATTGACCACGAAACAAAGAATTTGCATTGGGATTGAATACAAAGTGCACACTGCCGACTTAAGTACAAGAAAATTCGATCTTCTAAGAGTTTGTGCTTAGAGCCGCTCCTGGGAGATCAGTATTAGATTCCGATGCACCAGTGCAGGTTTACTGTATCCCTTGGACCTTCATATTGACCATGAAACATAGAAATTGCGTCGGGATTGAACACAAAAGGGACAGTGCCGACTTAAGTACAAGCAGAGTAAATCGTCTAAGAGTTTGTGCTTTGAGCGGCTCCTGGAAGATTAGTATTAGATTCCGATACACCAGTGCAGGTGTACTGTATCCCTTGGACCTTCACATTGACCATTAAACACAAATATCACATCAGGGTTGAATACAAAAGGGACAATGCCGACATAAGCACAAGAAGAGTGAATCATCTAATAGTTTGTGGTTTGAGGGGCTCCTGGGAGACCAGTATTAGATTCCGATGCACCAGTGCAGGATAACTGTATACCTTGGACCTTCGCATTGACCATGAAACACAGAAATTGCATCGGGATTGAATACAAAAGGGACAATGCCGACATAAGTACAAGAATATGAAATCTTCTAAGAGTTTAAGGCTTGATCGGCTCCTGGGAGACCAGTATTAGATTCCAATGCACCAGTGCAAGTTTACTGTATCCCTAGGACCTTCACATCGACCATGACACAAAAATCGCGTCGGGATTGAATACAAGAGACACAATGTCGACTTAAGTACAAGAAGACTGATTCTTGTAAGATTTTCTGCTTTGAGCGACTCCTGGGTGACCAGTATTAGATTCCGATGCACCAGTGCAGGCTTACTGTATCCCTTGGACCTTCATATTGTCCATGAAACACAGTAATTGCATCGGGATTGAATACTAAAGGGACAATGCCGACTTAAGTACAACAATATGAAATCTTCTAAGAGTTTGAGGTTTTATCGCCTCCAGGGAGACCAGTATTAGATTCCGATGCACCAGTGCAGGTATACTGTACCCCTTAAACGTTCACAATTACAATGAAATACAGAAATTGCATCGGATTGAATACAAAAGGGACAATGCAGAATTAAGTACAAGAAGAGTGATTCTTCTACAAGATTGTGGTTTGAGTGGCTCCTGTTAGACCAGTGTTAGATTCCGACTCACCAGCGCAGGTTTGCTGTATCCCTTGGAGCTTCACATTGACCATGAAACACAAAAATCGCATCAGGATCGAATACAAAATGCACAGTGCTGACTTAAGTACAAGAAAATAGGATCTTCTAAGAGTTTGAGTTTAGAGCGGCTCCTGAGAGATCAGTATTAGATTCCGATGCACCAGTGCAGGTTTACTGTTTCCCTTGGACCTTCACATTGACCATGAAACATAGAAATTGCATCGGGATTGAACACAAAAGGGACAATGCCAACCTAAGTACAAGTAGAGGGAATCGTCTAAGAGTTTGTGCTTCGAAGGGCTCCTGGGAGACCAGTATTAGATTCCGATGCACCAGTGCAGGTGTACTGTCTTACTTGGACATTCAGAGTGACCATTAAACACAAATATTTAATCGGGGTTGAATACAAAAATTACAATGCCGACATAAGTAAAAGAAGAGTGAATCTTCAAATAGTTTGTGGTTGAGGGGCTCCTGGGAGACCAGTACTAGATTCCGATGCACCAGTGCAGGTTTACTGTATCTCTCTAACCTTCACATTGACCATGAAACCCAGATATTGTATCGGGATAGAATACAAAAGGGACAATGCTTACTTAAGTACAAGAATATGAAATCCTCTAAGAGTTTGAGGTTTGATTGGCACCTGGGAGACCAGTATTAGATTCCGATGCACCAGTGCAGGTTTACTGTATCCCTTGGACCTTCACATTGACCTGGAATCACAGAATTTGCATCGGGATTGAATACAAAAGGAACAATGCCAACTTAAGTACAAGAAGACAGAATCTTCTAAAATTTTCTGCTATGTGCGGCTCCTGGGAGACCAGTATTAGATTCCGAAGCATCAGTGCAGGTTCACTGTATCCCTTGGACCTTCACATTGACCATGAAACACAGAAATCTATCGGGATTGAATACAAAAGGCACAATGCCGACTTAAGTACAAGAAGAGTGAATCTTCTAAGAGTTGGTGGTTTGGGCGGCTCCTAGGAGACCAGTATTAATCCGAAGCACCAGTGCAGGTTTACTGTATCCTTGGACCTTCACATTGATCATGAAACAGAGAAATCGCAACGGGATTTAATACAAAAGAGACAATGCCGTCTTAAGCACAAGCAGAGGGAATCGTCTAAGAGTTTGTGATTTGAGCGGCACCTGGGAGACCACAATTAAATTCCGATGCACCAGTGCAGGTGTACTGTATCCTTGGACCTTCACATTGACCATGAAACACAGAAATTACATCGGGATTGAATACAAAAGGGACAATGCGTACTTAAGTACAAGAATATGAAATCTTCTAAGAGTTTGAGGTTTGATTGGAACCTGGGAGACCAGTATTAGATTCCGATTCACCAGTGCAGATTTACTGTATCCCTTGGACCATCACGTTGACCATGAAGCACAGAAGTCGCATCGGGATTGGATACAAAAAGCACAATGCTTACTTAAGTACAAGAAGAGAGAATCTTGTAAGAGTTTGTGGTTTGAGCGGCTCCTGAGAGACCAGCGATTCTGATCCATCAGTGCAGGTTTACTGTATCCCTTGGACCTTCACATTGACCATGAAACACAGAAATCGCATCGGGATTGAATGCAAAATGGACGATGCCGACTGAAGTGTAAGAAGAGTGAATCTTCTAAGAGTTTGCGGTTTGAGCGGCTCCTGGGAGACCAGTATTAGATTACGATGTACCAGTGTAGGTTTACCGTATCCCTTGAACCTTCACATTTACAATGAAACACAGAAATTGCATCAGGTTGAATACAAAATGGACAATGCCGTTTTAAGTACAAGAAGAGTGAATCTCCTAATAGTTTGTCGTTTGAGCGGCTCCTCGGAGACCAGTATTAGTTTCCGATGCACCAGTACAGGTTTACTGTACCCCTTGGACCTCATACTGACCATGAAACACAAGAATCGAATCGTGATAGAATACAAAAGGCACATTGCCGAACTAAGTACAAGATATGTGACTCTTCTAAGATTTTGTCGTTGAGCGGCTCCTGGGAGACCAGTATTAAATTCCGTTGCACCAGTGTAGGTTTACTGTATTACTTGGACCATCACATTGACCATGAAGCACAGAAACCGCATCGGGATTGAGTACAAAATGCACAATGCCGACTTAAGTACAAGAAGAGTGGATCTTCTAAGAGTTAGTGTTTTGAGTGGCTCCTGGGAGACCAATATTAGATTCCGTCTCACCAGTGCAGGTTTACAGTATGCCTTGGACCTTCACATTGACCATGAAACACAGAAATATCATCGGAAATGGATACAAAGTGGAAAATGCCGACTTAAATACAAGTAGTTTGAATCTTCTAATAATTTGTGGATTGAGCACCTCCTGGGAGACCAGTATTAGATTCCGATGCACCAGTGCAGGTTTACTGTATCCCTTGAACGTTCACAATTACAATGAAATACAGAAATTTCATTGGATTGAATGCAAAAGGGACAATGCCGACTTAAGTACACGAAGAGTGAATATTCTACGAGTTTGTGGTTTGAGCTGCTGCTGGGAGACCAGTGTTAGATTCCGATTCACCAGTGCGGGTTTACTGTATCCCTTGGACCTTCACATTGACCATGAAACACAAAAATCGCATCGGGATTGAATACAAAAGGCACAATGCCGACTTAAGTACAAGAAGAGTCAATCTTCTAAGAATTTGTGGTTTGAGTGGCTCCTGGGATACCAGTATTAGATTCCGATGCACCAGTGCAGCTATACTGTATCCCTTGGACCTTCACATTGTTCATGAAAAAGAGAAATCGGCACGGGATTGAATACAAAAGTGCCAAAGCCGACTTAAGTACAAGCAGAGGGAATCGTGTAAGTGTTTGTGTTTTCAGCGGCTCCTGGGAGACCAGTATTAGATTCTGATGCACCAGTGCAGGTGTACTGTATCCCTTGGACCTTGAGATTGACCATTAAACACAAATATTACATCGGGGTTGAATTCAAAAGGGACAATGGCAACATAAGTACAAGAAGAGTGAATCTTCTAATAGATTTTGGTTTGAGAGGCTCCTGGGAGACCAGCATTAGATTCCGATGCACCAGTGCAGGTTTACTGTATCCCTTGGACCTTCACATTGACCATGAAACACAGAAATTGCATCGGGTTTGAATACAAAAGGGACAATGCCGACTTAAGTACAAGAAGAGTGAATCTTCTAAGAGTTTGTGGTTTGAGCGGCTCCTGTGAGAAGAGTATTGGATTGTGATGCACCAGCGCAGGTTTACTGTATCCCTTGGACCTTCACATTGACCACGAAACAAAGAATTTGCATTGGGATTGAATACAAAGTGCACAATGCCGACTTAAGTACAAGAAAATTCGATCTTCTAAGAGTTTGTGCTTAGAGCGGCTCCTGGGAGATCAGTATTAGATTCCGATGCACCAGTGCAGGTTTACTGTATCCCTTGGACCTTCATATTCACCATGAAACATAGAAATTGCATCGTTATTGAACACAAAAGGGACAGTGCCGACTTAAGTACAAGCAGAGTTAATCGTCTATGAGTTTGTGCTTGGAGCGGCTCCTGGAAGACCAGTATTAGATTCCGATGCACCAGAGCAGGTGTACTGTATCCCTTGGACCTTCACATTGACCATTAAACACAAATATCACATCATGGTTGAATACAAAAGGGACAATGCCGACATAAGCACAAGAAGAGTGAATCATGTAATAGTTTGTGGTTTAAGGGGCTCCTCGGAGACCAGTATTAGATTCCGATGCACCAGTGCAGGATGAGTGTATCCCTTGGACCTTCGCATTGACCATGAAACACAGAAATTGCATCGGGATTGAATACAAAAGGGACAATGCCGACTTAAGTAAAAGAATATGAAATCTTCTAAGAGTTTAAGGCTTGATCGGCTCCTGGGAGACCAGTATTAGATTCCAATGCACCAGTGCAAGTTTACTGTATCCCTAGGACCTTCACATCGACCATGACACAAAAATCGCATCGGGATTGAATACAAGAGGCACAATGTCGACTTAAGTACAAGAAGAGTGATTCTTCCAAGATTTTCTGCTTTGTGCGGCTCCTGGGTGACCAGTATTAGATTCCGATGCACCAGTGCAGGTTTACTGTATCCCTTGGACCTTCACATTGTCCATGAAACACAGAAATTGCATCGGGATTGAATACTAAAAGGACAATGCCGACTTAAGGACAACAATATGAAATCTTCTAAGAGTTTGAGGTTTTATCGCCTCCAGGGAGACCAGTATTAGATTCCGATGCACCAGTGCAGGTTTACTGTATCCCTTAAACGTTCACAATTACAATGAAATACAGAAATTGCATCGGATTGAATACAAAAGGGACAATGCAGACTTAATTACAAGAAGAGTAATTCTTCTACGAGATTGTGGTTTGAGTGGCTCCTGTTAGACCAGTGCTATTTTCCGACTCACCAGTGCAGGTTTGCTGTATCCCTTGGACCTTCACATTGCCCATGAAACACAAAAATCGCATCGGGATCGAGTACAAAATGCACAATGCTGACTTAAGTACAAGAAAATGGGATCTTCTAAGAGTTTGAGTTTAGAGCGGCTCCTGAGAGATCAGTATTAGATTCCGATGCACCAGTGCAGGTTTACTGTATCCGTTGGACCTTCACATTGATCATGAAACATAGAAATTGCATCGGGATTGAACACAAAAGGGACAATGCCAACCTAAGTACAAGTAGAGGGAATCATCTAAGAGTTTGTGCTTTGAGGGGCTCCTGGGAGACCAGTATTAGATTCCGATGCACCAGTGCAGGTGTACTGTCTCACTTGGACATTCAGATTGACCATTAAACCCAAATATTTAATCGGGGTTGAATACAAAAATTACAATGCCGACATAAGTAAAAGAAGAGTGAATCTTCAAATAGTTTGTGGTTGAGCGGCTCCTGGGAGACCAGTACTAGATTCCGATGCACCAGTGCAGGTTTACTGTATCCCTTTAACCTTCAAATTGACCATGAAACCCAGATATTGTATCGGGATTGAATACAAAAGGGACAATGCTTACTTAAGTACAAGAATATGAAATCCTCTAAGAGTTTGAGGTTTGATTGGCACCTGGGAGACCAGTATTAGATTCCGATGCACCAGTGCAGGTTTACTGTATCCCTTGGACCTTCACATTGACCTGGAATCACAGAATTTGCATCGGGATTGAATACAAAAGGGACAATGCCGACTTCAGTACAAGAAGACAGAATCTTCTAAAATTTTCTGCTATGTGCGGCTCCTGGGAGATCGGTATTAGATTCTGAAGCATCAGTGCAGGTTCACTGTATCCCTTGGACCTTCACATTGACCATGAAACACAGAAATCTATCGGGATTGAATACAAAAGGCACAATGCCGACTTAAGTACAAGAAGAGTGAATCTTCTAAGAGTTGGTGGTTTGGGCGGCTCCTAGGGGACCAGTATTAGAATCCGATGCACCAGTGCAGGTTTACTGTATCCTTGGACCTTCACATTGATCATGAATCAGAGAAATCGCAACGGGATTTAATACAAAGGAGACAATGCCGACTTAAGCACAAGCAGAGGGAATCGTCTAAGAGTTTGTGAATTGAGCGGCACCTGGGATACCACAATTAAATTCCGATGCACCAGTGCAGGTGTACTGTATCCCTTGGACTTTCACATTGACTATGAAACACAGAAATTACATCGGGATTGAATAAAAAAGGGACAATGCGGACTTAAGTACAAGAATATGAAATCATCTAAGAGTTTGAGGTTTGATTGGCACCTGGGAGACCAGTATTACATTCCGATGCATCAGTGCAGATTTACTGTATCCCTTGGACCTTCACGTTGACCATGAAACACAGAAATCTCATCGGGATTGGATACAAAAAGCACAGTGCCCACTTAAGTACAAGAAGAGAGAATCTTCTAAGAGTTTGTGGTTTCAGCTGCTCCTAGGAGACCAGTATTAGATTCCGATGCACCAGTGCATGTTAACTGTATCCCTTGTACCTTTGGTGACCATGAAACAGAGAAATCTCAACGCGATTGAATACAAAACGGACAATACCGACTTAAGTACAAGGAGAGTGAATCTTGTAAGTGTTTGTGGTTTGAGCGGCTCCTGAGAGACCAGAATGCGATTCTGATCCATCTGTGCAGGTTTACTGTATCCCTTGGACCTTCACATTGACCATGAAACACAGAAATCGCATCGGGATTGAATGCAAAATGGACGATGCCCGACTGAAGTATATGAAGATCGAATCTTCTAAGAGTTTGCGGTTTGAGCGGCTCCTGGGAGACCAGTATTAGATTCCGATGTACCAGTGTAGGTTTACTGTATCCCTTGAACCTTCACATTTACAATGAAACACAGAAATTGCGTCAGGTTGAATACAAAATGGACAATGCCGCTTTAAGTACAAGAAGTGTGAATCTTCTAATAGTTCGTCGTTTGAGCGGCTCCTGGGAGACCAGTATTAGTTTCCGATGCACCAGTGCAGGTTTACTGTACCCTTGGACCTCACACTGACCATGAAACACAAGAATCGAATCGTGATCGAATACAAAAGTCACAAAATGCCGAACTAAGTACAAGATAAGTGACTCTTCTAAGATTTTGTCGTTGAGCGGCTCCTCGGAGACCAGTATTAAATTCCATTGCACCAGTGTAGGTTTACTGTATTACTTGGACCATCACATTGACCATGAAGCACAGAAATCGCATCGGGATTGAGTACAAAATGCACAATGCCGACTTAAGTACAAGAAGAGTGGATCTTCTAAGAGTTTGTGTTTTGAGTGGCTCCTGGGAGACCAGTATTAGATTCCGACTTATCAGTGCAGGTTTACAGTATACCTCGGACCTTCACATTGACCATGAAACACAGAAATCGCATCGGAAATGAATACAAAGTGGAAAATGCCGACTTATGTACAAGTAGTGTGAATCTTCTAATAATTTGTGGATTGAGCACGTCCTGGGAGACCAGTATTAGATTCCGATGCACCAGTGCAGGTTTACTGTATCCCTTGAACGTTCACAATTACAATGAAATACAGAAATTTCATTGGATTGAATACAAAAGGGACAATGCCGACATAAATACACGAATAGTGAATATTCTACGAGTTTGTGGTTTGAGCCGCTGCTGGGATACCAGTGTTAGATTCCGATTCACCAATGCGTGTTTGCTGTATCCCTTGGACCTTCACATTGACCATGAAACACAAAAATTGCATCGGGATCGAATACAAAACGCATAATGCCGACGTAGGTACAAGAACATTGACTCTTCTAAGAGTTTGTCTTTGAGCGGCCCCTGGGAGACCAGTATTAGATTCCGTTGCACCAGTGCAGGTTTACTGTATCCCTTGGACCTTCACATTGACCATGAATCATAGAAATCGCATCAGGATTGAATACAAAAGGCACAATGCCGACTTTAGTACAAGAAGAGTCAATCTTCGAAGAATTTGTGGTTTGAGCGGCTCCTGGGAGACCAGTATTAGATTCCGATGCACCAATGCAGCTATACTGTATCCCTTGGACCTTCACATTGTTCATGAAAAAGAGAAATCGGCACGGGATTGAATACGAAACTGGCAATGCCGACTTAAGTACAAGCAGAGGGAATCGTGTAAGTGTTTGTGCTTTGAGCGGCTCTGGGAGACCAATATTAGATTCCGATGCACCAGTGCAGGTGTACTGTATCCCTTGGACCTTCAGATTGACCATTAAACACAAATATTACATCGGGGTTGAATTCAAAAGGGACAATGCCGACATAAGTACAAGAAGAGTGAATCTTCTAATAGTTTTTGGTTTGAGAGGCTCCTGGGAGACCAGCATTAGATTCCGATGCACCAGTGCAGGTTTAGTGAATCCCTTGGACCTCCACATTGACCATGAAACACAGAAATTGCATCCGGATTGAATACAAAAGAGACAATGCGGACTTAAGTACAAGCATACGAAATCTTCTATGAGTTTGAGGTTTGAATGGCACCTGGGAGACCAGTATTTGATTCCGATGCACCATTGCAGATTTACTGTATCCCTTTGACTTTCACATTTACCATGAAACCCAGAAATAGCATCGGGATTGAATACAAGTCGGACAATGCCGACTTAAGTACAAGATGAGTGTATCTTCTAGGAGTTTGCGGTTTGAGCGGCTCCTGGGACACCAGTATTAGTCTCCGATGCACCAGTGCAGGTTTACTGTATTCCTTGGACCTTCACATTGACCATGAAACACAGAAATTGCATCGGGTTTGAATACAAAAGGGACAATGCCGACTTAAGTACAAGAAGAGTGAATCTCCTAAGAGTTTGTGGTTTGAGCGGCTCCTGTGGGAAGAGTATTGGATTCTGATGCACCAGTGCAGGATTACTGTATCCCTTCGTCCTTCACATTGACTACGAAACAAAGAATTTGCATTGGGATTGAATACAAAAGGGACAATGCCGACTTAAGTACAAGAAGACAGAATCTTCTAAAATTTTCTGCTATGTGCGGCTCCTGGGAGACCAGTATAAGATTCCGAAGCATCAGTGCAGGTTCACTGTATCCCGTGGACCTTCACATTGACCATGAAACACAGAAATCTATTGGGATTGAATACAAAAGGCACAATGCCGACTAAAGTACAAGAAGAGTGAATCTTCTAAGAGTTGGTGGTTTGGGCGGCTCCTAGGAGACCACTATTAGAATCCAATGCACCAGTGCAAGTTTACTGTATCCTTGGAACTTCACATTGTTCATGAAACAGAGAAATCGCAACGGGATTTAATACAAAAGAGACAATGCCGACTTAAGCACAAGCAGAGGGAATCGTCTAAGAGTTTGTGATTTGAGCGGCACCTGGGAGACCACAATTAAATTCCGATGCACCAGTGCAGGTGTACTGTATCCCTTGGACCTTCACATTGACTATGAAACACAGAAATTACATCGCGATTGAATACAAAAGGGACAATGCGGACTTAAGTACAAGAATATGAAATCTTCTAAGAGTTTGAGGTTTGATTGGCACCTAGGAGACCAGTATTAGATTCCGATGCACCAGTGCAGATTTACTGTATCCCTTGGACCTTCACGTTGACCATGAAACTCAGAAATCGCATCGGGATTGAATGCAAAATGGACGATCCCGACTGAAGTATAAGAAGAGTGAATCTTCTAAGAGTTTGCGGTTTGAGCGTCTCCTGGGAGACCAGTATTAGATTCCGATGTACCAGTATAGGTTTACTGTATCCCTTGAACCTTCACATTTACAATGAAACACAGAAATTGCATCAGGTTGAATACAAAATGGACAATGCCGTTTTAAGCACAAGAAGAGTGAATCTTCTAATAGTTTGTCGTTTGAGCGGCTCCTGGGAGACCAGTATTAGTTTCCGATGCACCAGTGCAGGTTTACTGTACCCCTTGGACCTCACACTGACCATGAAACACAAGAATCGAATCGTGATCGAATACAAAAGGCACATTGCCGAACTAAGTACAAGATAAGTGACTCTTCTAAGATTTTGTCGTTGAGCGGCTCCTGGGAGACCAGTATTAAATTCCGTCGCACCAGTGTAGGTTTACTGTATTACTTGGACCATCACATTGACCATGAAGCACAGAAATCGCATCGGGATTGAGTACAAAATGCACAATGCCGATTTAAGTACAAAAAGAGTGGATCTTCTAAGAGTTTGTGTTTTGAGTGGATCCTGGGAGACCAGTATTAGATTCCGATGCACCAGTGCACGTTTACTGTATCCCTTGAACGTTCACAATTACAATGAAATACAGAAATTTCATTGGATTGAATACAAAAGGGACAATGCCGACTTAAGTACACGAAGAGTGAATATTCTACGAGTTTGTGGTTTGAACCGCTGCTGGGAGACCAGTGTTAGATCCCGATTCACCAGTGCGGGTTTGCTGTATCCCTTGGACCGTCACATTGACCATGAAACACAAAAATCGAATCGGGATCGAATACAAAACGCATAATGCCGACGTAAGTACAAGATGAGTGGCTCTTCTAAGAGTTTGTCCTTGGGCGGCCCCTGGGAGACCAGTATTAGATTCCGTTGCACCAGTTCAGGTTTGCTGTATCCCTTGGACCTTCACATTGACCATGAAACACAGAAATCGCATCAGGATTGAATACAAAAGGCACAATGCCAACTTAAGTACAAGAAGAGTCAATCTTCGAAGAATTTGTGGTTTGAGCGGCTCCTGGGAGACCAGTATTAGATTCCGATGCACCAGTGCAGCTATACTGTATCTCTTGGACCTTCACATTGTTCATGAAAAAGAGAAATCGGCACGGGATTGAATACAAAAGTGGCAATGCCGACTTAAGTACAAGAAGAGTGAATCATCTAAGAGTTTGTGGTTTGAGCGGCTCCTGTGAGAAGAGTATTGGATTCTGATGCACCAGTGCAGGTTTATTGTATCCCTTGGACCTCCACATTGACCATGAAACGTAGAAATTGCATCGGGATTGAACACAAATGGGACAGTGCCGACTTAGGTACAAGAAAATTGGATCTTCTAAGAGTTTGTGCTTAGAGGGGCTCCTGGGAGATCAGTATTAGATTCCGATGCACCAGTGGAGGTTTACTGTATCCCTTGGACCTTCATATTGATCATTAAACATAGAAATTGTATCGGGATTGAACACAAAAAGGACAGTGCCGAGTTAAGTACAAGCAGAGTTAAACGTCTAAGAGTTTGTGCTTTGAGCGGCTCCTGGAGGACCAGTGTTAGATTCCGATGCACCAGTGCAGGTGTACTGTATCCCTTGGACCTTCACATTGACCATTAAACAGAAATATCACATCAGGGTTGAATACAAAAGGGACAATGCCGACATAAGCACAAGAAGAGTGAATCTTCTAATAGTTTGTGGTTTGAGGGGCTCCTAGGAGACCAGTATTACATTCCGATGCACCAGTGCAGGATGACTGTATCCCTTGGACCTTCGCATTGACCATGAAACACAGAAATTGCATGGGGATTGAATACAAAAGGGACAATGCCTTCTTAAGTACAAGAATATGAAATCTTCTAACAGTTTACGGCTTGATCGGCTCCTGCGAGACCAGTGTTAGATTCCAATGCACCAGTGCAAGTTTACTGTATCCCTAGGACCTTCACATTGACCATGACACAGAAATCGCATCGGGATTGAATACAAGAGGCACAATGTCGACTTAAGTACAAGAAGAGTGAATCTTCAAAGATTTTCTGCTTTGAGCGGCTCCTGGGAGACCATTATTTGATTCCGATGCACCAGTGCTGGTTTACCATATCCGTTGGACCTTCACATTGTCCATGAAACACAGAAATTGCATCGGAATTGAATACTAAAGGGACAATGCCGACTTTAGTACAACAATATGAAATCTTCTAAGAGTTTGAGGTTTTATCGCCTCCAGGGAGACCAGTATTAGATTCCGATGCACCAGTGCAGGCTTACTGTATCCCTTAAACGTTCACAATTACAATGAAATACAGAAATTGCATCGGATTGAATACAAAAGGGACAATGCAGGCATCAGTACAAGAAGAGTGATTCTTCTACGAGTTTGTGGTTTGAGTGGCTCCTGCGAGACCAGTGTTAGATTCCGACTCACCAGTGCAGATTTGCTGTATCCCTTGGACCTTCACATTGACCATGAAACACAAAAATCGCATCGGGATCGAATACAAAATGCACAATGCTGACATAAGTACTAGAAAATAGGATCTTCTAAGAGTTTGAGTTTAGAGCGGCTCCTGAGAGATCAGTATTAGATTCCGATGCACCAGTGCAGGTTTACTGTATCCCTTGGACCTTCACATTGACCATGAAACATAGAAATTGCATCGGGATTGAACACAAAAGGGACAATGCCAACTTAAGTACAAGTAGAGGGAATCGTCTAAGAGTTTGTGCCTTGAGGGGCTCCTGGGAGACCAGAATTACATTCCGATGCACCAGTGCAGGTGTACTGTGTCACTTGGACCTTCAGATTGACCATTAAACACAAATATTTAATCGGGGTTGAATACAAAAATAACAATGCCGACATAAGTACAAGTAGAGTGAATCTTCAAATAGTTTGTGGTTGAGGGGCTCCTGGGAGACCAGTACTAGATTCCGATGCACCAGTGCAGTTTTACTGTATCCCTTTAACCTTCACATTGACCATGAAACCCAGATATTGTATCGGGATTGAATACAAAAGGGACAATGCGGACTTAAGTACAAGAATATGAAATCCTCTAAGAGTTTGAGGTTTGATTGGCACCTGGGAGACCAGTATTAGATTCCGATGCACCAGTGCAGGTTTACTGTATATCTTGGACCTTCACATTGACCTGGAATCACAGAATTTGCATCGGGATTGAATACAAAAGGGACAATGAACGACTTAATTACAACAAGAGTGATTCCTCTAAGAACTTGTGGTTTGAGCGGCTCCTGGGAGACCAGTATTAGATTCCGAAGCATCAGTGCAGGTTCACTGTATCCCTTGGACCTTCACATTGACCATGAAACACAGAAATCTATCGGGATTGAATACAAAAGGCACAATGCCGACTTAAGTACAAGAATATGATATCTTCTAAGAGTTTAAGGCATGATCGGCTCCTGGGAGACCAGTATTAGATTCCAATGCACCAGTGCAAGTTTACTGTATCCCTAGGACCTTCACATCGACCGTGACACAGAAATCGCATCGGGATTGAATACAAGAGGCACAATGTCGGTTTAAGTACAAGAAGAGTGAATCTTCTAAGATTTTCTGCTTTGAGCGGCTCGTGGGAGACCAGTATTAGATTCCGATGCACCAGTGCAGGTTTACTGTAACCCTTGGACTTTCACATTGTCCATGAAACACAGAAATTGCATTGGGATTGAATACAAAATGGTTAATGCCGACTTAAGTACAAGAGGAGAGAATCTTCTAACAGTTTGTGCTTTCATCGGTTCCTAGGAGACCAGTATTAGATTCCGAAGTATCAGTGCAGCTTTACTGTATCCCTTGGACCTTCACATTGACCATATAACACAGAAATTGCATCGGGATTGAATTCTAAAGGGACAATGCCGACTTAAGTACAACAATATGAAATCTTCTAAGAGTTTGAGGTTTTATCGCCTCCGGGGAGACCAGTATTAGATTCCGATGCACCAGTGCAGGTCTACTGTATCCCTTAAACGTTCACAATTACAATGAAATACAGAAATTGCATCGGATTGAATACAAAAGGTACAATGCAGACTTAAGTACAAGAAGAGTGATTCTTCTACGAGTTTGTGGTTTGAGCGGCTCCTGGGAGACCAGTGTTAGATTCCGACTCACCAATGCAGGTTTGCTGTATCCCTTGGACCTTCACATTGACCATGAAACCCAAACATCGCATCGGGATTGAACACAAAATGCACAATGCTGACTTAAGTTCAAGAAAATTGGATCTTCTAAGAGTTTGAGCTCGGAGCGGCTCCTGGGAAATCAGTATTAGATTCCGATGCACCATTGCAGGTTTACTGTATTCGTTGGACCTTCACATTGTCCATGAAACACAGAAATTGCATTGGGATTGAATACAAAATGGTCAATGCCGACTTCAGTACAAGAGGAGGGAATCTTCTAAGAGTTTGTCCTTTGATCGGTTCCTAGGTGACCAGTATTAGATTCCGATGCACCAGTGCAGGTTTTTTGTCTCACTTGGACCTTTAGATTGACCATTAAACACAAATATTTAATCGTGGTTGAATACAAAAGGGACAATGCCGACATAAGTACAAGAAGAGTGAATCTTCTAATAGTTTGTGGTTTGAGGGGCTCCTGGGAGACCAGCATTAGATTCCGATGCACCAGTGAAGGTTTACTGTATCCCTTGGACCTTCACATTGACCATGAAACACAGAAATTACATCGGCATTGTATACAAAAGGGACAATGCGGACTTAAGTACAAGAATATGAAGTCTTCTAAGAGTTTGACGTTTGATTGGCACCTGAGAGAACAGTATTAGATTCCGATGCACCAGTGCAGATTTACTGTATCCCTTTGACCTTCACATTTACCATCAAACCCAGAAATAGTATCGGGATTGGATACTAAAGGGGCAATGCCGACTTAAGCACAAGCAGAGGGAATCGTCCAAGAGTTGATGCTTTGAGCGGCTCCTGGGAGACCAGTATTAGATTCCGATGCACCAGTGCAGGTGTACTATATCCCTTGGACCTTCAGATTGACCATTAAGCAAAAATATTACATCGGGGTTCAATACTAAAGGGAGAATGCCGACTTAAGTACAAGAATATGAAATCTTCTAAGAGTTTGAGGTTTGATCGCCTCCAGGGAGACCAGTATTAGATTCCGAAGCACCAGTGCAGGTTTACTGTATCCTTGGAACTTCACATTGACCATGAAACACAGAAATTGCATCGGGTTTGAATACAAAAGGGACAATGCCGACTTAAGTACAAGAAGAGTGAATCTTCTAAGGGTTTGTGGTTTGAGCGGCGCCTGGGAGAATAGTATTAGATTCCGATGCACAAGTGCAGGTTAACTGTATCCGTTGGACCTTCACATTGTCCATGAAACACAGAAATTGCATCGGGATTGAATACAAAATGGACAATGCGGACTTAAGGACAAGAGGAGGGAATCTTCTAAGAGTTTGTGCTTTGATCGGTTCCTAGGAGACCAGTGTTAGATTCCGAAGCACCAGTAAGCTTTAGTGTATCCCTTGGACCTTCTGATTGACCATATAACACAGAAATTGCATCGGGATTGAATACTAAAGGGACAATGCCGACTTAAGTACAACAATATGAAATCTTCTAAGAGTTTGAGTTTTTATCGCCTCCAGGGAGACCAGTATTAGATTCCGATGCACCAATGCAGGATTACTGTATCCCTTAAAGTTCACAATTACAATGAAATACAGAAATAGCATCGGATTGAATACAAAAGGGACAATGCAGACTTAAGTACAAGAAGAGTGATTCTTCTAAGAGTTTGTGGTTTGGGCGGCTCCTGGGAGACCAGTATTAGATTCCGATGCACCAGTGCAGGTTTACTGTATCACTTGGACCTTCGCATTGACCATGAAACACAGAAATCGCATCGGGATTGAACACAAAATGCACAATGCTGACTTAAGTACAAGAAATTTGGAACTTCTAAGAGTTTGAGCTTAGAGCGGCTCCTGGGAAATCAGTATTAGATTCCGATGCACCGGTGCAGGTTTACTGTGTCCCTTGGACCTTCACATTGACCATGAAACACAAAAATCGCATCGGGATCGAATACAAAAAGCATAATGGCGTCGTAAGAACAAGAAGAGTGACTCTTCTAAGAGTTTGTCCTTGAGCGGCCCCTGGGAGACCAGTATTAGATTCTGATGCACCAGTGCAGGTGTACTGTCTCACGTGGACCTTCAGATTGACCATTAAACATAAATATTTAATCGGGGTTGAATACAAAAGGGACAATGCCGACTTAAGCACAAGCAGAGGGAGTCGTCTAAGAATTTGTGCTTTGAGCGGCTCCTGGGGGACCAGTATTAGATTCCGATGCACCAGTGCAGGTGTACTGTCTCACTTGGACCTTCAGATTGACCATTAAACATAAATATTTAATCGGGGTTGAATACAAAAGGGACAATGGCGACATAAGTACAAGAAGAATGAATCTTCAAATAGTTTGTGGTTGAGGGGCTCCTGGGAGACCAGTACTAGATTCCGATGCACCAGTGCAGGTTTACTGTATCCCTGTAACCTTCACATTGACCATGAAACCCAGATATCGTATCGGGATTGAACACAAAATGCACAATGCTGACTTAAGTACAAGAAAATTGGAACTTCTAAGAGTTTGAGCTTAGAGCGGCTCCTGGGAAATCAGTATTAGATTCCGATGCACCAGTGCAGGTTTACTGTGTCCCTTGGACCTTCACATTGACCATGAGACACAGAAATTGCATCGGGATTGAACACAAAAGGGACAATGCCAACTTAAGTACAAGTAGAGGGAGTCGTCTAAGAATTTGTGCTTTGATCGGTTCCTAGGAGACCAGTGTTAGATTCCGACTCACCAGTGCAGGTTTGCTGTAGCCCTTGGACCTTCCCATTGACCATGAAACACAAAAATCGCATCGGGATCGAATACAAAAGGCATAATGCCGACGTAAGAACAAGAAGAGTGACTCTTCTAAGTGTTTGTCCGTGAGCGGCTCCTGGGAGACCAGTATTAGATTCCGTTGCACCAGTGCAGGTTTACTGTATCACTTGGACCTTGACATTAACCATGAAACACAGAAATCGCATCGGGATTGAACACAAAATGCACAATGCTGACTTAAGTACAAGAAAATTGGAACTTCTAAGAGTTTGAGCTTAGAGCGGCTCCTGGGAAATCAGTATTAGATTCCGATGCACCAGTGCAGGTTTACTGTGTCCCTTGGACCTTCACATTGACCATGAGACACAGAAATTGCATCGGGATTGAACACAAAAGGGACAATGCCAACTTAAGTACAAGTAGAGGGAGTCGTCTAAGAATTTGTGCTTTGAGCGGCTCCTGGGGGACCAGTATTAGATTCCGATGCACCAGTGCAGGTGTACTGTCTCACTTGGACCTTCAGATTGACCATTAAACATTAATATTTAATCGGGGTTGAATACAAAAGGGACAATGCCGACATAAGTACAAGAAGAATCAATCTTCAAATAGTTTGTGGTTGAGGGGCTCCTGGGAGACCAGTACTAGATTCCGATGCACCAGTGCAGGTTTACTGTATCCCTGTAACCTTCACATTGACCATGAAACCCAGATATCGTATCGGGATTGAATACAAAGGGGACAATGCGGACTTAAGTACAAGAACATGAAATCTTCTAAGAGTTTGAGGTTTGATTGGCACCTGGGAGACCAGTATTAGATTCCGATGCTCCAGTGCAGGTTTACTGTATCCCTTGGATATTCACATTGACCTGGAATCACAAAATTTGCATCAGGATTGAATACAAAAGCTACAATGCCGACTTAAGTACAAGAAGACAGAATCTCCTAAAATTTTCTGCTATGTGCGATTCGTGGGAGACCAGTATTAGATTCCGAAGCATCAGTGCAGGTTTACTGTATCCCTTGGACCTTCACATTGACTATGAAAAACAGAAATGGCATCGGGATTGAATACAAAAGGCACAATGCCGACTTAAGGACAAGAAGAGTGAATCTCCTAAGTGTTTGTGGTTTGGGCGGCTCCTGGGAGACCAGTATTAGATTCCGATGCACCAGTGCAGGTTTACTGTATCCTCGGACCTTCACATTGATCGTGAAACAGAGAAATCGCAACGGTATTTAATACAAAAGAGACAATGCCGACTTAAGCACAAGCAGAGGGAATCGTCTAAGAATTTGTGATTTGAGCGCCTCCTGGGAGACCAGAATTAGATTCCGATGCACCAGTGCAGGTGTACTGTATCCCTTGGACCTTCAGATTGACCATTAAACACAAATATTACATCGGGGTTGAATACAAAAGGGACAATGCCGACATAAGTACACGAAGAGTGAATCTTCTAATAGTTTGTGGTTTGAGGGGCTCCTGGGAGACCAGCATTAGATTCCGATGCACCAGTGAAGGTTTACTGTATCCCTTGGACCTTCACATTGACCATGAAACACAGAAATTACATCGGCATTGTATACAAAAGGGACAATGCGTACTTAAGTACAAGAATATGAAGTCTTCTAAGAGTTTGACGTTTGATTGGCACCTGAGAGAACAGTATTAGATTCCGTTGCACCAGTGCAGATTTACTGTATCCCTCTGACCTTCACATTTACCATCAAACCCTGATATAGTATCGGGATTGAATACTAAAGGGGCAATGCCGACTTAAGCACAAGCAGAGGGAATCGTCTAAGAGTTGATGCTTTGAGCGGCTCCTGGGAGACCAGTATTAGATTCCGATGCACCAGTGCAGGTGTACTATATCCGTTGGACCTTCAGATTGACCATTAAGCAAAAATATTACATCGGGGTTCAATACTAAAGGGACAATGCCGACTTAAGTACAAGAATATGAAATCTTCTAAGAGTTTGAGGTTTGATCGCCTCCAGGGAGACCAGTATTAGATTCCGAAGAACCAGTGCAGGTTTACTGTATCCTTGGAACTTCACATTGACCATGAAACACAGAAATTGCATCGGGATTGAATACAAAATGGACAATGCCGACTTAAGGACAAGAGGAGGGAATCTTCTAAGAGTTTGTGCTTTGATCGGTTCCTAGGAGACCAGTATTAGATTCCGAAGCACCAGTGAGCTTTAGTGTATCCCTTGGACCTTCTGATTGACATATAACACAGAAATTGCATCGGGATTGAATACTAAAGGGACAATGCCGACTTAAGTACAACAATATGAAATCTTCTAAGAGTTTGAGTTTTTATCACCTCCAGGGAGACCAGTATTAGATTCCGATGCACCAGTGCAGGATTACTGTATCCCTTAAACGTTCACAATTACAATGAAATACAGAAATAGCATCGGATTGAATACAAAAGGGACAATGCAGACTTAAGTAGAAGAAAAGTGATTCTTCTAAGAGTTTGTGGTTTGGGCGGCTCCTGGGAGACCAGTATTAGATTCCGATGCACCAGTGCAGGTTTACTGTATCACTTGGATCTTCGCTTTAACCATGAAACACAGAAATCGCATCGGGATTGAACACAAAATGCACAATGCTGACTTAAGTACAAGAAATTTGGAACTTCTAAGAGTTTGAGCTTAGAGCGGCTCCTGGGAAATCAGTATTAGATTCCGATGCACCGGTGCAGGTTTACTGTGTCCCTTGGACTTTCACATTGACCATGAAGCACAAAAATCGCATCGGGATCGAATACAAAAGGCATAATGCCGACGTAAGAACAAGAAGAGTGACTCTTCTAAGTGTTTGTCCTTGAGCGGCCCCTGGGAGACCAGTATTAGATTCCGTTGCACCAGTGCAGGTTTACTGTATCACCCGGACCTTGACATTAACCATGAAACACAGAAATCGCATCGGGATTGAACACAAAATGCACAATGCTGACTTAAGTACAAGAAAATTGGAACTTCTAAGAGTTTGAGCTTAGAGCGGCTCCTGGGAAATCAGTATTAGATTCCGATACACCAGTGCAGGTTTAATGTGTCCCTTGGACCTTCACATTGACCATGAGACACAGAAATTGCATCGGGATTGAACACAAAAGGGACAATGCCAACTTAAGTACAAGTAGAGGGAGTCGTCAAAGAATTTGTGCTTTGAGCGGCTCCTGGGGGACCAGTATTAGATTCCGATGCAGGAGTGCTGGTGTACTGTCTCACTTGGAACTTCAGATTGACCATTAAACATAAATATTTAATCGGTGTTGAATACAAAAGGGACAATTCCGACTTAAGCACAAGCAGAGGGAATCGTCTAAGAGTTGATGCTTTGAGCGGCTCCTGGGAGACCAGTATTAGATTCCGATGCACCAGTGCAGGTGTACTATATCCGTTGGACCTTCAGATTGACCATTAAGCAAAAATATTACATCGGGGTTCAATACTAAAGGGACAATGCCGACTTAAGTACAAGAATATGAAATCTTCTAAGAGTTTGAGGTTTGATCGCCTCCAGGGAGACCAGTATTAGATTCCGAAGCACCAGTGCAGGTTTACTGTATCCTTGGAACTTCACACTGACCATGAAACACAGAAATTGCATCGGGTTTGAATACAAAAGGGACAATGCCGACTTAAGTACAAGAAGAGTGAATCTTCTAAGGGTTTGTGGTTTGAGCGGCTCCTGGGAGAGTAGTATTAGATTCCGATGCACAAGTGCAGGTTAACTGTATCCGTTGGACCTTCACATTGTCCATGAAACACAGAAATTTCATCGGGATTGAATACAAAATGGACAATGCCGACTTAAGGGCAAGAGGAGGGAATCTTCTAAGAGTTTGTGGTTTGATCGGTTCCTAGGAGACCAGTATTAGATTCCGAAGCACCAGTGAGCTTTAGTGTATCCCTTGGACCTTCTGATTGACCATATAACACAGAAATTGCATCGGGATTGAATACTAAAGGGACAATGCCGACTTAAGTACAACAATATGAAATCTTCTAGGAGTTTGGGTTTTTATCGCCTCCAGGGAGACCAGTATTAGATTCCGATGCACCAGTGCAGGATTACTGTGTCCCTTGGACCTTCACATTTACCTTGAAACACAAAAATCGCATCGGGATCGAATACAAAAGGCATAATGCCGACGTAAGAACAAGAAGAGTGACTCTTCTAAGAGTTTGTCCTTGAGCGGCCCCTGGGAGACCAGTATTAGATTCTGATGCACCAGTGCAGGTGTACTGTCTCACGTGGACCTTCAGATTGACCATTAAACATAAATATTTAATGGGGGTTGAATACAAAAGGGACAATGCCGACCTAAGCACAAGCAGAGGGAATCGTCTAAGAGTTTGTGCTTTGATCGGTTCCTAGGAGACCAGTGTTAGATTCCGACTCACTAGTGCAGGTTTGCTGTATCCCTTGGACCTTCACATTGAACATGAAACACAAAAATCGCATCGGGTTCGAATACTAAAGGCATAATGCCGACGTAAGAACAAGAAGAGTGACTCTTCTGAGTGTTTGTCCTTGAGCGGCCCCTGGGAGACCAGTATTAGATTCCGTTGCACCAGTGCAGGTTTACTGTATCACTTGGACCTTGACATTAACCATGAAACACAGAAATCGCATCGGGATTGAACACAAAATGCACAATGCTGACTTAAGTACAAGAAAATTGGAACTTCTAAGAGTTTGAGCTTAGAGCGGCTCCTGGGAAATCAGTATTAGATTCCGATGCACCAGTGCAGGTTTAATGTGTCCCTTGGACCTTCACATTGACCATGAGACACAGAAATTGCATCGGGATTGAACACAAAAGGGACAATGCCAACTTAAGTACAAATAGAGGGAGTCGTCAAAGAATTTGTGCTTTGAGCGGCTCCTGGGGGACCAGTATTAGATTCCGATGCACCAGTGCTGGTGTACTGTCTCACTTGGACCTTCAGATTGACCATTAAACATAAATATTTAATCGGGGTTGAATACAAAAGGGACAATGCCGACATAAGTACAAGAAGAGTGAATCTTCAAATAGCTTATGGTTGAGGGGCTCCTGGGAGACCAGTATTAGATTCCGATGCTCCAGTGCAGGTTTACTGTATCCCTTGGATATTCACATTGACCTGGAATCACAGAATTTGCATCAGGATTGAATACAAAATGTACAATGCCGACTTAAGTACAAGAAGACAGAATCACTTAAAATTTTCTGCTATGTGCGGCTCCTGGGAGACCAGTATTAGATTCCGAAGCATCAGTGCAGGTTTACTGTATCCCTAGGACCTTCACATTGACCATGAAACACAGAAATGGCATCGGGATTGAATACAAAAGGCACAATGCCGACTTAAGTACAAGAAGAGTGAATCTCCTAAGTGTTTGTCGTTTGGGCGGCTCCTGGGAGACCAGTATTAGATTCCGATGCACCAGTGCAGGTTTACTGTATCCTCGGACCTTCACATTGATCATGAAACAGAGAAATCGCAACGGTATTTAATACAAAAGAGACAATGCCGACTTAAGCACAAGCAGAGGGAATCGTCTAAGAATTTGTGATTTGAGCGTCTCCTGGGAGACCAGAATTAGATTCCGATGCACCAGTGCAGGTGTACTGTATCCCTTGGACCTTCAGATTTACCATTAAACACAAATATTACATCGGGGTTGAATACAAAAGGGACAATGCCGACATAAGTACACGAAGAGTGAATCTTCTAATAGTTTGTGGTTTGAGGGGCTCCTGGGAGACCAGCATTAGATTCCGATGCACCAGTGCAGATTTACTGTATCGCTTGGACCTTCAAATTGACCATGAAACACAGAAATTACATTGGGATGAATACAAAAGGGACAATGCGGTCTTAAGCACAAGAATATGAAATCTTCTAAGAGTTTGAGGTTTGATTGGCACCTGGGAGACCAGTATTAGATTCCGATGCACCAGTGCAGATTTGCTGTATCCCTTTGACCTTCAAATTTACCTTGAAACCCAGACATAGCATCGGGATTGAATACTAAAGGGACAATGCCGACTTAAGTACAAGAATATGAAATCCTCTAAGAGTTTAAGGCTTGATCGTCTCCTGGGAGACCAGTATTAGATTCCGATGCACCAGTGCAAGTTTACTGTATCCCTAGGACCATCACGTTGACCTTGACACAGAAATCGCATCGGTATTGAAAACAAGAGGCACAATGTCGACTTTAGTACAAGAAGAGTGAATCTTCTAAGATTTTCTGCTTTGAGCGGCTCGTGGGAGACCAGTATTAGATTCTGATTCACCAGTGCAGGTTTACTGTATCCCTTGGACCTCCACATTGTCCGTGAAACACAGAAATTGCATCGGGATTGAATACAAAAGGGTCAATGCCGACTTAAGTACAAGAGGAGAGAATCTTGTAAGAGTTTGTGCTTTGATCAGTTCCTAGGAGACCAGTATTACATTCAGAAGCACCAATGCAGCTTTACTGTATCCCTTGGACCTTCACATTGACCATATAACACAGAAATTGCATCGGGTTTGAATAGAATAGAGACAATGCCGACTTCAGTACAAGAATATGAAATCTTCTAAGAGTTTGAGGTTTGATCGCCTCCACGGAGACCAGTATAAGATTCCGATGCACCAGTGCAGGTTTACTGTATCCCTTGGACCTTCACATTGACCATGAAACACAGAAATTGCATCGCGTTTGAGTACAAAAGGACAATGCCGACTAAAGGACAAGAAGAGTGAGTCTTCTAAGCGTTTGAGCTTAGAGCGGCTCCTGGGAGATGAGTATTAGATTCCGATGCACCAGTGCAGGTTTACTGTATCCCTTGCACCTTCACAATGACCATGAAACATAGAAATTGCATCGGGATCGAACACAAAAGGGACAATGCCAACTTAAGTACAAGTAGAGGGAATCGTCTGGGAGTTTGTGCTTTGAGCGGCTCCTGGGAGACCAGTATAAGATTCCGATGCTCCAGTGCAGGTGTACTGTCTCACTTGGACTTTCAGATTGAACATTAAACACAAATATTTAATCGGGGTTGAATACAAAAGGGACAATGCCGACATAAGTACAAGAAGTGTGAATCTTCAAATAGTTTGTGGTTGAGGTGCTCCTGGGAGACCAGTACTACATTCCGATGCACCAGTGCAGGTTTACTGTATCACTTTAACCTTCACATTGACCATGAAACCCAGATATTGTTTCGGGGTTGAACAGAAAAGGGACAACGCGGACTTAAGTACAAGAATATGAAATCTTCTAAGAGTTTGAGGTTTGATTGGTACCTGGGAGACCAGTATTAGATTCCGATGCAGCAGTGCAGATTTACTGTATCCCTTTGACCTTCACGTTTACCATGAAACCCAGAAATAGCATCGGGATTGAATACTAAAGGGACAATGCCGACTTAAGCACAAGCAGAGGGAATCGTCTAAGAGTTTGTGTTTTGATCGGCTCCTGGGAGACCAGTATTAAATTCCGATGCACCAGTGCGGGTGTACTGTATCCCTTGGACCTTCATATTGACCACGAAGCAAAGAATTTGCATCGGGATTGAATACAAAATGCACAATGCCGACTTAAGTACAAGAAAATTGGATCTTCTAAGAATTTGTGCTTAGAGCGGCTCCTGGGAGATCAGTATTAGATTCCGATGCACCAGTGCAGGTTTACTGTATCCTTTGGACCTTCATATTGACCATGAAACATAGAAATTGCATCGCGATTGTACACAAAAGGGAGAGTGCCGACTTAAGTACAAGCAGAGTGAATCGTCTAAGAGTTTGTGCTTTGAGCGGCTTCTGGAAGACCAGTATTAGATTCCGATGCACCAGTGCAGGTGTACTGTATCCCTTGGACCTTCACATTAACCATTAAACACAAATATTACATCAGGGTTGAATACAAAAGGGACAATGCCCACATAAGCACAAGAAGAATGAATCTTTTAATAGTTTGTGGTTTGAGGGGCTCCTGGGAGACCAGTATTAGAGTTCGATGCACCAGTGCAGGATGACTGTATCCCTTGGACCTTGGCATTGACCATGAAACACAGAAATTGCATCGAGATTGAATACAAAAGGGACAATGCCGACTTAAGTACAAGAATAGCAAATCTTCTAATAGTTTAAGGCTTGATCGGCTCCTGGGAGACCAGTATTAGATTCCAATGTACCAGTGCAAGTTTACTGTATCCCTAGGACCTTCACATCGACCATGACACAGAAATCGCATCGGGATTGAATACAAGAGGCACAATGTCGACTTAAGTACAAGAAGAGTGAATCTTCTAAGATTTCCTGCTTTGAGCGGCTCGTGGGAGACCAGTATTAGATTCCGATGCACCAGTGCAGGTTTACTGTATCCCTTGGACCATCACAGTGTCCATGAAACACAGAAATTGCATTGGGATTGAATTCAAAATGGTCAATGCCGAATTAAGTACAAGAGGAGAGAATATTCTAAGAGTTTGTACTTTGATCGGTTCCTAGGAGACCAGTATTAGATTCCGAAGCACCAGTGCAGCTTTACTGTATCCCTTGGACCTTTACATTGACCATATAACACAGAAATTGCATCGGGATTGAATACTAAAGGGACAATGCCGACTTAAGCACAAGCAGAGGGAATCGTCTAAGAGTTGATGCTTTGAGCGGCTGCTGGGAGACCAGTATTAGTTTCCGATGCACCAGTGCAGGTGTACTATATCCCTTGGACCTTGAGATTGATCATGAAACAGAGAAATCGCAACGGGATTGAATACAAAAGGGACAATGCCGACTTAAGCACAAGCAGAGGGAATCGTCTAAGAGTTTGTGTTTTGAGCGGCTCCTGGGAGACCAGTATTAAATTCCGATGTACCAGTGCAGGTGTACTGTATCCCTTGGACTTTCAGATTCACCATTAAGCAAAAATATTACATCGGGGTTGAATACTAAAGGGACAATGCCGACTTAAGTACAAGAAGACAGAATCTTCTGAAATTTTCTGCTATGTGCGGCTCCTTGGAGACCAGTATTAGATTCCGAAGCATCAGTGCAGGTTTGCTGTATCCCTTGGACCTTCACATTGCCCATGAAACACAGAAATGGCATCGGGATTGAATACAAAAGGGACAATGCTGACTTAAGTATGTGAATGGAGGAGACCCCCAAGAGTGATCATTGCCGACAAAATTTTATTTAAATAAATTTTCAGTGCATAATGTTCGGCCATAGCCGGTTTGGGCATACTGTGGTGGAAGGTGCTGGCCGGAAGACCATGGTCGGCACATTCCTGCCACGTGCTCCTCGGTCAGACTCAAGTCCCACGGGTTGGTTGCGCTGACGGGGGCACGCTACTAGCAAGGCGCGTTGGCGGAATCAATCCTCCAATCAGAGACTAATCGTGTGATCACGTGGGGACGCGGCCGGGAGCGGCGAGGGCGGCTTGGAAACAGCTCCGCTCTCTCTTAGCTTCTGACCTCGGCCCCGAGTAGTCGCTCCTCTAGCCTCTGCCTCTCTGATGAGCAGACGGCAACCACTCTTGGGGCTGCTCAGCCCTATGTAGGCACCACTGTACCATCATTACAAGAATAAACTGGGTCCATTCCACTCAATTAATTTTCATTTTACAACGCCCTCCGCTCCTGACTTCTATCCTGACGAACAAATGGTGTCAGAAGTGGGATGCGACCCACCTTACGGTTGTAAAATCAACTCATGAGCTGAGTATGAGCACTACGAAGGGGCTGAGTTTGAGCAATTAAGGGAAACTAGACCGAACGTGGCGAGGCTGCAGCGCGCCATGCACGTGCCAGCCGGGCGCCTGCGTTGCAGAATGTGCGTGGCCGCGCACTAGCGCGCCACAAGCGTGACGCAGTTCGCCGCCGGACGCGAGCCGAGGAGGGTCCGCGATGCAGTCACGCTCGCCGCCACCGCCGCCGCCGCTGTCCGTAGCTGCCACGGGTCACCGCCTGCGCCAGGGTCCGGAGTGTGGCCCTCGCGCCGCCCCGCCGTCGCAGCTGTCCGTGCTGTCGCCCGCCGCCTGCTGCGCCCACGCGTGATCAACGCGCGTGCCGCCGCTCGTCGACACCGCCGCCGTCCGTCGTCTGCACGCCACCAAATAATGTAAGTCGCTATCGACGCTACGGTGGTGTAGATGCCCACACTATTGTAACATGCCGATCACCAGGCAGCAATCGGAGGCAGGAGCAGCCGGAGCGGATGAGGATCCCCTCTTGGCGCTGCAGTCCCAGTTAAATCAATTAATTCTGACTAACGCGGAGCTTAAGCAACAGATAGAAGATCTTAAAATGGCTTCTCCGCAATCTAATGTTGCTAAGCCAGTGCTAGTGGAAGAACAGCCGAAGCAGGTGATTCCACCACTCACTAGTGCAGAATCACCTGTGGCAGTAGCCACCTCTACTTTGGTGCAGAGCTTCCCAGCAGTAGCGTTTATTCCGGCGTTCGCTGGAAAGCCGCACGAGGATATTCAAACGCTTGTCCAGAATATCCAGGACATCGGAAAGCTTTGTGGTTGGCCAGATGAATTTCTCTTAAACGTGATGAAAATGAAACTCACCGGCGAAGCGCGGAACTACGTGCAGTCGGTCGAGAGCTTGAAAAATGCCCCTACCTTCCAGTCCCTTGCAACAGGGTTGATTGAAAGGTATACAGACAAACGTGGTACTAGTTACTATCGCGACTTGCTTTCCACCCTCAAGCAAAAAACGGGTGAAGATTTAGAAGCATTCGCGGACAGGATTCGAAGCGTTGCATGCCACACGTACGCACGAAGTGCCAGTTCTGCTCGTAACGAAGTTCTGTTGGAAGAATCAGAATGTCGTATGATAGACGTGTTTATTCGTGGCATAAACCCTCAAATAGGGGGCGAAATCAAGGTAGCTTCCCCCCGCACCTTACACGAAGCCGTGCAATTAGCACTCTTGAGAGAGGAGGCGAGCCGATTTGTGGCCGTCTCCGCGCGGCAAAGTGAGCCCCGACGTGTCTTTTCGAACGATACTAATTGTGGGCGCTGTAATAGACAAGGACATGTGGCAGAGCAATGTCGCGTGCCATATTGTCATCAGTGCAGGAACATGGGCCACCAAAGCGTGCATTGTCCAAATAGTAGGCCACAACCGCCTGCAAATTCCAGGCGAAATGCAAACCAACCACAGAATTCGGGAAACGGCCGCGGGGCAGGAAGTGCCACCCCTCCCGGCCCCCGTTAAAAATAGTGACCCCCCTAGTTGATAAGGGAATCACGCAGGTGGCAAGCGTGGTTGTCGATGGTGTTAGAGGCCGCAAACCAATACGCGTGCTAATTGACACAGGCGCACAGATCAGCTTGGCATTTTTATCGAAGAGAGATAAAAGAACATTGCAACCGCCGCGGTACCATATCAAGTGGTATTGGTCCCGGCATAGTGAAACCTGATGGAAGCTGTTGCGTTGAGTTCATGTTGGACTCCACAGAATATGCTTTTACGATGGAGGTTGTACGAAACAGGCGCACGGATTACGACATCATCCTAGGAAGTGACTTTCTGCGTCATTTCCAGGGGGTTATTGACTATAGGTTAAATACCGTCCAATTCGGCGACAACGTGCACCGTTTTGGACGTGACTGCACGTTGCGGGCGAGCGGAACTGGGAAAAAAGGATCCGTTTCCCAAGTTTCAGAGTCTCCCGTAACGATGCTAAAAGCCGATAATCCCGTGGAGATACCAGAAGGCACAGGAAAGATCCTTTGGGTGCCTGTCGGGATACGTAAATCCGAAGAGGTTCATTTCTTGGTAGATCCACTCTGCCAGAATGAAACTCTTGACCAGATGCAGGTCCACGTAAAACGTAGCCTGTGCAAAGCGCAGCAAGTACAGAAAGAAAATTGCGTACCCGTTTGTTTAGACAATTTTAGTCACAAGCAAGCTTTCATACCGCGTGGTACAGTATTAGCCAGCTTACAGGTTATCCCAGAAGATGAGTTGTCAAAGAGAACCCCTTCTCTGAAAAAGAAAAAGACTGCTGCCGCCTCTCAACACCTTTTGACAATCACGTCACATCTGACAGATAAGTTTAAAGCTAAGCTTAGTCACCTCCCATTGCATGAACAAAAGCTAATAAATGAAGTATTGAATGAGTATTCATGGTTGTTTGAAGACAGGAAATATTTACCAGCAACAGATCTAATCCAACATGAGATTCCAACCGGAAATGCTAGGCCAATAGCTCAAAAAGGGTACCGAATTCCCTACCATCTTCAGTCAGTGGTAGAGGAAACTATACAACAGCAACTAGAAGCAGGAATAATACAACCCTCTTCTAGTGCGTGGTCTAGCGCAATTGTAGTCGTTCCAAAGAAATCTATAGACGGAGAAAAATCCTATCGCCTCTGTGTAGACATGCGAGCAGTAAACAAAGTTACTACTCCAGATCATTATCCATTACCCCGGATCGATGAAACACTCGATCGTCTGGGCAATTGCCGGTACTTCACAACATTAGACATGCGCAGTGGGTATCATCAAATTCCAATTGCCCCTGAAGATCGAGCTAAGACAGCTTTTGTAGTTCCTGGCGGCTTATATGAATTCTTAAGGATGCCTTTCGGGCTTCGCAACGCACCAGCAACCTTTCAGCGATTTGCAGATCTGCTATTACGTGGGTTGAAACCTACTATGTGCCTTGTGTATCTTGATGATATAATTATATTTTCAAAATCCATTGCTGAACATGCTGAACATCTACGCAGTGTACTGTTGCGCTTGCAAAATGCTAATTTAAGCTTAAAATTAGAAAAATGTTCTTTTGCTGAATCACAAGTGCAGTATTTAGGTCATGTCATCAGTTCCAGCGGAGTCAAACCAGATCCATGATTAACTGAAGCAGTAGACACTTTTTCTATTCCAACAAATTTAAAGGAATTACAATCCTTCCTTGGCCTTGCAAATTATTACCGCCGTTTTGTTAAAGATTATGCTACTATTACCAAACCACTTACTAAATTGTTGAAAAGGGATACTCCTTTTGTTTGGACGGATGAATGTTCGACCGCCTTTCAAACAGTGAAAACTATTTTAACTAGTTCACCTCTACTTGTTTACCCAGACTTCGCTGAACCTTTTATTTTATCTTGTGACGCATCTGATTTTGCTGTAGGATGTGTCCTAAGCCAAGTGCAAGATGGTGAGGAAAAACCCGTTGGGTATGCCTCTCGTCAACTGAATAAAGCAGAAACTAATTACAGTAGCACAGAAAAGGAATTGCTTGCCCTTCTTTTTGGAATTAATTATTTTAGATGTTACCTCTATGGTCGCAAATTTACAGTTCTTACCGATCACTCTGCTCTGCAGTGGTTATTGAATCTTAAAGACCCTAGCAGCAAACTTATGCGCTGGGCCATGAAACTGTCAGAATATGATTTTGAAGTTCGGCACAAGCCTGGTCGGTTGCATCAAAATGCTGATGCGTTAAGTAGAAAAGTGCGTGTCATTGAATCAGATGAGGTATCAATTGAAGAGTTAAAAGAAGCACAGCAGGTGGACGTTCAATGTCAAAGATACGCCACCTTCCCAGAATTTGAAGTAATAGACGACCTTTTGTATCGAAGAACTCCACATGGGAATCGTTTGGTAATACCGGAATGCTTGCAGCAACGTATAATACGGCAATGCCATGATACCATCCAAGCATGTCACAGCGGAAAACGCGCTACGAACGCTCGAATTGCGACACGTTATTGGTGGCAATACCGACAACGTGATGTGGACAGGTATGTAAGATCTTGCCTGCCGTGTGCACAACGAGCACAAAATAGGCATCCGCGAGTGCCGCTGCAAACACTTCCTCAGGCATCTTCACCCTTCGAAATTCTTGCTTTAGATTTCCAAGGTCCTTTTCCACAGTCGCAACAAGGTAACAAATACATTTTGTCTATTATTGATCACTTTTCACGTTATCTAATTTTGGTTCCCCTCCCCGACATGACAGCTGAAACTGTGGCGAGAGAGTTTGTAAATCGTGTGATACTACCTTTTGGAAGTCCTGATGCCATTTTAACGGATCAAGGAACCAATTTCATGTCTGCTTTATTTGTACAAGTTTGTAAATTATTAAGAATCAAAAAATGGCGTACAACTCCCTTCCATCCTAAAGCCAACGGTCGCGTTGAACGCGTACACCGTACAATTTGTAAAATGTTATCCTATTATGTTGCAAAAACGCACGCTGATTGGGACAGATATGTACCGTATATTTCTTCGGCATACAACACCCGAATACATGAATCCACAGGGTATACCCCTTACGAAGCTGTGTTTGGACCCCCGATGAATTCGCCGTTCGAAATAGACAAACTACCTCAAGGTGTAGAAATAAAGGAAGTATGAGGTTTAGCCCGCCGGCTAAAAGCGATCTGGTATAAGGTAAAGAGGAATAATATCAAAGCTACTAATAAACTGTTGCACAGGCAGAACAAAAATGCTGTTTTACCGACTTATCAGACAGGTGATTTAGTGTTACTACGAAACCCGGCAATCAAAAAGGGACGAACTAAAAAGTTCTCTCCCCGCTTTGAAGGCCCATATCGGATTGTACGGTTGACCTCACCAGTCAATGCAGAACTGCAATTAACCGATCGTACGGTGATAGTGCACTTTGACCGCCTGCAACCTTACCACGGTAGGGCTGTGTCACCACAACAGGTCGCAGCCCCCGATCCGCCTGTGTCACCTCCACCTCAAGTAGAACAAAAACGAAATAAAAAACGGAGGAGATTACCTCCACAGGGTTGTAGATACCCTCTGCGGAATCGACACCCTTATGGGTTGAGGTCGCGTGATTAATCACGCCTAGTTAGAGTTTTATGATATGTTCTATTGCAGCTTAGTTTAAGTCATTTTCTCCAGGGACTTGGAAGCAAGATGTGCCTGGCCACCACGGAGTTCCCAGCCATTCTCAATTGTCAGTTTCCAGTCCGGTCATGTATTTTTGCTCATTTTTATATGTATGATTATGTTTTATGTTTTGCAAGCAATGCCACGCATTAGACGTCACGCAACTGACTTGCTTCAAATGCAACCATTACACTTGGTGTTGGCAGAACCGCGGCTGCTAACTCCGAATAATATTCTTCAATGTCCTCTATTGCCATCTATTTGGCAAACCAGTACATGTGGAGTATTTTTACTCCGAGCTTTTCTTAATACTTGTTACGTTGACGTCTAGTGTATTGAACTATATGTCCTAGTTCTGTATTTGCTGCAGCTATTCGTAAGTAATCGGAACAGATAAGGCCAGGACTTGAAATGCATACGCCTCGTACGCTTTGTTTACGGGACCAGCTGTTGACGGGGCAAAACATCAGCTGTCGCCTCCCCTCCTCTTCAGCGCTGTCCCGTCTCCTCGCCAAGAACTGGCCAGCGGCCATCATTCCTTCTCAGCCAGTAACAGCGCTCCGCGCGATGACGTATCTTATCACCACGTGCGCTGCCGCCTCCAGCGTCTCAACACGCAGCGCGTCCGAGTAGTTACAAAAACAAACCGCAAATTACTGCCCTATCCTCCGTGTATGACAGACTACAATGCACTTACCATCAGTTTATGTAACTAACAGCCTTTTTTTTTTTTAAAAAAAAAAAACTCTTATGCTAGATAATTAGCAATTTCTAATGCATCGTTATTTCTGGTACACGCTAAGCGCGTGATATTTGTCGCTGCAGTAGCGACCGGTCTCTCGCGGCTACACGCCTTCTCACATAACCGCTGACGTGCCGTTGCCTACTCCGCACCTACGCCTGCGCTGCGCGCTCGCTAACAGCTCCAGGCTGGTTTCTTTCATGCAGCCGGAAGCCACGGCAAACAAAATTCATTCAAACATCCCAATAAATCTTAACATAAAAATTAAATAGATGTGATTCATTGTTTAAATTCTTTTCCTCGTTTTGTTTCACATTAGCTGGATAAATCACACGAAGTTCTTAACGATTTACATTATTCTGCATACCTTAGTCTGCCAATCCTATAAGTGAAATTTCACTACTGCTTTGATTCATTGTATGAGTTACAAACTACAGCCCTAACCCTCTTACACATCGAACTGCCTTGGACAAGGCCAGATATGGGCAAACCAATACAATGCCACGGGTTTTTCACGCTACTGACGAGGCACAAACGACCAATCGTCCGGGCTGCCGTATATGGGTGGACGATTGTTCCTTGGTTGCTACGCAGTTATTTTTGCCCTCCCCATTTATTTTACTCTACCGCCGTGGTTATTGTTCTATCCTGTTTTCCTTCTTCTGTCGATGAGGAGGTCCCTACAACATGTTAGGTACCCTCTTCCGACAGTACCGGTCTTTTAGTCTTACCACCATTTACACCGAGATATTGCTCGCCCTTGTTGCAGTCTTGCCCCAAAATATCGGCCGATGATCCATTGTGAGATACGTACTTTGCCTCTAATTAGCCGGTGATGTAAGCGCTACGGGAACTGTGCCTAGTTGTCCTTTCAGTTCAATTTGTTATCGTCAGTTTTAAAACTAACACACACGCAGCCTAGCAGCCAGCCCCAGGTGGCCAGTGTTACATGTTAACGTTGAGCGTTCCGACTACTTACAGCATTATTATTATACATCATTGTGTTTTTATTTTCCTGTCAATATATATCATTGTGTTTAATTATGTCATTATGCTAGCGCTAGTGATTTATAGTTCATGATTTTCATTTTATGTAGTGTTATGTACTGCGCGCACAAAAAGTGACGCTATTTATGCATGTATGCTATTCTAGCTTCAGAGCTATTTTTATTGCTTGAACAGTCGACATTTCCCTAGTACAGCAGGTCGCTAATAACGCCGCTGATACTTTTATTACATGTATCGCAGGAAACCCACGCGTGCAAAGCAGGAAACCCATGTGCCTACACTAATTCTTAGTAAGTCAGACGGACGCCCTTAGGCCCGCTGAACCACGGTATCGCAGATAGCTCCAATGCACTGCCTACCCCTCAATTATTAGACAGGTTGCCTTAGCACTGTCCGCAGGTTGCCCCATTGCCCTGCAAATTATATAATCATCAATCCAAGTCTGCAGATTGCACTAATGCACTGCTGAACCTAATAGTCGAGTCACTCGCAGGTAGCTCATAGGCACTGCGAACTTGTACTTACACGTCACCGAATCCTAGGCTCCTCGGTTGACCACAAAACAATTCATACATCAATTACCGTGAGACAATTTGCGCTCACACTACGCCTTTGGCACTCAACCACAAATGAACTGAGCCCCAGACGCTCTTTTATTACATTTTATACAACGCCACCTTCTTCTAGATGGCAATTCCATTGCAAAATCATCGGATTCTGCCAAAGATTCAGATACCGTTCCCCAGATGGCAGCCTTTTCCGTTGCTGAACGGATTAGTTGCTTTTCACCATCTGACAGTGCAAACTGCACTTTTAAGAACGATGTTGTTATATACACACACTGTCGGATTTTACTGACGTAGTCCCTTATGCACTTCGTCAACTTCCCCTGGCGGATTTCGTATCCGATTCGGAAGTTTATGTTCGGCAAATATTCCCTTTATCTTATTTCTTGTCAATTATTATTACTTCAATGTCATGTTTTATTGTTATCAATTTATAGTTATGATTAATGTTAGTACCCTTTATGGTTATACGCTATTTTTGTGTCATATTCGGTATTCCCTTTTAAGTTTCATTGTTTCTCGACTGGAAGTATCTCTGATAGCACCTATTGGCCTTCAATTCGTATCCACCATCAGCTACCATTAGTCACACATTTACACAACACTTCATACGCCCAATAACAACTTACAACACACTCACACTGTTCATATCCACACTACCTTGGTGTAACTCGTTGATGTTACCAGACCTCTACTGTCATATACTAAGTACATGAACAAGGCTTTTATGGTTCATGCCCTCCGCTCTTCGGAAGGGGAAAGGGAAGTACGTACGTATGTACGTTATGTTCAGTAGCAGTTTCTTTTAATCAACAACGTAGTCAATTTACCTGTTGAACACTTAAGTTGTTCTGTTAAAATGGAATCAAACGTCTTTGTGACATCAGCTATTTGTGTATTATTGCTTTGCAATAAACTGTTACTTTTAAGTTGCACTTACAATGTCTTAGTCTCGGACGCAGAGCCACTAGCGCTCTCTGACGCTGTTATCTGAGCTCAGCACTCTGCCGGCTCAGCGCTGATAAAGCTGCGCTGCGCCGCCTCCACTGCTTCACACCCAGCCTCTATAACACGAGCAACAGACTCGCTCTCGCTAACATTCATTTCCGACTTCTATTGACCACTTCTGTAAGTAAAGATCCTTTGATTATTGAGTTAACTTGAGTTGTCCTACCCTCATTCGGGTTTTCTACAGCTGAAAAACCACTCAATATTATTTCTGAAGTTTATGAAGTACTTCACCTGTCTCGCCGTGTCGAACCTTAGCGGGGTGGGTGCCCCTGCGTAGTGGCCAATGCGTGGGAGGTGCCTAGGCTGTGCAGGTTTACACCGCGATCACAGGATTCCTTCTCATTTTATTCATTCAAAAAAAAAAAAAAAGAAAAAAAAACTTTCTTCGTACAAAATCTCAAATTAATTGATGACACTTGGCCTTCGTCCCATAGCAGGTAGAAAAATTTTTCCAGCGAGTTACGCTTAGTCTGCGCTGCGTAGTACTGCCTCCGCGTTCAGCGTCTTTTTTTGCTGACGCGTGATTGATCAGCGGATACTCGGTGTCGAATTACACCATTGTCTTGCCGCCTTGCTACCCCCACGGCTGCCAAACTGTTGGTTGCCTGCCGTGATTCTACTTCGTGGCCTTCTTCATCAGTAAGCGTGACTGAACGGGTCCATCGTCGCTACTTGCCGGGTAATTATTGCTACAACGTTGTACCCCCTCTGTCATCTCTGAATTACTCATCAAGTAAGCCAGGAAATTTTTACTTGTAGGGTCACTAATACTTTCTCTCGCAGTCGACCGTTATCAACATTGGAAGCTGAAAGCAACCTCCCCTTTTACTATGCTGCGTTGGAGGTCCGACTTACCCGTAATTCGGACGGTATTCGGATGCGAATGAGGTTGCCAATCACGTGCGCAAATTGCGAATACGAGTGCTATCAAATATACACTTTTCCAGTCTCTTGGGCTACCCTTCATCACCATGTTGTTTGGCAGACTCAAGAATTTTTAATAGTTAGTCGGAATCGACAAACTCACGCCACTCTCACTCGCGCTGAACTATCCAGTTGCTTCCATACAACACATTACTTATGCTCCACGCTAATTTTACACACTAACACGACTGAGTGCGAGATGTCACTGTTTTTAGCTGAAACTACTACCCCTCCATGTCCTCGTGTTCTAGTCTCACTTCGTCAACCAATAATTCAGCCTGTTGGCAACAGTTTTCTGTTCGCTGTTCCACAGACTGTCACCGCCAACCTGGTGTGCCACCGTTCAATGTCAGAGACTGAATCGTACCGGATAACACGGAATAATAGTGGCCTAGTGTATAATAGTTCAAAATGTGACGTATACGCTGCTTCTATGAGGATATCAGCTCAATTGCACTCCACCTTTCATGTCACCATTCCCACATTTACCTTATACCTTCCTGAACTCTCTTTTAAAATCCATCGCCATGAGAAGCTGAAGAATTTACCGAATACCAATGATTCAGATCTACTCCAATCGATCAATCATCTCCTTACCCAGGAACACAACCAAGTTGCCCTTGACCGAGTGGCCTCACATATTGCTGATTGGCACCAAACCAAGCGATTAACCACCGTTGTATTACCCAGCGCTGGTTCGGTAATCATCACTGTAATAATTCTGATTATAGTATCCTGGATACTCTGTAAAAGAGGGTTTTGCAAATGTTTCACTTCCTTCCGAGAAGTAGTACCACCCCCACAACCTGAAGGTGAATATCACACCTGAAACTACCTGCCAACCTTGGTGCATGCGATCAGGCATGACCCCCCCCCCCCCCCCCCCTTAGAATTAAGTTGTAGTCTAGGTGTCAGGTCAATGAACTAATTTTGTAATGGATTTGTATTTCTATGTAAAGTCTATGGAATCACAATTTAACTGTCGAGTTTTAACCCTCATGTAAGTTATTTTGTTTTCTCTTTAAATTTTTGTCATTTTGTAATGTTCTCATTCACCCACTTGGGCAATTACCATTGTAATCCTAGATTTAAGAACTCAAAGTAATATTACGGGGAAAACCGCCTTGTGACTATTAGGCCTGGGAGCATTCTCTCACCCCCACGAGGGTGGAGTGTTTCAGTGTGCTGTGCTCCGGTGCCCCTCATCATCGCCTGTGTACCCACCACCACTGATACCGCTGACACACATTCACAGCATGGCGCCGCCCCACTGCCGTCGCACCAACTTCACAAGTTTGTTATTCAAGAGCCTTCCTTCAGGCCCTTCAGGCCACTTTGTAACATTTGCACATATTAATATCACTATGTTATGGGACCCTTCATAATGATCATATATTTTTTAAATGGAATAATCGATTAGAATAAGCTCATTCATTTTCATCCAGAGAGCCTTCTTCGGAAGGGGAAAGGATGTGCAGGGAGGAGACCCCCAAGAGGGATCATTGCCGACAAAATTTTATTTAAATAAATTTTCAATGCATAATGTTCGGCCGTAGCAGGCTTGGGCATACTGTGGTGGAAGGTGCTGTCCGGAAGACCATGGTCGGCACATTCCTGCCACGTGCTCCTCGGTCAGACTCATGTCCCACGGGTTGGTTGCGCTGACGGGGGCACGCTACTAGCAAGGCACGTTGGTGGAATCAATCCTCCAATCAGAGACTAATCGTGTGATCACGTGGGGACGCGGCCGGGAGCGGCGAGGGCGGCTTGGAAACAGCTCCGCGCTCTCTTGGCTTCTGACCTCGGCCCCGATTAGTCGCTCCTCTAGCCTCTGCCTCTCTGATGAGCAGACGGCAACCCCTCTTGGGGCTGCTCAGCCCTACGTAGGCACCACTGCACCATCATTACAAGAATAAACTGGGTCCATTCCACTCAATTAATTTTCATTTTACAACGCCCTCCGCTCCTGACTTCTATCCTGACGAACAAGTACATGAAGAGTGAATCTTCTAAGAGTTTCTGTTTTGGGCGGCTCCTGGGAGACCAGTATTAGATTCCGATCCACCAGTGCAGGTTTACTGTATCCTTGGACCTTCACATTGATCATGAAACAGAGAAATCGCAATGGGATTTAATACAAAAGAGACAATGCCGACTTAAGCACAAGCAGAGGGAATCGTCTAAGAGTTTGTGATTTGAGTGGCTCCTGGGAGACCAGAATTAGTTTCCGATGCACCAGTGCGGGTGTACTGTATCCCTTGGACCTTCAGATTGACCATTAAACACAAATATTACATCGGGGTTGAATACAAAAGGGACAATGCCGACATAAGTACAAGAAGAGTGAATCTTCTAATAGTTTGTGGTTTGAGTGGCTCCTGGGAGACCAGTATTAGATTCCGATGCACAAGTGCAGGTTTACTGTATCCCTTGGACCTTCACATTGACCATGAAACCCAGAAATAGCATCGGGATTGAATACTAAAGGGACAATGCCGACTTAAGCACAAGCATAGGGAATCGACTAAGAGTTGATGCTTTGAGCGGCTCCTGGGAGACCAGTATTAGATTCCGATGCACCAGCGCATGTGTACTATATCCCGTGGACCTTCAGATTGATCATGACACAGAGAAATCACAACGGGATTGAATACAAAAGGGACAATGCCGACTTAAGCACAAGCACAGGGAATCGTCTAAGAGTTGATGCTTTGAGCGGCTCCTGGGAGACCAGTATTAAATTCCGATGCACCAGTGCGGGTGTACTGTATCGCTTGGACCTTCAGATTGACCATTAAGCACAAATACTACATCGGGGTTGAATACTAAAGGGAAAATGCCGACTTAAGTACAAGAATGTGAAATCTTCTAAGAGTTTCAGGTTTGATCGCCTCCAGGGAGACCAGTATTAGATTCCGATGCACCAGTGCAGGTTTACTGTATCCCTTCGACCTTCACATTGACCATGAAACACAGAAATTGCATCGGGTTTGAATACAAAAGGTACAACGCCGACTTAAGTACAAGAAGTGTGAATCTTCTATGTGTTTGTGGTTTGAGGGGCTCCTGGGAGACCAGTATTAGATTCCGATTCACCAGTGCAGGATGACTGTATCCCTTGGACCTTCGCATTGACCATAAAACACAGAAATTGCATCGGGATTGAATACAAAAGGAACAAAGCCGACTTAAGTACAAGAATATGAAATGTTCTAAGAGCTTACGGCTTGATCGGCTCCTGGGAGACCAGTATTAGATTCCGATGCAACAGTGCAAGTTTACTGTATCCCTAGGACCTTCACATTGACCATGACACAGAAATCGCATCGGTATTGAAAACAAGAGGCACAATGTCGACTTAAGTACAAGAAGAGTGAAACTTCTAAGATTTTCTGCTTTGAGCGGCTCATGGGAGACCAGTATTAGATTCCGATGCACCAGTGCAGGTTTACTGTATCCCTTGGACCTCCACATTGTCCATGAAACACAGAGATTGCATCGGGATTGAATACAAAAGGGTCGATGCCGACTTAAGTACAGGAGGAGAGAATCTTCTAAGAGTTTGTGATTTGATCAGTTCCTAGGAGACCAGTACTAGATTCCGAAGCACCAGTGCAGCTTTACTGTATCCCTTGGACCTTCACATTGACAATATAACACAGAAATTGCATCGGGTTTAAATACTAAAGAGCCAATGCCGACTTAAGTACAAGAATATGAAATCTTCTAAGAGTTTGAGGTTTGATCGCCTCCACGGAGACCAGTATTAGATTCCGATGCACCAGTGCAGGTTTACTATATCCCTTGCACCTTCACATTGACCATCAAACACAGAAATTGCATCGGGTTTGAATACAAAAGGGACAATGGCGACTAAAGTACAAGAAGAGTGAATCTTCTAAGAGTTTGCGGTTTGAGAGGCCCCTGGGAGAATAGTATTTGATTACAATGCTCGAGTGCAGGTTTACTGTATCCCTTGGACCTTCGCATTGACCATGAAACACTGAATTTTTATCGGAGTTGAATACAAAAGGAACAATGCCCACCTATGTACAAGAAGAGTGAATCATCTAAGAGTTTGTGGTTTGAGCGGCCCCTGAGAGAATAGTATTAGATTCCGATGCACAAGTGCAGGTTTACTGTATCCCTTGGACCTTCGCATTGACCATGAAACACTGAATTTGCATCGGAATTGAATACAAAAGGGACAATGCCCACCTGAGTACAAGAAAAGTGAATCTTGTAAGAATTTGTAGTTTGTGCGGCTCCTGGAAGACCAGAATTAGATTCCGCTGCACTAGTGCAGGTTGACTGTAACCCTTGAACCTTCACATTTACCATGAAACACAGAAATAGCATCGGGATTGAATACAAAAGGGACAATGCAGACTTAAGTACAAGAAGAGTGAATCTAGAAAGAGTTTGTGGTTTGAGCTGCTCCTGGGAGAATAGTATCAGATGCCGATGCACCAGTGCAGCTTTACTGTATCTCTTGCACCTTCACATTGACCACGAATCACAGAATTTCCATCGGGATTGAATACAAGAGGGACAATGCCGACTTAAGTACAAAAAGAGTGAATCCTCTAAGAGTTTGTGCTTTGAGCGGCTCCTGGGAGACCAGTATTAGATTCCGAGGCACCAGTGCAGGTTTACTGTATCCCTTGCGCCTTCACGTTGACCATGAAACGCAGAAGTTGCATCGGGATTGAATACAAAAGGGACAATGCCGACTTAAGTACAGGAAGAGTGTATCTTCTAAGATATTGCTGTTTAAGCGGATCCTGGGACACCAGTATAAGACTCCGATGCACCAGTGCAGGTTTACTGTATCCCTTGGACCTTCACACTGACCATGAAACACAGAAATTGCATGGAGTTTGAACACAAAACGAACAATGCCGACTTACGTACAAGAAGAGTGTATCTTCTAAGAGCTTGCTTTTTGAGCGGCTCCTGGGAGACCAGTGTTAGATTCCGATGCACCAGTGCAGGTTTACCGTATCCCTTGGACATTCTCATTGACCGTGAAACACATAAATTGCATCGGGATTGAATACCAAAGTGTCAATGCCGACTTAAGTACAAGAAGAGTGAATCTTCTATGAGACTGTGATTTGATCGGTTCCTGGCAGACCAGTATTAGATTCCGATGCACCAGTGCAGGTTTACCGTATCCCTTGGACCTTCACACTGACCATGAAACACAGAAATTGCATGGGGTTTGAATACAAAAGGGACAATGCCGACTTAAGTATAAGAAGAGTGAATCTTCTAAGAGTTTGTGGTTTGAACGGCTCCTGGGAGACCAGTATTAGATTCCGATGGACCAGTGCAGGTTTACTGTATCCCTTGGACCTTCACATTGACCATGAAACACAGAAATTGGATCGGGATTGAATACAAAGGGTCAATGCCGACTTAAGTACAAGAAGGGTGAATCTTCTAAGAGTTTGTGGTTTGAGCGGCTCCTGGGAGATCAGTATTAGATTCCGATGCAGGAGTGCAGGTTTACTGTATCGCTTGGACCTTCACATTGACCATGAAACACAGAAATTGCATCGGGATTGAATACAAAAGGGTCAATGCCGACTTAAGTACAAGGGGAGAGAATCTTCTAAGAGTTTGTGTTTTGATTGGCTCCTGGGAGACCGGTATTAGATTCCGAAGCGCCAGTGCAGCATTACTGTATCCCGTGGACCTTCATATTGACCATGAAACACAGAAAATGCATTGGGATTGAATACAAAAGAGCCATTGCCGACTTAATTACAAGAAGAGTGAATCTTCTAAGACATTGTAGTTTGAGCGGCTCCTGGGAGACCAGTGTTAGATTCCGATGCACCAGTGCAAGTTTACTGTATCCCTCGGACATTCGCATTGACCATGAAACACAGAAATTGCATCAGGATTAAATACAAAAGGGACAATGCCGACTTAAGTACAAGAAGAGGAAATCTACTAACTGTTTGTGTTTTCAGCGGCTCCTGGGAGACCAGTATTAGATTGCGATGCACCAGTGCAGGTTAACTGTATCCGTTGGACCTTCACATTGACCATGAAACACAAAAATTGCATCGGGATCGAATACAAAAGGAACAATGGCGACTTAAGTACAAGAGGAGTGATTCTTCTAAGAGTTTGTGGTTTGGGCGGCTCCTGGGAAACCAGTATTAGATTCCGATGCACCAGTGCAGGTTTACTATATCCCTTGGAGCTTCACATTGATCATGAAACACAGAAATTGCATCGGGATTGAAAAATAATGGACAATGCCGACTTAAGTTCAAGAAGAGTAAATCTTCTAAGCGTTTGTGCTTTGAGCGGCTCCTGGGAGACCAGTACTATATTCCGTTGCACCAGTGCAGGTTTTCTGTATCTCTTGGACTTTCACATTGACCATGAAACAGAGAAATTGCTTCGGGATTGAATACAACAAGGACAATGCCGAAAGAAGTACAAGAAGTGTGAATCTTCTAAGAGTTATTGATTTGAGCGGCGCCTAGGGGGCCAGTATTAGATTCCGATGCTTCAGTTTGGGTTTACTGTATCCCTTGGACCATCGTATTGACCATGAAAAACAGAAATTACATCGGGATTGAATACAAAAGTGTCAATTCCGACTTAAGTAGAAGAAGAGTGACTCTTCTTAAAGTTTGTACTTGAGCGGCTCCTGCTTGACCAGTATTAGATTCCGTTGCACCAGTGCAAATTTACTGTATCACTTGGACCTTCACATTGACCATGAAACACAGAAATCGCATCGGGATTGAATACAAAATGCACAATGCAGACTTAAGTACAAGAAAAGTTGATCTTCAAAGAGTTTGTGCTTAGAGTGGCACCTGGGTGATCAGTATTAAATTCCGATGCACCAGTGCTGGTTTACTGTATCCCTTGGTCCTTCACATTGACCATGAAACTCAGAAGTCGCATCTGGATTGAATACAAAGGGCACAATGGCGACTTAAGTACAAGAAGAGTGAATAATCTAACAGTTTGTGGTTTGAGCGACTCCTGGGAGACCATTATTAGATTCCGATGCACCAGTGCAAAATTTACTGTATCACTTGGACCTTCACAATGACCATGAAACACAGAAATTGCATCGGGTTTGAATATAAAAGGGACAATGCCGACTAAAGTACAAGAAGAGTGAATCTTCCAAGAGTTTGTGGTTTGAGCGGCCCCTGGGAGAATAGTATTAAATGCCAATGCACGAGTGCAGGTTTACTGTATCCCTTGGACCTTCGCATTGACCATGAAACAATGAATTTTAATCGGAATTGAATACAAAGGGCACAATGTCGACTTAAGTACAAGGAGAGTGAATCTTCTAAGAGTTTGTGGTTTGAGCGACTCCTGGGAGACCATTATTAGATTCCGATGCACCAGTGCAAGGTTACTGTATCCCTTGGACCTTCACATTGACCATGAAAGACGTAAATTGCATCGGGATCGAATACAAAAGGGACAATGCTGACTTAAGTAGAAGAGGATTGATTCTTCTAAGAGTTTGTGCTTTGAGCGGCTAGACGGATACCGGTATTACATTCCGAAGCACCAGTGTAGCTTAATTGTATCCCTAGGACCTTCACATTGACCATGAAACACTGAAATTGCATCGGGATTGAATACAAAACGGACAATGCCGACTTAAGTTCAATAAGAGTGTATCTTCTAAGATTTTGCTGTTTAAGCTGATCCTGGGACACCAGTATAAGACTCCGATACACCAGTGCAGGTTTACTGTATCCCTTGGACCTTCACACTGACCATGAAACACAGAAATTGCATGGGGTTTGAACACAAAAGGAACAATGCCGACTTAAGTACAAGAAGAGTGTACCTTCTAAGAGCTTGCTTTTTGAGCAGCTCCTGGGAGACCAGTGTTAGATTCCGATACACCAGTGCAGGTTTACCGTATCCCTTGGACATTCTCATTGACCATGAAACAAAGAAATTGCATCGGGATTGAATACCAAAGTGTCAATGCCGGCTTAAGTACAAGAAGAGTGAATCTTCTAGGAGATTGTGATTTGAGCGGCTCCTGGGAGACAAGTATTAGTTTCCGATGCACCAGAGCAGGTTTACTGTATCCCTTAGACCTTCACATTGACCATGAAACACAGAAATCGCAACGTGATAGAATACAAAAGGCACAATGTCGACTTAAGTACAAGAAGAGTGAATCATCTAAGAGTTTGTGGTTAGATTGGCTCCTGGGAGACCGGTACTAGATTGCGATGCACCAGTGCAGGTTTACTGTATTCCTAGGACCTTCACATTAACCATGAAACACAGTAATCGCTTCGGGATTGAATACAAGAGGCACAATGCCGACTTAAGTACAAGAAAGGTGAATCTTGTAAGAGTTTATGCGTAGAGAGGCTCCTGGGAGATCAGTATTAGATTCCGATGCACCAGTGCTGGTTTACTGTATCCCTTGGAACTTCACATTGTAAATGAAAAATAGAATTTGCATCGGGATTGAATATAAAAGGGACAACGCCGACATAAGTACAAAAAGAGTGAATCGTCCACGAGTTTGTGCTTTGAGCGGCTCCTGGGAGAACAGAATTGGATTCCTATGCACCAGTTTAGGTTTACTGTATCCCTAGGACATTCACATCGACCATGAAACACAGAATTCGCAATGGGATTGTATACAATAGGCACAATGTCGACTTAAGTACAGGAAGATTGAATCTTCTAAGATTTTCTGATTGGAGCGGTTCCTTGGAGACCAGTAATAGATTCCGATGCACGAGTGCAGTTTTACTGTATTCCTTTGACCTTCACAATGAACCTGAAACACAGAAATTGCATCGGGATTAAATGCAAAAGGTTCAATTGCAACTTAAGTACTAGAACTGTGAATTTTCTGAGAATTTGTGTTTTGATCGGCTCCTGGGTGACCAGAATTTGATTCCGATGCACCAGTTCCGGTTTACTGTATCCCTTGGACCTTCACATTGACCATGAAACACAGAAATAGCATCGGTATTCAGTACAAAATGGAGAATGCCGACATAAGTACAAGAAGAGTGAATCTTCTAAGAGGTTGAGCTTTAAGCGGCCCCTGGGAGACCTGTATTGGATACCGATGCACCAGTGCAGGTTTACTGTATCCCTTGGACCTTCACAGTGACCATGAAACACAGACATTGCATCGGGATTGAATACTAAAGGGACAATGCCGACTTAAGTACAAAAAGAGTGAATCGTCTAAGAGTTAGTGTTTTGAGCGGCTCCTGGGAGACCAGTTTTTGATTCCGATGCACCAGTGCAGGTTTACTGTATCCCTTGGAATTTCACGTTGACCATGAAACACAGAAATTGCATCGGGATTGAATACAAAAAGACCATGCCAATTCAAGTACAAGAAGAGTGAATATTATAAGAGTTTGTGGTTTGATCGGCTCCTGGGAGACCGGTACTACATTCGATGCACCAGTGCAGGTTTACTGTATCCCTTGGACCTTCACATTAACCATGAAAGACAGAAATTGCATCACGATTGAATACAAAAGGGACAATGAATGACTTAAGTACAAGAAGAGTGAATCTTCTAAGAGTTTGTGGTGAGAGCGGCTCCTGGGAGACCAGTATTAGACTCTGATTCACCAGTGAAGGTTTACTGTATCCCTTGGACCTTCACATTCACCATGAAACACAGAATATGCATCGGCATTGAGTACAGAAGGGACAATTCAGACTTAAGTACAAGAAGAGTGAATCTTCTAAGAGTTTGTGTTTTATCGGCTCCTGTGGGACCAGTATTAGATTCCGATGCCCCAGTGCAGGTTTACTGTATGCCTTGGACCTTCACATTGACCATGGAATATAGAAATTGCATCGGGTTTGAATACAAAAGGGACAATGCCGACTTAAGTACAAGAAGAGTGAAACTTCTAAGAGTTTGTTGTTGAACGGCTCATGGGAAGCCAGTATTAGATTCCAATGGACCAGTGCAGGACCTTCACATTGACCATGAAACAGAGAAATTGCATCGGGATTGAATACAAAAGGACAATGCCGACTGAGGTACAAAAAGAGCGAATCTCCTAAGAGTTTGTGCTCTGAGCGTCTCCTGGGACACCAGTATTAGATTGCGGTGCACCAGTGCAGGTTTACTGTATCCCTTGGACCTTCACATTGAACATGAAACACAGAAATTACATCGGGGTTGAATCCATAATGAACAATGCTGGCTTAAGTACAAGAAGAGTGAATCTTCCAAGAGTTTGTGGTTAGAGGGGCTCCTGGGAGACCCGTACTATATTCCGTTGCACCTGTGCAGCTATACTGTATTCCTTGCACCTTCCCATTGTCCATAAAACACAGAAATTGCTTCGGGATTGAATACAAAAAGGACACTGCCGATTTCACTACAAGAAGAGTGGATCTTCTAAGAGTTTGTTGTTTCATCGTCTCCTTGGAGACCAGTACTAGATTCCGATGCACCAGTGCAGGTTTACTGTATCCCTAGGACCTTCACATTGACCATGAAATACAGAAATCGCATCGGAATTGAATACAAGAGGCACAATGCCGACTTAAGTACAAGAAAAGTGAATCTTCTAAGATTGTCTGCTTTAAGAGGCTCCTGGGGGACCGGTATTAGATTCCGATGCACCAGTTCAGCTTTACTGTATCCCTTGGAACGTCACAATGACCATGAAACACAGAAATTCCATCGGGATTGAATACAAAAGGGACAATCCCGAATTAAGTACAAGAAGAGTGTATCTTCTAAGAGCTTGTGGTTTGAGCGGCTCCTGGGACACCAGTATTAGATTCAGATGCACCAGTTCAGGTTTACTGTATCCCTTGGACCGTCACATTGACCACGAAACACAGAAATAGCAGCGAGAATGAATACAAAAGGGACAATGCCGACTGAAGTAGAAGAAGAATGAATCGTCTAAGAGTTTGTGCTTTGAGTGGCTCCTGGGAGACCAGTTTTAGATTCCGATGCACCAGTGCAGGTTTACTGTATCCCTTGGACCTTCAAATTGATTATGGAACACAGAAATTGCATCGAGATTGAATACAAATGGGTCAATGCCACCTTAAGTACTAGAGGAGTGAATCTTCTAAGAGTTTGTGTTTTGATCGCCTCCTGGGAGACCAGTATTAGATTCCGATGCACCAGACTCTGTTTACTGTATCCCTTGGACCTTCACATTGACCATTAAATACAAAAATTACATCGGGGGATGAATACAAGAGTCGACAATGAGGACTTAGGGCCAAGAAGAGTGAAATTTCTAAGAGTTTATGGTTTGAGCGGCTCCTGGGAGATCAGTATTAGATACCGATGCACCAGTAGAGGTTTACTGTATCCCTTGGACCTTCACATTGACCATAAAGTACAGAAATTGCTTCGGGATTGAATACAAAAGGCACAATGCCGACTTAAGTACAAGAAGAGTGAATCTTCTAAGAGTTTGTGGTTTTAGCGGCAACTGGGAGACCAGTATTAGATTCCGATCCACCAGTTTAGGTTTACTGTATCCAGAGGACCTTCACATTGACCATGAAACACAGAATTCGGATCGGGATAGAATAGAAGAAGCACAATGTCGACTTAAGTACAAGAAGATTGAATCTTCTAAGATTTTCAGATATGAGCGGCTCCTGGGAGACCAGTATTAGATTTTGATGCACCAGTGCAGGTGTACTGTATCCCTTGTACCTTCACATTGACCATTAAATACAAAAATTATATCGGGGGATAAATACAAAAGGGACAATGCCGACTTAGGGCCAAGAAGAGTGAAATTTCTAAGAGTTTGTGGTTTGAGCGGCTCCTGGGAGATCAGTATTACATACCGATGCACCAGTACAGGTTAACTGTATCCCTTAGACCTTCACATTGACCATGAAACACAGAAATTGAATCGGGATTGATTACAGTAGGCACAATGCCGACATAAGTACAAGAAAAGTGTATCTTCTAAGAGTTTGCGGTTTTAGCGGCTCCTGGGACACCAGTATTAGACTCCGATGCACCAGTGCAGGTTTACTGTATCCCTGGGACCTTCACATTAACCATGAAACACAGATATTGCATCGGGTTTGAATACAAAAGGGACAATGCCGACTTAAGCACAAGAAGAATGAATCTTCTAAGAGTTTAAGGTTTGAGCGGCTCATGAGAGAGGAGTATTTGATTCCGATGCACCAGTGCAGGTTTACTGTATTCCCTGGACCTTCACATTGACCATGAAACACTGAAATTACATCGGGATTAAATACAAAAGGGTCAATGCCAACTTAAGTACAAGAGGAGTGAATCTTCTAAGAGTTTGTGCTTTGATTAGCTCCTGGGAGACCAGTATTAGATTGCGATGCACCAGTGCAGGTTTACTGTATCCCTTGGACCTTCAGATTGACCACGAAACACAGAAGTTGCATCGGGATTGTATACAAAAGCGACAATTTGACTTAAGTAAAAGAAGAGTGAATCTTCTAAGAGCTTGCGGATTGAGCGGCTCCTGGGACACCACTATTAGATTCCGATGCACCAGTGCAGGTTTACTGTATCCTTTGGACCCTCACATTGACCATAAGAAACTGAAATTGCATCGGGATTGAATACAAAAGATACATTGAACGACTTACTTACAACAAGAGTGAATCCTCTAAGAATTTGTGGTTTGAGCGGCTCCTGGGAGACCAGTATTAGATTCCGATGCACCAGTGCATGTTTGCTGTATCCCTTGGTGTTTTACATTGACCATGAAACACAGAAATTACATCGGGATTGAATACAAAAGGACAATGCCGATTCAAGTACAAGAAGAGTGAATCATCTAAGAGTTTGTGGTATGATCGGCTCCTGGGAGACCACTACTAGATTACGATGCTCCAGTGCCGGTTTACTGTATCCCTTAGACCTTCACATTAACCATGAAACACTGAAATTGCATCGCGATTGAATAGAAAATGGACAATGAACGACTTAAGTACAAGAAGAGTGAATCTTCTAAGAGTTTGTGGTGTGAGCGGCTCCTGGGAGACCAGTTTTAGACTCCGATTCACCAGTGCAGGTTTACTGTATCCCTTGGACCTTCACATTCACCATGAAACACAGAATATGCATCGGCATTGAATACAAAAGGGACAATGCCGAGCTAAGTACAAGAAGAGTGAATCTTCTAAGAGTTTGTGCTTTTATCGGCTCCTGTGGACCAGTATTAGATTCCGATGCACCAGTGCAGGTTTACTGTATCCCTAGGACTTTCACATTGACTATGAAACACAGAAATTGCATCGGGATTGAATACAAAAGGGTCAATGCCGACTTAAGTACAAAAAGAGTGAATCTTCTAAGAGTTTGTGCTTTGAGTGTCTCCTGGGACACCGGTATTAGTTTCCGATGCACCAATGCAGGTTTACTGTATCCCTTGGACCTTCACATTGACATGAAACACATAAATTACATCGGGATTGAATACAAAAGGCACAATGCCGACTTAAGATCAAGAACAGTGAATCTTCTAAGAGTTTGCGATTTGAGCGGCTCCTGAGAAACCAGTATTAGACTCCGATGCACCAGTGCAGATTTACTGTATCCCTGGTACCTTCGCATTCACCATTAAACACAAAAATTACATCGGGGTTGAATACATAGTGAACAATGCTGACTTAAGTACAAGAAGAGTGAATCTTCTAAGAGTTTGTGGTTAGAGGGGCTCCTGGGAGACCAGTACTAGATTCCGTTGCACCTGTGCAGCTATACTGTATTCCTTGCACATCCCCATTGTCCATAAAACCCAGAAATTGCTTCGGGATTGAATACAAAAGGGAAACTGGCGATTTAAGTACAAGAAGAGCGGATCTTCTAAGAGTTTGTGGTTGGATTGTCTCCTTGGAGACCAGTACTAGATTCCGATACACCAGTGCAGGCTTGCTGTATCCCTAGGCCCTTCACATTGACCATGAAATACAGAAATCGCATCGGGATTGAATACAAGTGGCACAATGCCGACTTAATTACAAGAAAAGTGAATCTTCTAAGATTATCTGCTTTAAGAGGCTCCTGGGAGACCAGTATTAGATTCCGATGCACCAGTTGATTTTTACTGTATCCCTTGGACCGTCACATTGCCCATGAAACACAGAAATTGCATCGTGAATGAATACAAAAGGACAATGCCGACTGTAGTACAAGAAGAGTGAATCGTCTACGAGTTTTTGCTTTGAGCGGCTCCTGGGAGACCAGTTTTAGATTCCGATGCACCAGTGCAGGTTTACTGTGTCCCTTGGAATTTCACATTGAGCATGAAACACAGAAATTGCATCGAGATTGAATACAAAAGGGTTTAATGCAAACTTAAGTACTAGAGGAGTGAATCTTCAAAGAGTTTGTGTTTGGATCGCCTCCTGGGAGACCAGTATTAGATTCCGATGCACCAGTGCAGGTTTACTGTATCCCTTGGACCTTCACATTCACCGTGAAACACTGAAAATGCATCGGCATTGAATAGAAAAGGGAGAATGCCGACTTAAGTACAAGAAGAATGAATCTTCTAAGAGTTTGTGCTTATATCGGCTCCTGGGAGACCAGTATTAGATTCCGATGCACCAGTGCGGGTTTACCTTATCCGTTGGACCTTCACATTGACCATGAAACACAGAAATAGCATCAGGATTGAATACAAAAGGGACAATGCCGACTTAAGTACAAGAAGAGTGTATCTTCTAAGAGTTTGCGGTTTGAGCGGCTCCTGGGACTCCAGTATTAGACTCCCCTGCACCAGTACAGGTTTACTGTAGCCCTTGGACCTTCACATTGACCATGAAACACAGAAATTGCATTGGGATTGAATACAAAAGGCACAAAGCAGATTTAAGTACAGGAAGAGTGAATCTCTTATGAGTTTGTGATTTGAGCGGCTCCTGGGAGACCAGTATTAGATTCCGATTCACCAGTGCACGTTTACTGTATACCTTGGACCTCCACATTGACCATGAAACACAAAAATCGCATTGGGATTGAATACAAAAGGCACAATGCCGACTTAAGTACAAGAAGAGTGAATCTTCTATGAGATTGTGATTTCAGCGGCTCCTGGGAGACCAGTATTAGATTCCGATGCACCAGTGCAGGTTTACTGTATCCCTTGGTCCTTCACATTTTCCATGAAACACAGAAATTGCATCGGAATAGAGTACAAAAGGGACAATGCCGACTTAAGTACACGAAGAGTGAATCTTCTAAGAGTTTGTGCTTTGAGCGGCTCCTGGGTGACCTGAACTACACTCCGATGCACCAGTGCATGTTTACTGTATCCCTTGGGCCTTCACATTGACCATGAAACACAGAAATCGCAACGGGATAGAATACAAAATTCACAATGTCGACTTAAGTACAAGAAGAGTGAATCTTCTAAGAGTTCGTGCTTTGAGCCGCTCCGGGGGGAACAGTATTAGAATCCAAAGCACCAGTGCCGGTATACTGTATCCGTTGGGCCTCCTCATTGACCATGAAAAACAGAAAATCCATCGACATAGAATACAAAAGGGACAACGCCGATTTAAGTACAAGAAGAGTGAATCTTATAAGAGTTTGTGGTTTGAGCGGCTCCTGGGAGACCAGTATTAGACTCCGATGCACCAGTGCAGGTTTACTGTATCGCTTGGACCTTCACATTCACCATGAAGCACAGAGATTGCATCGGCATTGAATACAAAAGGGAAATTGCCGACTTAAGTACAAGAAGAGTGAATCTTCTAAGATTTTCTTCTTTGAGCGGCTCCTGGGAGACCAGTATTAGATTCCGATGCACCAATGCAGGTTTACTGATTCCCTTGGAATTTCGCGGTGACCATGAAACACAGAAATTGCATTGAGATTGACTACAAAAGGGTCAATGGCATCTTAAGTACTAGAGGAGTGATTCTTCTAAGAGTATGTGTTTTGATCGGCTCCTGGGAGACCAGTATTAGATTCCGATGGAGCAGTGCAGGTTTACTGTTTCCCTTAGACCTTCAGATTGATCATGAAACACCGAAATTGCATCGGGATTGAATACAAAAGGGACAATGCCGACTTAAGTACAAGAATAGTGTATCTTCTAAGAGTTTTCTGTTTGAGCGGCTCCTCGGTCACCAGTATTAGACTCCGATGCACCAGTGGAGGTTTACTGTATCCCTTGGACCTTCACATTGATCATGAAACACAGAATTTGCATCGGGATTGAATACAAAAGGGACAATCCCGACCTATATATAAAAAGAGTGAATCTTCTAAGAGTTTGTGCTTTGAGCGACTCCTGGGAGACCAGTATTAGATTCCGATGCACCAGTGCAGGTTCATCGTATCCCTTGGACTTTTACATTGACCATTAAACACAGAAATTACATCGGGGTCGAATACAAAAGGGACAATGCCGACTTAAGTACAAGAAGAGTGAATCTTATAAGAGTTTGTGGTTTGAGCGGCTCCTGGGAGACCAGTATTAGACTCCGATGCACCAGTGCAGGTTTACTGTATCGCTTGGACCTTCACATTCACCATGAAGCACAGAGATTGCATCGGCATTGAATACAAAAGGGAGAATGCTGACTTAAGTATGAGAAGAGTGAATCTACTAAGAGTTTGTGCTTTGAGCGGCTCCTGGGAGACCAGTATCAGATTCCAATGCAAAAGTGCAGGTTTACTGTATCCCTTGGAATTTCACATTGACCATGAAACGCAGTAATTGCATCGGGATTGAATACAAAAGGGTCAATGCCAACTTCAGTACAAGAGGATTGAATCTTCTAAGAGTTTGTGCTTATATCGGCTCCTGGGAGACCAGAATTAGATTCCGATGCACCAGTGAAGGTTCACTGTATCCCTTGGACTTTCATATTGACAATAAAACACAGAAATTGCATTGGGATTGAATACAAAAGGGACAATGCCGACTTAAGTACAAGAAGAGTTTATTTTCTAAGAGTTTGCGGTTTGAGCGCCTCCTGGGACACCAGTATTAGACTCTGATGCACCAGTGCAGGTTGACTGTATCCCTTGGACCTTCACATTGATCATGAAACACAAAAATCGCATCGGGATTGAATACAAAAATGGTCAATGACGACTTAAGTACAAGAAGAGTGAATCTTCTTAGAGATTGTGATTTTAGCGGCTCCTGGGAGACCAGTATTAGATTCCGATGCACCAGTGCAGGTTTACTGTATCCCTTGGACCTTCACATTGACCATGAAACACAGAAATCGCAACGGGATAGAATACAAAATTCACAATGTCGACTTAAGTACAAGAAGAGTGAATCTTCTAAGAGCTTGTACTTTGAGCGGCTCCTGGGAAACCAGTATTAGACTCCCATGCACCCGTGCAGGTGTACTGTATCCCTTGGACCTTCACATTGACCATTAAACACAGAAATTACATCGGGGTTGAATTCATAATGAAGAATACCGACCTAAGTACAAGAAGAGTGAATCTTCTAAGAGTTTGTGGATTGAGGGGCTCCTGGGAGACCAGTATTAGATTCAATTGCACCTGTGCAGCTATACTGTATCCCTTGCACCTTCCCATTGACCATGAAACACAGAAATTGCTTCGGGATTGAATACAAAAGGGACACTGCCGATTTAAGTACAAGAAGAGTGGATCTTCTAAGAGTTTGTGGTTTGATCGTCTCCTGGGAGACAAGTACTAGATTCCGATGCACCAGTGCAGGTTTACTGTATCCCTAGGACCTTCACATTGACCATGAAACACAGAAATCGCATCGGGGTTGAATACAAGTGGCACAATGCGAACTTAAGTGCAAGAAGAGTGAATCTTCTAAGTTTATCTGCTTTAAGAGGCTCCTGGGAGACCAGTATTAGATTCCGATGCACCAGTTCAGGTGTACTGTGTTCCTTGGACCGTCACATTGAGCATGAAACACAGAAATTGGATCGGGATTGAATACAAAAGGGACAATCCCGACCTAAGTACAAGAAGAGTGTATCTTCTAAGAGCTTGTGGTTTGAGCGGCTCCTGGGACACCTGTATTAGATTGCGATGCACCAGTGCAGGTTTACTGCATCCCTTGGACCTTCACATTCACCATGAAACACAGAAATTGCATAGGCATTTAATACAAAAGGGACAATGCCGACTTAAGTACAAGAAGAGTGAATCCTCTAAGAGTTTGTGCTTTGAGCGGCTCCTGGGAGACCAGTATTAAATTCGGATGCACCACTGCAGGTTTACTGTATCCCTTGGACCTTCACGTTGACCATGAAACACAGAAATCGCAACGGGATAGAGTACAAAAGGCACAATGCCGACTTAAGTACAAGAAGAGTGAATCTTACAAGAGTTCGTGCTTTGAGCGGCTCCTGGGAGACCAGTATTAGAATCCGATGCACAAGTGCCGGTTCACTGTATCCCTTGGCCCTTCACATTGACCATGAAACACAGAATTTGCACCGGGATTGAATACAAAAGGTACAATGCCGACTTAAGTACAAGAAGAGTGTATCTTCTAAGAGTTACTGCTTAGAGCGGCTCCTAAGCGACCAGTATTAGATTCCGATGCACCAGTGCAGCTTTACTGTATAACTTGGACCTTCACATTGACCATGAAACACCGAAATTGCATCGGCATTGAATACAAAAGGGGCAATGCCGACCTAAGTACAAGAAGAGTGAATCCTCTAAGAGTTAGTCCTTTGAGCGGTTCCTGGGAGACCAGTATTAGATTCCGATGCACCAGTGCAGGTTTTCTGTATCCCTTGGAATTTCACAATGCCCATGAAACACAGAAATTGCATCGGGATAGAATACAAAAGGGTCAATGCCAACTTAAGTACGAGAGGAGTGAATCTTCTAAGAGGTTGTGTTTTAACCAGCTACTGGGAGACCAGTATTAGATTCCGATGGACCAGTGCAGGTTTGCTGTATCCGTTGGACTCTTACATTGACCATTAAACACAGAAATTACATCGGGGTTGAATACAAAAGGGACATTGCCGACTTAAGTACAGGAAGAGTGAATCTTCTAAATGTTTGTGGTTTGAGCGGCTCCTGGGAGACCAGTATTAGATTCCGTTGCACCAGTGCAGGTATACTTTGTCCCTTGGACCTTTCCATTGACCATGAAATACAGAAATTGCATGGGGATTCAATACAAAAGGGACACTGCCGATTCAAGTACAAGAAGAGTGAATCTTCTAAGAATTTGTGGTTTAATCGGCTCCTCGGAGACCAGTACTAGATTCCGATGCACGAGTGCAGGTTTACTGTATCCCTTGGACTTTCACATTGACCATTAAACACAGAAATTACATCGTGGTTGAATACAAAAGGGACAGTGCCGACTTAAGTACAAGAAGACTGAATCTTCTAAGAGTTTGTGGTTTGCGCGGCTCCTGGGAGACCTGTATTAGACTCCGATGCACCAGTGCAGGTTTACTGTATCCGTTGGACCTTCACATTCACCATGAAACACAGAAAATGCATCGGGATTGAATAAAAAAGGGTCAATGCCAACTTCAGTACAAGAGGAGTGAATCTTCTAAGAGTTTGTGCTTTTATCGGCTCCTGGGAGACCAGTATTAGATTCCGATGCACCAGTGCAGGTTTACTGTATCCCTTGGACTTTCACATTGACCATGAAACACAGAAATTGCATCTGGATTGAATACGAAAGGGACAATGCCGACTGAAGTATAAGAAGAGTGTATCTTCTAAGAGTTAGCGGTTTGAGCGGCTTCTGGGACACCAGAATTTGTCTCCGATGCACCAGTGCAGGTTTACTGTATCCCTTGGACTTTCACATTGAGCATGAAACACAGAAATATCATCGGGATTGAATACAAAACGGACAGTGATGACTTAAGTACAAAAAGAGTGAATCTTCTAAGAGTTTGTGGTTTTAGCGGCTCCTGGGAGATTAGTATTAAATTCCGATAAACCAGTATAGGTTTACTGTATCCCTTGGACGTTCACATTGACCATGGAACACAGAAATTATATCTGGGTTGAAGACATAATGAACAATACCGACTTAAGTACAAGAAGAGCGAGTCTTCTAAGAGTTTGTGATTTGAGCGGCTCATGGGAGACGAGAATTAGATACCGATGCACCAGTGCAGGTTTACTGTTTCCCTTGGATCTTCACATTGACCATGAAACACAGAAATTGCATCGGCATTGAATACAAAAGGGACAATGCCGACTTAAGTACAAGAAGAGTGAATCTTCTAAGACTTTCTGCTTTGAGCGGCTCCTGGGAGATCAGAATTAGATTCCGATGCACCAGTGCAGGTTTACTGTATCCCTTGGAATTTCACATTGGCCATGAAACACAGAAATTGGATTGAGATTGAATAGAAAAGGGTCAATGGCAACTTAAGTACTAGAGGAGTGATTCATCTAAGAGTTTGTGTTTCGATCTTCTCCTGGGAGACCAGTATTAGTTTCCGATGCAGCAGTGCAGGTTTACTGTATCCCTTGAACCTTCAAATTGAACATGAAACACTGAAATTGCATCGGGATTGAATACAAAGGGACAATGCCAACTTAAGTACGAGAATAGTGTATCTTCTAAGAGTTTTCTGTTGGAGGGGCTCCTCGGACGCCAGTATTAGACTCCGATGCAGCAGTTGCAGGTTTACTGTACCCCTTGGGCTTTCACATTGACCATGTATCAGAGAAATTGCATCGGGATTGAATACAAAAAGTACAATGCCGACTTAAGTACAAGAAGAGTGTATCTTCTAAGAGTTACTGCTCAGAGCGGCTCCTAAGCGACCAGTATTAGATTCCGATGCCCCAGTGCAGGTTAACTGGATCCCTTGGACCATCAAATTGACCAAGAAACACAGAAATTGCATCGGCATAGAAAACAAAATGGACAATGCCGACTTAAGTACAAGAAGAGTGAATCTTCTAAGAGTTTGTGGTTTGAGGGGCTCCTGGGAGACCAGTATCAGATTCCGTTGCACCTGCGCAGCTATAGTGTATCACAAGCACCTTCCCATTGACTATGAAAAACAGAAATTGCTTCGGGATTGAATACAAGAGGCACAATTCCGACTTAAGTACAAGAAGAGTGAATCTTCTAAGATTATCTGCTTTAACCGGCTCCTGGGAGACCAGTATTAGATTACGATGCACCAGTTCCGGTTTACTGTATTCCTTGGACCGTAACATTGACCATGAAACACAGAAATGGCATCGGGATAGAATACAAGAGGCACAATGCCGACTTAAGTACCAGAATAGTGTATGTTCTAAGAGTTTTCGGTTTGAGCGGCTCCTTGGCCTCAGTATTAGACTCCGATGCACCAGTGCATGTTTACAGTATCCCTTGGACCTTCACATTGACCATGAAACACAGAAATTGCATTGGGATTGAATACAAAATGGACAATCCCGACCAAAGTACAAGAAGAGTTTATCTTCTAAGAACTTGTGGTTTGAGTTGCTCCTGGGACACCAGTATTAGATTCCGATGCACCAGTGCAGGTTTACTGTATCCCTTGCACCTTCACATTGACTATGAAACACAGAAATGTCTTCGCGATTAGTAATAAAAGGGAAAATGAACGACTTAAGTACAAGAAGAGTGAGTCTTCTAAGAGTTTGTGCTTTGAGCGGCTCCTGGGAGACCAGTATTAGATTCCGATGCACCAGTGGAGGTTAACTGTATCCCTTGGAATTTCACATTGACCATGAAACACAGAAATTGCATCGTCATTGAATACAAAAGGATCAATGCCAACTTAAGTACAAGCGGAGTGAATCTTCTAAGAAGTTGTGCTTTGATCAGCTACTGGGAGACCAGAATTAGATTCCGATGCACCAGTCCAGGTTTGCTATATCCCTTGGACCTTCAAGTTGACCATGAAATACAGAAATTGCATCGAGTTTGAATACCAAAGGGACAATGCCGACTTAAGTACAAAAAGAGTGAATCTTCTAAGAGTTTGTGATTTGAGCGGCTCATGGGAGAGCAGAATTAGATTCCGATGCACCAGTGCAGGTTTACTGTATCCCTTGGACTTTTACATTGACCATTAAACACAGAAATTACATGGGGGTTGAATACAAAAGAGACAATGCCGACTTAAGTACAAGGAGAGTGAATCTTCTAAAAGTTTGTGGTTTGAGCGGCTCCTGGGAGACCAGTATTAGATTCCGTTGCACCAGTGCAGGTATACTCTATCACTTGGACCTTCCCATTGACCATGAAATACAGAAATTTCATCGGGATTGAATACAAAAGGGACACTGCCGATTGAGGTACAAGAAAATTGAATCTTCTAAGAGTTTGTGGTTTGAGCGGCTTCTGGGAGACCAGTATTAGATTCCGATGCACCAGTGCCGGTTTACTGTATCCCTTGGACCTTCACATTCAATATGAAACACAGAAATTGCATTGGCATTGAATAGAAAAGGGACAATGCCGAATTAAGTACAAGAAGAGTGACTCCTCTAAGAGTTTGTGCTTTGAGCGGCTCCTGGGAGACCAGTATTAGATTCCGATGCACCAATGCAGGTTTGCTGTATCCCTTGGAATTTCATATTGACCATGAAACACAGAAATTGCATCGGGATTGAATACAAAAGGGTAAATGCCAACTTAAATACAAGAGGATTAAATCTTCTAAGAGTTTGTGCTTTGATCGGCTGCTGGGAGATCAGTATTAGATTCCGATACCTCAGTATAGGTTTACTGTATCCCTTGGACTTTCACATTGACCATGAAACACAGAAATTGCATCGGGATTGGATACAAAACGGACAGTGACGACATAGGTACAAGTAGAGTGTATCTTCTCAGAGTTTGTGGTTTGAACGGCTTCTGGGACGGCAGTATTAGACTCCGATGCACCAGTGCAGGTTTAATGTATCCCTTGGACCTTCAAATTGACCTTGAATTACAGAAATTGCATCGGGCTTGAATTCAGAAGAGACAATGCCGACTTAAGTACACGAAGAGTGAATCTTGTAAGAGTTTGTGCTTTGAGCGGTTCCTGGGTGACCTGAACTACCTTCCGATGCACCACTGTATGTTTATTGTATCCCTTGGACCTTCACATTGACTATGAAACACAGAAATCGCAACGGAATATAATACAAAAGGCACAATGCCGACTTAAGTACAAGAAGAGTGAATCTTCTAAGAGTTCATGCTTTGAGCGGCTCCTGGGAGACCGGTATTAGAATTCGATGCACCAGTGCCGGTTTACTGTATCCCTTGGTCCTTCACATTGACCATGAAACACAGAAATCGCATCGGGATTGAATACAAGAGGCACAATGCCGACTTAAGTGCAAGAATAGTGTATGTTCTAAGAGTTTTCGGTTTGAGCGGCTCCTCGGCCTCAGTATTAGACTCCGATGCACCAGTGCATGTTTACAGTATCCCTTGGACCTTCACATTGACCATGAAACACAGAAATTGCATTGGGATTGAATACATAAGGTACAATGCCGACTTAAGTACAAGAAGTGTGTATCTTCTAGGAGTTAGTGCTTAGAGCGGCTCCTAAGCGACCAGTATTAGATTCCGATGCACCAGTGCAGGTTTACTGTATCCCTTGGACCTTCACATTGACCATGAAACACAGAAATCGCATCGGGATTGAATACAAGAGGCACAATGCCGACTTAAGTACAACAAGAGTGAATCTTCTAAGAATATCTGCTTTAAGAGGCTCCTGGTAGGCGAGTATTAGATTCCGATGCACCAGTTTTGGTTTACTGTATCCCTTGGACCGTCACATTGACCATAAAACACAGAAATCGCATTGGGATTGAATACAAAAGGCACAAAGCAGACTTAAGTACAGGAAATGTGAATCTTTTAAGAGTTCGTGCTTTGAGCGGCTCCTGGGAGACCAGTATTAGATTCCGATTCACCAGTGCAGGTTTACTGTATCCCTTGGACCTTCAAATTGACCATGAAATATAGAAATTGCAGTGGACATGAACTCAAAAGGGACAATGAAGACTTAAGTACAAGAAGAGTGAAACTTCTAAGAGCTTGTGATTTGAGCGCCTCATGGGAGACCAGTATTAGATTCCGATGCCCCAGTTCAGGTTTACTGTATCCCTTGGACCTTCACATTGACCATGAAACACAGAAATTGCATCGGCATAGAATACAAAATGGACAATGCCGACTTAAGTTCACAAAGAATGAATCTTCTAAGAGTTTGTGCTTTGAGCGGCTCCTGGGTGACCTGAACTAGTTGCCGATGCACCAGTGCATGTTTACCTTATCCCTTGGACCTTCACATTGACCATGAAACACAGATGTCGCAACGGGATAGAATACAAAAGCGCGCAATGCCGACTTAAGTACAAGAAGAGTGAATCTTCTAAGAGTTCGTGCTTTGAGCGGCTCCTGGGAGACCAGTATTAGATTCCGGGTCACCAGTGCAAGTTTACTGTATCCCTTGGACCTTCAAATAGACCATGAAATACAGTAATTGCATCGGATTTGAATCCAAAAGGGACAATGCCGACTTAAGTACAAGAAGAGTGAAAGTTCAAGAGTTTGTGATTTGAGCGGCTCATGGGAGACCAGTATTAGATTCCGACGCCCCAGTGGAGGTTTACTGTATCCCTTGGAACTTCACATTGACCGTGAAACACAGAAATTGCATCGGCATTAATTACAAAAGGGACAAAGCCAACTTAAGTACAAGAAAAGTGAATCTTCTAAGATTTTCTGGTTTGAGCGGCTCCTGGGAGACCAGTATTAGATTCCGATGCACCAGAGCAGGTTTACTGTACCGTTTGGAATTTTACATTGACCATGAAACACAGAAATTGCATTGAGATTGAATTCAAAAGGGTCAATAACAACTTAAGTACTAGAGGAGTGAATCTTCTAAGAGTTTGTGTTTTAATCGGCACCTGGGAGAACAGTATTAGATTCCGATGCAGCAGTGCAGGTTTACTATATCCCTTGGACCTTCAAATTGATCATGAAGCACAGAAATTGTATCGGGATTGAATACAAAAGGGACAATGCTGACGGAAGTACAAGAAGAGTGTATCTTCTAAGGCTTACTGCTTATAGCGGCTCCTAAGCGACCCGTATTAGATTACGATGGACCAGTGCAGGTTTACTGTATCCCTTGGACCTTCACATTGACCATGAAACACAGAAATTACATCGGGATTGAATACAAAACGGACAGTGACGGCTCAAGTACAAAAAGAGAGACTTTTCTAAGAGGTTGTGGTTTGAGTGGCTTCTGGGAGACCAGTATTAGATTCCGATGCACCAGTGCCGGTTTACTGTATCCCTTGGACCTTCACATTCACCATGAAACACAGAAATTGCATAGGCTTTGAATACAAAAGGGGCAATGCCGACTTAAGTACAAGAAGAGTGAATCCTCTAAGAGTTTGTGCTTTGAGCGGCTCCTGGGAGACCAGTATTAAATTCCGATGCACCAGTTCAGGTTTACTGTATCCCTTGGATTTTCACATTGACCATGAAACACAGAAATTGCATCGGGATTGAATAGAAATTGGTCAATGCCATCTTAAGTACAAGAGGAGTAAATCTTCTATTAGTTTGTGCTTTGATCGACTCCTGGGAGAGCAGTATTAGAGTCCGATGCACCAGTGCAGGTTTACTGTATCCCTTGGACTCTCACATTGACCATGAAACACAGAAATTGCATCGAGATTGGATACAAAACGGACAGTGACGACTTAAGTACAAGTAGAGTGTATCTTCTAAGAGTTTGTGGTTTGAGCGGCTCCTGGGACAGCAGTATTAGACTCCGATTCACCAGTGCAGGTTAACTGTATCCCTTGGACCTTCAAATTGACCTTGAAATACAGAAATTGCATCGGGTTTGAATTCAAAAGGGAGAACGCCGACTTAAGTACAAGAAGATTGAGTCTTCTAAGAGTTTCTGCTTTGAGCTGCTCCTGGGAGACCAGTATTAGATTCCGATGCACCAGAGCAGGTTTACTGTACCGTTTGGAATTTCACATTGACCATGAAACACAGAAATTGCATTGAGATTGAATTCAAAAGGGTCAATGCCAACTTAAGTACTAGAGGAGTGAATCTTCTAATAGTTTGTGTTTTAATCGGCACCTGGGAGAACAGTATTAGATTCCGATGCAGCAGTGCAGGTTTACTGTATCCCTTGGACCTTCAAATTGATCATGAAGCACAGAAATTGTATCGGGATTGAATACAAAAGGGACAATGCTGACGGAAGTACAAGAAGAGTGTATCTACTAAGGGTTACTGCTTATAGCGGCTCCTAAGCGACCAGTATTAGATTACGATGGACCAGTGCAGGTTTACTGTATCCCTTGGACCGTCACATTGACCATTAAACACAGAAATTACATCGGGATTGAATACAAAACGGACAGTGACGGCTCAAGTACAAAAAGAGAGACTTTTCTAAGAGGTTGTGGTTTGAGTGGCTTCTGGGAGACCAGTATTAGATTTCGATGCACCAGTGCAGGTTTACTGTATCCCTTGGGCCTTCACATTGACCATGAAACACAGAAATTGTATCGGCATAGAATATAAAATGCACAATGCCGACTTAAGTACACGAAGAGTGAATCTTCTAAGAGTTTGTGCTTTGAGCGGCTCCTGGGTGACCTGAACTACATTCAGATGCACCAGTGCATGTTTACTGTATCCCTTGGACCTTCACATTGACCATGAAACACAGAAATCGCAACGGGATTGAATACAAAATTCACAATGTCGACTTAAGTACAAGAAGAGTGAATCTTCTAAGAGTTCGTGCTTTGAGCCGCTCCGGGGGGAATAGTATTAGAATCCGAAGCACCAGTGCCGGTATACTGTATCCGTTGGGCCTCCACATTGACCATGAAAAACAGAAAATCCATCGACATAGAATACAAAAGGGACAACGCCGATTTAAGTACAATAATAGTGCATCTTCTAAGAGTATGTGGTTTGAGCGGCTCCTGGGAGATCAGTATTAGATACCCATGCACCAGTGCAGGTTTACTGTATCCCTTGGAATTTCGCGGTGACCATGAAACACAGAAATTGCATTGAGATTGACTACAAAAGGGTCAATGGCATCTTAAGTACTAGAGGAGTGATTCTTCTAAGAGTTTGAGTTTTGATCGGCTCCTGGGAGACCAGTATTAGATTCCGATGCAGCAGTGCAGGTTTACTGTTTCCCTTAGACCTTCAAATTGTTCATGAAACACGGAAATTGCATCGGAATTGAATACAAAAGGGACAATGCCGACTTAAGTACAAGAATAGTGTATCTTTTAAGAGTTTTCTGTTTGAGCGGCTCCTCGATCACCAGTATTAGACTCCGATGCACCAGTGCAGGTTTACTGTATCCCTCGGACCTTCACATTGATCATGAAACACAGAATTTGCATCGGGATTGAATACAAAAGGGACAATCCCGACCTATATATAAAAAGAGTGAATCTTCTAAGAGTTTGTGCTTTGAGCGACTCCTGGGAGACCAGTATTAGATTCCGATGCACCAGTGCAGGTTCATTGTATCCCTTGGACTTTTACATTGACCATTAAACACAGAAATTACATCGGGGTCGAATACAAAAGGGACAATGCCGACTTAAGTACAAGAAGAGTGAATCTTCTAAGAGTTTGTGGTTTGAGCGGCTCCTGGGAGACCAGTATTAGTCTCCGATGCACCAGTGCAGGTTTACTGTATCGCTTGGACCTTCACATTCACCATGAAGCACAGAGATTGCATCGGCATTGAATACAAAAGGGAGCATGGCGACTTAAGTATGAGAAGAGTGAATCTACTAAGAGTTTGTGCTTTGAGCGGCTCCTGGGAGACCAGTATCAGATTCCAATGTAAAAGTGCAGGTTTACTGTATCCCTTGGAATTTCACATTGACCATGAATCGCAGTAATTGCATCGGGATTGAATACAAAAGGATCAATGCCAACTTCAGTACAAGAGGAGTGAATCTTCTAAGAGTTTGTGCTTATATCGGCTCCTGGGAGACCAGTATTAGATTCCGATGCATCAGTGCAGGTTTACTGAATCCGTTGGACTTTCATATTGACAATGAAACACAGAAATTGCATTGGGATTGAATACAAAAGGGACAATGCCGACTTAAGTACAAGAAGAGTGTATTTTCCTAGAGTTTGCGGTTTGAGCGCCTCCTGGGACACCAGTATTAGACTCCGATGCACCAGTGCAGGTTTACTGTATTCCTTGGACCTTCATATTGGCCGTGAAATATAGAAATTCCATCGGGTTTGAATACAAAAGGGACAATGCCAACTTAAGTATAAGGAGGGTGAATCTTCTAAGAGTTTTTGATTTGAGCGGCTCATGGGAGACCAGAATTAGATTCCGATGGACCAGTGCAGGTTGACTGTAGCCCTTGGACCTTCACATTGACCATGAAACACAGAAATCGCAACGGGATAGAATACAAAATTCACAATGTCGACTTAAGTACAAGAAGAGTAAATCTTCTAAGAGCTTGTGCTTTGAGCGGCTCCTGGGAAACCAGTATTAGACTCCCATGCACCCGTGCAGGTGTACTGTATCCCTTGGACCTTCACATTGACCATTAAACACAGAAATTACATCGGGGTTGAATACATAATGAAGAATACCGACCTAAGTACAAGAAGAGTGAATCTTCTAAGAGTTTGTGGATTGAGGGGCTCCTGGGAGACTAGTATTAGATTCAATTGCACCTGTGCAGCTATACTGTATCCCTTGCACCTTCCCATTGACCATGAAACACAGAAATTGCTTCGGGATAGAATACAAAAGGGACACTGCCGATTTAAGTACAAGAAGAGTGGATCTTCTAAGAGTTTGTGGTTTGATCGTCTCCTGGGAGACCAGTACTAGATTCCGATGCACTAGTGCAGGTTTACTGTATCCCTAGGACCTTCACATTGACCATGAAACACAGAAATTGCATCGGGATTGAATACAAAAGGGAAAATCCCGACCTAAGTACAAGAAAAGTGTATCTTCTAAGAGCTTGTGGTTTGAGCGGCTCTTGGGACACCTGTATTAGATTGCGATGCACCAGTGCAGGTTTACTGCATCCCTTGGACCTTCACATTCACCATGAAACACAGAAATTGCATAGGCATTTAATACAAAAGGGACAATGCCGACTTAAGTACAAGAAGAGTGAATCCTCTAAGAGTTTGTGCTTTGAGCGGCTCCTGGGAGACCAGTATTAAATACGGATGCACCACTGTAGGTTTACTGTATCCCTTGGAATTTCACATTGACCATGAATCACAGAAATTGCATCGGGATTGAATACAAAAGGGTCAATGCCAACTTAAGTACACGAAGAGTGAATCTCCTAAGAGTTTGTGCTTTGAGCGGCTCCTGGGTGACCTGAACTAGATTCCGATGCACCAGTGCATGTTTACTGTATCCCTTGGACCTTCACATTGACCACGAACCACAGAAATCGCAACGGGATAGAGTACAAAAGGTACAATGCCGACTTAAGTACAAGAAGAGTGTGTCTTCTAAGAGTTACTGCTTAGAGCGGCTCCTAAGCGACCAGTATTAGATTCCGATGCACCAGTGCAGGTTTACTGTATAACTTGGACCTTCACATTGACCATGAAACACCGAAATTGCATCGGCATTGAATACAAAAGGGACAATGCCGACCTAAGTATAAGAAGAGTGAATCCTCTAAGAGTTAGTGCTTTGAGCGGCTCCTGGGAGACCAGTATTAGATTCCGATGCACCAGTGCAGGTTTACTGTATACCTTGGACCTTCACATTGATCATGAAACCCAAAAATCGCATCGAGATTGAATACAAAAATGGACAATGCCGACTTAAGTACAAGAAGAGAGAATCTTCTAAGAGGTTGTGTTTTAACCAGCTACTGGGAGACCAGTATTAGATTCCGATGGACCAGTGCAGGTTTGCTGTATCATTTGGACTCTTACATTGACCATTAAACACAGAAATTACATCGGGGTTGAATACAAAAGGGACAATGCCGACTTAAGTACAAGAAGAGTGAATCTTCTAAATGTTTGTGGTTTGAGCGGCTCCTGGGAGACCAGTATTAGATTCCGTTGCAGCAGTGCAGGTATACTTTGTCCCTTGGACCTTCCCATTGACCATGAAATACAGAAATTGCATGGGGATTGAATACAAAAGGGACACTGCCGATTCAAGTACAAGAAGAGTGAATCTTCTAAGATTTTGTGGTTTGATCGGCTCCTCGGAGACCAGTACTAGATTCCGATGCACGAGTGCAGGTTTACTGTATCCCATGGACTTTCACATTGACCATTAAACACAGAAATTACATCGTGGTTGAATACAAAAGGGACAATGCCGACTTAAGTACAAGAAGAGTGAATCTTCTAAGAGTTTGTGGTTTGCGCGGCTCCTGGGAGACCAGTATTAGACTCCGATGCACCAGTGCAGGGTTACTGTATCCGTTGGACCTTCACATTCACCATGAAACACTGAAATTGCATCGGGATTGAATAAAAAAGGGTCAATGCCAACTTCAGTACAAGAGGAGTGAATCTTCTAAGAGTTTGTGCTTTTATCGGCTCCTGGGAGACCAGTATTAGATTCCGATGCACCAGTGCAGGTTTACTGTATCCCTTGGACTTTCACATTGACCATGAAACACAGAAATTGCATCTGGATTGAATACGAAAGGGACAATGCCGACTGAAGTATAAGAAGAGTGTATCTTCTAAGAGTTAGCGGTTTGAGCGGCTTCTGGGACACCAGAATTAGACTCCGAAGCACCAGTGCAGGTTTACTGTATACCTTGGACTTTCACATTGAGCATGAAACACAGAAATATTATCGGGATTGAATACAAAACGGACAGTGATGACTAAAGTACAAAAAGAGTGAATCTTCTAAGAGTTTGTAGTTTCAGGGGCTCCTGGGAGACCAGTATCAGATTCCGTTGCACCTGCGCAGCTATAGTGTATCCCTTGCATCTTCCCATTGACCATGAAACACAGAAATTGCTTCGGGATTTAATACAAAAGGGACACTGCCGATTTAAGTACAAGAAGAGTGGACCTTCTAAGAGTTTGTGGTTTGATCGTCTCCTGGGAGACCAGTACTAGATTCCGATGCACTAGTGCAGGTTTACTGTATCCCTAGGACCTTCATATTGACCATGAAACACAAAAATCGTATCGGGATTGAATACAAGAGGCACAATGCCGACTTAAGTACAAGAAGAGTGAATCTTCAAAGATTATCTGCTTTAACCGGCTCCTGGGAGACCAATATTACATTACGATGCACCAGTTCAGGTTTACTGTATAACTTGGACCTTCACATTGACCATGAAACACCGAAATTGCATCGGCATTGAATACAAAAGGGACAATGCCGACCTAAGTATAAGAAGAGTGAATCCTCTAAGAGTTAGTGCTTTGAGCGGCTCCTGGGAGACCAGTATTAGATTCCGATGCACCAGTGCAGGTTTACTGTATACCTTGGACCTTCACATTGATCATGAAACACAAAAATCGCATCGGGATTGAATACAAAAGGGACATTCCCGACCAAAGTACAAGAAGAGTGTATCTTCTACGGGCTTGTGGTTTGATCGGCTCCTGGGACACCAGTATTAGATTCCGATGCACCAGTGCACGTTTACTGTATCCCTTGCACCTTCACATTGACCATGAAACACAGAAATTTCATCGCGATTAATAATAAAAGGGAAAATGATCGACTTAAGTACAAGAAAAGCGAGTCTTCTAAGAGTTTGTGATTTGAGCGGCTCATGGGAGACGAGAATTAGATACCGATGCACCAGTGCAGGTTTACTGTTTCCCTTGGATCTTCACATTGACCATGAAACACAGAAATTGCATCGGCATTGAATACAAAAGGGACAATGCCGACTTAAGTACAAGAAGAGTGAATCTTCTAAGACTTTCTGCTTTGAGCGGCTCCTGGGAGACCAGTATCAGATTCCGATGCAGCAGTGCAGGTTTACTGTATCCCTTGAACCTTCAAATTGAACATGAAACACAGAAATTGCATCGGGATTGAATACAAAGGGACAATGCCAACTTAAGTACGAGAATAGTGTATCTTCTAAGAGTTTTCTGTTGGAGGGGCTCCTCGGACGCCAGTATTAGACTCCGATGCAGCAGTTGCAGGTTTACTGTACCCCTTGGACTTTCACATTGACCATGAATCAGAGAAATTGCATCGGGATTGAATACAAAAAGTACAATGCCGACTTAAGTACAAGAAGAGTGTATCTTCTAAGAGTTGCTGCTCAGAGCGGCTCATAAGCGACCAGTATTAGATTCCGATGCACCAGTGCAGGTTTACTGTATCGCTTGGACTTTTACATTGACCATTAAACAAAGAAATTACATCGGGGTTGAATACAAAAGGGACAATCCCGACTTAAGTACAAGAAGAGTGAATCTTCTAAAAGTTTGTCGTTTGAGCGGCTCCTGGGAGATCAGTATTAGATTCCGATGCACCAGTGCCGGTTTACTGTATCCCTATGACCTTTATATTCACCATGAAACACAGAAATTGCATAGGCATTGAATACAAAAGGGACAATGCCGACTTAAGTACAAGAAGAGTGAATCTTCTAAGAGTTTGTGGTTTGAGGGGCTCCTGGGAGACCAGTATCAGATTCCGTTGCACCTGCGCAGCTATAGTGTATCCCTAGCACCTTCCCATTGACTATGAAACACAGAAATTGCTACGGGATTGAATACAAAAGGGACACTGACGATTTAAGTACAAGAACAGTGGACCTTGTAAGAGTTTGTGGTTTGATCGTCTCCTGGGAGACCAGTACTAGATTCCGATGCACTAGGGCAGGTTTACTGTATCCCTAGGACCTTCATATTGACCATGAAACACAGAAATCGCATCGGGATTGAATACAAGAGGCACAATGCCGACTTAAGTACAAGAAGAGTGAATCTTCTAAAAGTTTGTGGTTTGAGCGGCTCCTGGGAGACCAGTATTAGATTCCGTTGCACCAGTGCAGGTATACTCTATCACTTGGACCTTCCCATTGACCATGAAATACAGAAATTTCATCGGGATTGAATACAAAAGGGACACTGCCGATTCACGTACAAGAAGAGTGAATCTTCTAAGAGTTTCTGGTTTGAGCGGCTTCTGGTAGACCAGTATTACATTCCGATGCACCAGTGCCGGTTTACTGTATCCCTTGGACCTTCACATTCAATATGAAACACAGAAATTGCATAGGCATTGAATAGAAATGGGACAATGCCGAATTAAGTACAAGAAGAGTGACTCCTCTAAGAGTTTGTGCTTTGAGCGGCTCCTGGGAGACCAGTATTAGATTCCGATGCACCAGTGCAGGTTTGCTGTATCCCTTGGAATTTCATATTGACCATGAAACACAGAAATTGCATCGGGATTGAATACAAAAGGGTGAATGCCAACTTAAATACAATAGGAGAAAATCTTCTAAGAGTTTGTGCTTTGATCGGCTGCTGGGAGATCAGTATTAGATTCCGATGCACCAGTGCAGGTTTACTGTATCCCTGGACTTTCACATTGACCATGAAACACAGAAATTGCATCGGGATTGGATACAAAACGGACAGTGACGACTTAGGTGCAAATAGAGTGTATCTTCTCAGAGTTTGTGGTTTGAACGGCTCCTCGGACGGCAGTATTAGACTTCGATGCACCAGTGCCGGTTTAATGTATCCCTTGGACCTTCAAATTGACCTTGAAATACAGAAATTGCATCGGGTTTGAATTCAGAAGGGACAATGCCGACTTAAGTACACGAAGAGTGAATCTTCTAAGAGTTTGTGCTTTGAGCGGTTCCTGGGTGACCTGAACTACATTCCGATGCACCAGTGTATGTTTATTGTATCCCTTGGACCTTCACATTGACCATGAACCACAGAAATCGCAACGGAATAGAATACAAAAGGCACAATGCCGACTTAAGTACAAGAAGAGTGAATCTTCTAAGAGTTCATGCTTTGAGCGGCTCCTGGGAGACCAGTATTAGAATTCGATGCACCAGTGCCGGTTTACTGTATCCCTTGGTCCTTCACATTGACCATGAAACACAGAAAATGCATCGGCATTGAATACAAAAGGGACAACGCCGACGTAAGTACAAGAAGAGTGAGTCATCTAAGAGTTTGTAATTGGAGCGACTCTTGGGAGATCAGTATTAGATACCGATGCATCAGTGCAGGTTAACTGTATCCCTTGGAACTTCACATTGACCATGAAACATAGAAATTGCATCGGGATTGAATACAAAAGGGACAATACCGACTTAAGTACAAGAATAGTGTATGTTCTAAGAGTTTTCGGTTTAAGCGGCTCCTCGGCCTCAGTATTAGACTCCGATGCACCAGTGCATGTTTACAGTATCCCTTGGACCTTCACATTGACCATGAAACACAGAAATTGCATTGGGATTGAATACAAAAGGTACAATGCCGACTTAAGTACAAGAAGAGTGTATCTTCTAGGAGTTAGTGCTTAGAGCGGCTCCTAAGCGACCAGTATTAGATTCCGATGCACCAGTGCAGGTTTACTGTATCCCTTGGACCTTCACATTGACCATGAAACACAGAAATCGCATCGGGATTGAATACAAGAGGCACAATGCCGACTTAAGTACAACAAGAGTGAATCTTCTAAGAATATCTGCTTTAAGAGGCTCCTGGGAGGCGAGTATTAGATTCCGATGCACCAGTTTTGGTTTATTGTATCCCTTGGACCGTCACATTGACCATAAAACACAGAAATCGCATTGGGATTGAATACAAAAGGCACAAAGCAGACTTAAGTACAGGAAGTGTGAATCTTTTAAGAGTTCGTGCTTAGAGCGGCTCCTGGGAGACCAGTATTAGATTCCGATTCACCAGTGCAGGTTTACTGTATCCCTTGAACCTTCAAATTGACCATGAAATATAGAAATTGCAGTGGACTTGAATTCAAAAGGGACAATGCCGACTTAAGTACAAGAAGAGTGAAACTTCTAAGAGCTTGTGATTTGAGCGCCTCATGGGAGACCAGTATTAGATACCGATGCCCCAGTTAAGGTTTACTGTATCCCTTGGACCTTCACATTGACCATGAAACACAGAAATTGCATTGGCATCGAATACAAAATGGACAATGCCGACTTAAGTACACAAAGAATGAATCTTCTAAGAGTTTGTGCTTTGAGCGGCTCCTGGGTGACCTGAACTAGTTGCCGATGCACCAGTGCATGTTTACCTTATCCCTTGGACCTTCACATTGACCATGAAACACAGATGTCGCAACGGGATAGAATACAAAAGGCGCAATGCCGACTTAAGTACAAGAAGAGTGAATCTTCTAAGAGTTCGTGGTTTGAGCGGCTCCTGGGAGACCAGTATTGGATTCCGGGTTACCAGTGCAAGTTTACTGTATCCCTTGGACCTTCAAATAGACCATGAAATACAGTAATTGCATCGGATTTGAATCCAAAAGAGACAATGCCGACTTAAGTACAAGAAGAGTGAAAGTTCAAGAGTTTGTGATATGAGCGGCTCATGGGAGACCAGTATTAGATTCCGACGCCCCAGTGGAGGTTTACTGTATCCCTTGGAACTTCACATTGACCGTGAAACGCAGAAATTGCATCGGCATTAAATACAAAAGGGACAAAGCCAACTTAAGTACAAGAAGAGTGAATCTTCTAAGATTTTCTGGTTTGAGCGGCTCCTGGGAGACCAGTATTAGATTCCGATGCAGCAGTGCAGGTTTACTGTATCCCTTGGACCTTCAACTTGATCATGAAACACAGAAATTGTATCGGGATTGAATACAAAAGGGACAATGCTGACTGAAGTACAAGAAAAGTGTATCTTCTAAGGGTTACTGCTTATAGCGGCTCCTAAGCGACCAGTATTAGATTACGATGGATCAGTGCAGGTTTACTGTATCCCTTGGACCGTCACATTGACCATGAAACACAGAAATTACATCGGGATTGAATACAAAACGGACAGTGACGGCTCGAGTACAAAAAGAGAGATTTTTCTAAGAGGTTGTGATTTGAGTGGCTTCTGGGAGACCAGTATTAAATTCCGATGCACCAGTTCAGGTTTACTGTATCCCTTGGAATTTCACATTGACCATGAAACACAGAAATTGCATCGGGATTGAATAGAAATTGGTCAATGCCATCTTAAGTACAAGAGGAGTAAATCTTCTATTAGTTTGTGCTTTGATCGACTCCTGGGAGAGCAGTATTAGAGTCCGATGCACCAGTGCAGGTTTACTGTATCCCTTGGACTCTCACATTGACCATGAAACACAGAAATTGCATCGAGATTGGATACAAAACGGACAGTGACGACTTAAGTACAAGTAGAGTGTATATTCTAAGAGTTTGTGGTTTGAGCGGCTCCTGGGACAGCAGTATTAGACTCCGATTCACCAGTGCAGGTTAACTGTATCCCTTGGACCTTCAAATTGACCTTGAAATACAGAAATTGCATCGGGTTTGAATTCAAAAGAGAGAATGCCGACTTAAGTACAAGAAGATTGAATCTTCTAAGAGTTTGTGCTTTGAGCGGCTCCTGGGAGACCAGTATTAAATTCCGATGCACCAGTTCAGGTTTACTGTATCCCTTGGAATTTCACATTGACCATGAAACACAGAAATTGCATCGGGATTGAATAGAAATTGGTCAATGCCATCTTAAGTACAAGAGGAGTAAATCTTCTATTAGTTTGTGCTTTGATCGACTCCTGGGAGAGCAGTATTAGAGTCCGATGCACCAGTGCAGGTTTACTGTATCCCTTGGACTCTCACATTGACCATGAAACACAGAAATTGCATCGAGATTGGATAGAAAACGGACAGTGACGACTTAAGTACAAGTTGAGTGTATCTTCTAAGAGTTCGTGTTTTGAGCGGCTCCTGGGAGAACAGTATTAGAATCCGATGCACCAGTGCCGGTTTACTGTATCCCTTGGAACTTCACGTTGACCATGAAACACAGAAATTGCATCAGCATTGAATAGAAAAGGGACAATGTCGACTAAAGTACAAGAATAGTGTATGTTCTAAGAGTTTTCGGTTTGAGCGGCTCCTCGGCCACCAGTATTAGACTCCGATGCACTGGGGCAGGTTTACTGTATCCCTTGGAGCTTCACATTGACCATGAAACACAGAAATTGCATCGGGATTGAATACAAAAGGTACAATGTCGACTTAAGTACAAGAAGAGTGTATCTTCTAAGAGTTACCGCTTAGAGCGGCTACTAAGCGACCAGTATTATGGTCCGATGCACCAGTGCAGGTTTACTCTATCCCTTGGACCTTCACATTGTCCATGAAACACAGAAATTCCATCGGGATTGAATACAAAACAAACAGTGACGACTTAAGTACAAAAGGAGTGAATATTCTAAGAGTTTGTGCTTTGAGCGGCACCTGGGAAACCAGCATTAGACTCCGAAGCACCAGAGCAGCTTTACTGTATCCCTTGGACCTTCACATTGACCATTAAACACAGATATTACATCGGGGTTGAATACATAATGAACAATGCTGATTTATATACAAGAGGAGTGAATCTTCTAAGAGTTTGTGGATTGAGGGGCTCCTGGGAGACCAGTATTAGATTTCGTTGCACCTGTGCAGCTATACTATATCCCTTGCACCTTCCCATTGACCATGAAACACAGAAATTGCTTCGGGATTGAATACAAAAGGGACACTGCCGATTTTAGTACAAGAAGAGTTGATCTTCTAAGAGTTTGTGGTTTGATCGTCTCCTGGGAGACCAGTACCAGATTCCGATGCACCAGTGCAGGTGTACAGTATCGCTAGGACCCTCACATTGACCATGAAACACAGAAAACGCCTCGGGATTGAATACAAGAGGCACAATGCTTACTTAAGTACAAGAAGAGTGAATCTTCTAAGATTATCTGCTTCAAGAGGCTCCTGGGAGACCAGAATTAGATTCCGATGCACCAGTTCTGGTTTACTGAATCCCTTGGTCCGTCACATTGACTATGAAACACAGAAATGGCATCGGCATTGAATACAAAAGGGACAATGCCGACTTAAGTACAAGAAGAATGAATCCTCTAAGAGTTAGTGCATTGAGCGGCTCCTGGGAGACCAGTATTAGATTCCGATGCACAAGTGCAGGTTCACTATATCCCCTGGACCTTCAAATGACCATGAAATACAGAAATTGCATCGGGTTTGAATACAAAAGGGACAATGCCGACTTCAGTACAAGAAGAGTGTATCTTCTAAGAGTTTGTGATTTGAGAGGCTCATGGGAGACCAGTATTAGATTCCGATGGACCAGTGCAGGTTGACTGTATCCCTTGGACCTTCACATTGACCATGAAACACAGAAATCGCATTGGGATTGAATTGAAAAGGCACAAAGCAGATTTAAGTACAGGAAGAGTGAATATTTTAAGAGTTTGTGCGTTGAACGGCTCCTGGGAGACCAGTATTAGAGTCCGATTCACCAGTGCAGGTTTACTGTATACGTTGGACCTTCACATTGATCATGAAACACAGAAATTGCATCGGCATAGAGTACAAAAGGGACAATGCCGACTTCAGTACTCGAAGAGTGAATCTTAAAAGAATTTGTGCTTTGAACGGCTCTTGGATGACCTGAACTAGACTCTGATGCACCAGTGCATGTTTACTGTATCCCCTGGACCTTCACATTGACCATGAAACACAGACATCGCAACGGGATAGAATACAAAATGCACAATGCCGACTTAAGTACAAGAAGAGTGAATCTTCTAAGATTATCTGCTTTAAGAGGCTACTGGGAGACCAGTATTAGATTTCGATGCACCAGTTCAGGTTTACTGTATCCCTTGGACCGTCACATTGACCATGAAACATAAAAGTTGCATCGGGAATGACTACCAAAGGCACAATGCCGACTTAAGTACAAGAAGAGTTAATCATCTAAACGTTTGTGCGTTGTGCATTTTTTGGGAGACCAGTATTAGATTCCGATGCACCTGTGCATGTTTACTGCCTGCCTTGCACCTTCACATTGTCCATGAAATACAGAAATCGCAACGGGATAGAATACAAAAAGGACAATGCTGACTTAAGTACAAGAAGAGTGAGTCTTCTAAGGATTTGTGGTTTGAGCGGCTCCTCGGTGATCAGTATTAGGTACCGATGTTTCAGTGCAGTTTTATTGTATCCCTTGGAACTTCACATTGACCATGAAACACAGAAATTGCATCGGCATTGAATACAAAAGGGATAATGCCGACTTAAGTACAAGAAGAGTGAATCTTCTAAGATTTTCTGCTTTGAGCGGCTCCTGAGAGACCAGTATTAGATTCCGATGCACCAGTGCAGGTTTACCGTATCCCTTGGAATTTCACATTGACCATGAAACACAGAAATTGCATTGATATTGAATACAAAAGGGTCAATGCCAACTTAAGTACTAGAGGAGTGAATCTTCTAAGAGTTTGTGTTTTGATTGGCTCCTGGGAGACCAGTATTGGATTCCGATACACCAGTAGAGGTTTACTGTATCCCTTAAACCTTCGCATTGAGCATGAAACACAGAAATTGCATTGGGATTAAACACAGAAGCGAAAATGCCGACATAAGTACAAGAACAGTGAATATTCTAAGAATTTGTGCTTTGAGCGGCTCCTGGGAAACCAGCATTAGACTCCGATGCACCAGAGCAGGTTTACTGTATCCCTTGGACCTTCACATTGACCATTAAACACAGAAATTACATCGGGCTTGAATACATAATGAACAATGCCGACTTATATAGAAGAAGAGATAATCTTCTAAGAGTTTGTGCTTTGAGCGGCTCCTGGGATCCCAGTATTAGATTGCGATTCACCAGTGCTGGTTTACTGTATCCCTTGGACCTTCAAATTGACCATGAAATACAGAAATTGCATCGGATTTGAATTCAAAAGGGACAATGCCGACTTAAGTACAAGAAGAGTGAAACTTCTAAGAGTTTGTGATATGAGCGGCTCATGGGAGACCAGTATTAGATTGCGATTCACCAGTGCTGGTTTACTGTATCCCTTGGACCTTCATATTGACCATGAAACACAGAAATTGCATCGGCATAGAATAGAAAATGGACAATGCCGACTTAAGTACACGAAGAGTGAATCTTCTCAGACTTTGTGCTTTGAGCGGCTCCTGGGTGACCTGATCTAGATTCCGATGCACCAGTGCATGTTTACTGTATCCCTTGGACCTTCACATTGACCATGAAACACAGAAATCGAAACGGGATAGAATAAAAAAGGCACAATGCCGACTTAAGTAGAAGAAGAGTGAATCCTCTAAGAGTTCGTGCTTTAAACGGCTCGTGGGAGAACAGTATTAGAATCCGGTGCACCAGTGCCGGTTTACTGTATCTCTTGGACCTTCACATTGACCATGAAACACAGAAAATTCATTGGCATTGAATGCAAAAGGGACAACGCCGACTTAAGTACAAGAAGAGTGAATCTTCTAAGAGTTTGTGGTTTGAGCGGCTCCTGGGAGACCAGTATTAGATTCCGATGCACCAGAGCAGGTTTACTGTATCCCTTGGAATTTCACATTGACCATGAAACACAGAAATTGCATTGAAATTAAATTCAAAAGGGTCAATGCCAACTCAAGTACTAGTGGAAGGAATCTTCTAAGAGTTTGTGTTTTGATCGGCTCCTGGGAGAGCAGTATTAGATTCCGAAGCAGCAGTGCAGGTTTACTGTATCCCTTGGACCTTCAAATTGATCATGAAACACAGAAATTGCATCGGTATTGATTACATAAGGGACAATGCTGACTTAAGTACAAGAACAGTGTATCTTATAAGAGTTTTCGGTTTGAGCTGCTCTTCGGCCACCAGTATTAGACTCCGATTAAGCAGGGCAGGTTTACTATATCCCTTGGACCTTCACATTGACCATGAAATACAGAAATGGCATCGGGATTGAATACAAAAGGTACAATGCCGTCTGGAGTACAAGGAAAGCGTATATTCTAAGAGTTACTGCTTAGAGCGGCTCCTAACCGACCAGTATTAGATTCCGATGGACAAGTGCAGGTTTACCGTATCCCTTTGACCTTCACACTGACCATGAAACACAGAAATTACATCGGGATTGTATACAATACGGACAGTGACGACTTACGTAAAAAAAAGAGTGATTCTTCTAAGAGGTTGTGGTTTGAGTGGCTCCTGGAAAACCAGTATTAGACTCCGATGCACCAGTGCAGGTTTACTGTATCCCTTGGACCTTCACATTGACCATTAAGCACAGAAATTACTTCGGGGTTGAATACATAATGAACAATGCCGACTTAACTACAAGCATAATGAATGTTCTAAGAGTTTGTGGTTTGAGGGGCTCCTTGGAGACCAGTACTAAATACCGTTGCACCTGTGCAGCTATACTGTATCCCTTGCACCTTCCCATTGACCATGAAACACAGAAATTGCTTCGGGATTGACTCCAAAGGTACACTGCCGATTTAAGTATAAGAAGAGTGGACATTCTAAGAGATTGTGGTTTGATCGTCTCCTGGATGCCAGTATTAGATTCCGATGCACCAGTGCAGGTTTACTGTATTCCTACGAGCTTCACATTGACCATGAAACACAGAAATCGCATCGGGATTGAATACAAGAGGCACAATGCCGACTTAAGTACAAGAAGAGTGAATCTTCTAAGATTATCTGCTTTAAGAGGCTCCTGGGAGACCAGTATTAGATTCCGATTCACCAGCGCAGGTTTACTGTATACCTTGGACCTTTACATTGACCATGAAACACAAAAATCGCATCGGAATTTAATACAAAAGGCACAATGCCGACTTAAGGACAAGAAGAGTGAATCTTCTAAGAGATTGTGATTTTAGCGGCTCCTGGGAGACCAGTATTAGATTCCGATGCACCACTGCAGGTTTACTGTATCCCTTGGACCTTCACATTGACCATGAAACACAGATATTACATCGGCATAGAGTACAAAAGGTACAATGCCGACTTAAGTACTCGAGGAGTGAATCTTCTAAGAGTTTGTGCTTTGAGCGGCTTCTGGGTGACCTAAACTAGACTCTGATGTACCAGTGCTTGTTTACTGTATCCCCTGGACCTTCATATTGACCATAAAACACAGAAATCGCAACGGGATAGAATACAAAACGCACAATGTACAAAAGGTACAATGCCGACTTAAGTACTCGAGGAGTGAATCTTCTAAGAGTTTGTGCTTTGAGCGGCTCCTGGGTGACCTAAACTAGACTCTGATGCACCACTGCAGGTTTACTGTATCCCTTGGACCTTCACATTCAATATGAAACACAGAAATTGCATAGGCATTGAATAGAAAAGGGACAATGCCGAATTAAGTACAAGAAGAGTGACTCCTCTAAGAGTTTGTGCTTTGAGCGGCTCCTGGGAGACCAGTATTAGATTCCGATGCACCAGTGCAGGTTTGCTGTATCCCTTGGAATTTCATATTGACCATGAAACACAGACATTGCATCGGGATTGAATACAAAAGGGTAAATGCCAACTTAAATACAATAGGAGAAAATCTTCTAAGAGTTTGTGCTTTGATCGGCTGCTGGGAGATCAGTATTAGATTCCGATGCACCAGTGCAGGTTTACTGTATCCCTGGACTTTCACGTTGACCATGAAACACAGAAATTGCATCGGGATTGGATACAAAACGGACAGTGACGACTTAGGTGCAAATAGAGTGTATCTTCTCAGAGTTTGTGGTTTGAACGGCTCCTGGGACGGCAGTATTAGACTCCGATGCACCAGTGCCGGTTTAATGTATCCCTTGGACCCTCAAATTGACCTTGAAATACAGAAATTGCATCGGGTTTGAATTCAGAAGGGACAATGCCGACTTAAGTACACGAAGAGTGAATCTTCTAAGAGTTTGTGCTTTGAGCTGTTCCTGGGTGACCTGAACTACATTCCGATGCACCAGTGTATGTTTATTGTATCCCTTGGACCTTCACATTGACCATGAAACACGGAAATCGCAACGGAATAGAATACAAAAGGCACAATGCCGACTTAAGTACAAGAAGAGTGAATCTTCTAATAGTTCATGCATTGAGCTTCTCCTGGGAGACCAGTATTAGAATTCGATGCACCAGTGCCGGTTTACTGTATCCCTTGGTCCTTCACATTGACCATGAAACACAGAAAATGCATCGGCATTGAATACAAAAGGGACAACGCCGACGTAAGTACAAGAAGAGTGAGTCTTCTAAGAATTTGTAATTGGAGCGACTCTTGGGAGATCAGTATTAGATACCGATGCATCAGTGCAGGTTAACTGTATCCCTTGGAACTTCACATTGACCATGAAACATAGAAATTGCATCGGGATTGAATACAAAAGGGACAATACCGACTTAAGTACAAGAATAGTGTATGTTCTAAGAGTTTTCGGTTTAAGCGGCTCCTCGCCCTCAGTATTAGACTCCGATGCACCAGTGCATGTTTACAGTATCCCTTGGACCTTCAAATTGACCTTGAAATACAGAAATTGCATCGGGTTTGAATTCAAAAGAGAGAATGCCGACTTAAGTACAAGAAGATTGAATCCTCTAAGAGTTTGTGCTTTGAGCGGCTCCTGGGAGACCAGTAGTAAATTCCGATGCACCAGTTCAGGTTTACTGTATCCCTTGGAATTTCACATTGACCATGAAACACAGAAATTGCATCTGGATTGAATAGAAATTGGTCAGTGCCATCTTAAGTACAAGAGGAGTAAATCTTCTATTAGTTTGTGCTTTGATCGACTCCTGGGAGAGCAGTATTTGAGTCCGATGCACCAGTGCAGGTTTGCTGTATCCCTTGGACTCTCACATTGACCATGAAACACAGAAATTGCATCGAGATTGGATACAAAACGGACAGTGACGACTTAAGTACAAGTAGAGTGTATCTTCTAAGAGTTCGTGTTTTGAGCGGCTCCTGGGAGAACAGTATTAGAATCCGATGCACCAGTGCCGGTTTACTGTATCCCTTGGAACTTCACGTTGACCATGAAACACAGAAATTGCATCAGCATTGAATACAAAAGGGACAATGTCGACTAAAGTACAAGAATAGTGTATGTTCTAAGAGTTTTCGGTTTGAGCGGCTCCTCGGCCACCAGTATTAGACTCCGATGCACCGGTGCAGGTTTACTGTATCCCTTGGACCTTCACATTGACCATGAAACACAGAAATTGCATCGGGATTGAATACAAAAGGTACAATGTCGACTTAAGTACAAGAAGAGTGTATCTTCTAAGAGTTACCGCTTAGAGCGGCTACTAAGCGACCAGTATTATGGTCCGATGCACCAGTGCAGGTTTTCTCTATCCCTTGGACCTTCACATTGTCCATGAAACACAGAAATTCCATCGGGATTGAATACAAAACAAACAGTGACGACTTAAGTACAAAAGGAGTGAATATTCTAAGAGTTTGTGCTTTGAGCGGCACCTGGGAAACCAGCATTAGACTCCGATGCACCAGAGCAGCTTTACTGTATCCCTTGGACCTTCACATTGACCATTAAACACAGAAATTACATCGGGGTTGAATACATAATGAACAATGCTGATTTATATACAAGAGGAGTGAATCTTCTAAGAGTTTGTGGATTGAGGGTCTCCTGGGAGACCAGTATTAGATTTCGTTGCACCTGTGCAGCTATACTGTATCCCTTGCACCATCCCATTGACCATGAAACACAGAAATTGCTTCGGGATTGAATACAAAAGGGACACTGCCGATTTTAGTACAAGAAGAGTTGATCTTCTAAGAGTTTGTGGTTTGATCGTCTCCTGGGAGACCAGTACCAGATTCCGATGCACCAGTGCAGGTGTACAGTATCCCTAGGACCCTCACATTGACCATGAAACACAGAAATCGCCTCGGGATTGAATACAAGAGGCACAATGCCGACTTAAGTACAAGAAGAGTGAATCTTCTAAGATTATCTGCTTCAAGAGGCTCCTGGGAGACCAGAATTAGATTCCGATGCACCAGTTCTGGTTTACTGAATCCCTTGGTCCGTCACATTGACTATGAAACACAGAAATGGCATTGGGATTGAATACAAAAGGCACAAAGCAGACTTAATTACAGGAAGTGTGAATCTTTTAAGAGTTTGTGTTTTGAGCGGCTCCTGGGAGACCAGTATTAGATTCCGATTTACCAGTGCAAGTTTACTGTATCCCTTGGACCTTCAAATTGACCATGAAATACAAAAATTGCATCGGATTTGAATTCAAAAGGGACAATGCCGACTTAAGTACAAGAAGAGTGAAACTTCTAAGAGTTTGTGAGTTGAGCGGCTCATGGGAGACCAGTATTAGATTCCGATGCCCCAGTGCCGGTTTACTGTATCTCTTGCTGCTTTACATTGACCATGAAACACAGAAATTTCATCGCGATTAAAAATAAAAGGGACAATGAACGACTTAAGTACAAGAAAAGTGACTCTTCTAAGAGTTTGTGGTTTGAGCGGCTCCTGGGAGTCCAGTATTAGATTCCGATGCACCAGTGCCGATTTACTGTATCCCTTGGACCTTCACATTCACCATGAAACACAGAAATGGCATCGGCATTGAATACAAAAGGGGCAATGCCGACTTAAGTACAAGAAGAGTGAATCTTCTAAGATTATCTGCTTTAAGAGGCTACTGGGAGACCAGTATTAGATTTCGATGCACCAGTTCAGGTTTACTGTATCCCTTGGACCGTCACATTGACCATGAAACACAAAAGTTCCATCGGGAATGAATACCAAAGGCACAATGCCGACTTAAGTACAAGAAGAGTTAATCATCTAAACGTTTGTGCGTTGTGCATTTTTTGGGAGACCAGTATTAGATTCCGATGCACCTGTGCATGTTTACTGCCTGCATTGCACCTTCACATTGTCCATGAAATACAGAAATCGCAACGGGATAGAATACAAAAAGGACAATGCTGACTTAAGTACAAGAAGAGTGAATCTTCTAAGGATTTGTGGTTTGAGCGGCTCCTCGGTGATCAGTATTAGGTACCGATGCTTCAGTGCAGTTTTATTGTATCCCTTGGAACTTCACATTGACCATGAAACACAGAAATTGCATCGGCATTGAATACAAAAGGGACAATGCCGACTTAAGTACAAGAAGAGTGAATCTTCTAAGATTTTCTGCTTTGAGCGGCTCCTGGGAAACCAGCATTAGACTCCGATGCACCAGAGCAGGTTTACTGTATCCCTTGGACCTTCACATTGACCATGAAACACAGAAATCGAAACGGGATAGAATACAAAAGGCACAATGCCGACTTAAGTACAAGAAGAGTGAATCCTCTAAGAGTTCGTGCTTTAAACGGCTCGTGGGAGAACAGTATTAGAATCCGGTGTACCAGTGCCGGTTTACTGTATCTCTTGGACCTTCACATTGACCATGAAACACAGAAAATGCATTGGCATTGAATGCAAAAGGGACAACGCCGACTTAAGTACAAGAAGAGTGAATCTTCTAAGAGTTTGTGGTTTGAGCGGCTCCTGGGAGACCAGTATTAGATTCCGATGCACCAGAGCAGGTTTACTGTATCCCTTGGAATTTCACATTGACCATGAAACACAGAAATTGCATTGAGATTGAATTCAAAAGGGTCAATGCCAACTCAAGTACTAGTGGAAGGAATCTTCTAAGAGTTTGTGTTTTGATCGGCTCCTGGGAGAGCAGTATTAGATTCCGAAGCAGCAGTGCAGGTTTACTGTATCCCTTGGACCTTCAAATTGATCATGAAACACAGAAATTGCATCGGTATTGATTACATAAGGGACAATGCTGACTTAAGTACAAGAACAGTGTATCTTATATGAGTTTTCGGTTTGAGCGGCTCTTCGGCCACCAGTATTAGACTCCGATTAAGCAGGGCAGGTTTACTATATCCCTTGGACCTTCACATTGACCATGAAATACAGAAATGGCATCGGGATTGAATACAAAAGGTACAATGCCGTCTGGAGTACAAGGAGAGTGTATATTCTAAGAGTTACTGCTTAGAGTGGCTCCTAACCGACCAGTATTAGATTCCGATGGACAAGTGCAGGTTTACCGTATCCCTTTGACCTTCACACTGACCATGAAACACAGAAATTACATCGGGATTGTATACAATACGGACAGTGACGACTTACGTAAAAAAAAGAGTGATTCTTCTAAGAGGTTGTGGTTTGAGTGGCTCCTGGAAAACCAGTATTAGACTCCGATGCACCAGTGCAGGTTTACTGTATCCCTTGGACCTTCACATTGACCATTAAGCACAGAAATTAGTTCGGGGTTGAATACATAATGAACAATGCCGACTTAACTACAAGCATAATTAATCTTCTAAGAGTTTGTGGTTTGAGGGGCACCTTGGAGACCAGTACTAAATACCGTTGCACCTGTGCAGCTATACTGTATCCCTAGCACCTACCCATTGACCGTGAAACACAGAAATTGCTTCGGGATTGACTCCAAAGGTACACTGCCGATTTAAGTACAAGAAGAGTGGACATTCTAAGAGATTGTGGTTTGATCGTCTCCTGGATGCCAGTATTAGATTCCGATGCACCAGTGCAGGTTTACTGTATTCCTACGAGCTTCACATTGACCATGAAACACAGAAATCGCATCGGGATTGAATACAAGAGGCACAATGCCGACTGAAGTACAAGAAGAGTGAATCTTCTAAGATTATCTGCTTTAAGAGGCTCCTGGGAGACCAGTATTAGATTCCGATTCACCAGCGCAGGTTTACTGTATACCTAGGACCTTTACATTGACCATGAAACACAAAAATCGCATCGGAATTTAATACAAAAGGCACAATGCCGACTTAAGGACAAGAAGAGTGAATCTTCTAAGAGATTGTGATTTTAGCGGCTCCTGGGAAACCAGTATTAGATTCCGATGCACCACTGCAGGTTTACTGTATCCCTTGGACCTTCACATTGACCATGAGACACAGAAATTACATCGGCATAGAGTACAAAAGGTACAATGCCGACTTAAGTACTCGAGGAGTGAATCTTCTAAGAGTTTGTGCTTTGAGCGGCTTCTGGGTGACCTAAACTAGACTCTGATGCACCAGTGCTTGTTTACTGTATCCCCTGGACCTTCATATTGACCATAAAACACAGAAATCGCAACGGGATAGAATACAAAACGCACAATGTACAAAAGGTACAATGCCGACTTAAGTACTCGAGGAGTGAATCTTCTAAGAGTTTGTGCTTTGAGCGGCTCCTGGGTGACCTAAACTAGACTCTGATGCACCACTGCAGGTTTACTGTATCCCTTGGACCTTCACATTGACCTTGAAACACAGAAATTACATCGGCATAGAGTACAAAAGGTACAATGCCGACTTAAGTACAAGAAGAGTGAATCTTCTAAGATTATCTGCTGTAAGAGGCTCCTGGGAGACCAGTATTAGATTCGGATGTGGCATTTCAAGGTTACTGTATCCCTTGGACTATCACACTGACCATGAAACACAAAAGTTGGATCGGGAATGAATACTAAAGGCACAATGCCGACTTAAGTACAAGAAGAGTAAATCATCTCAGAGTTTGTGCGTTGTGCAGTTATTGGGAGATCAGTATTAGATTCCGATGCACCTGTGCATGTTTACTGTATCCCTTGGACCTTCACATTTTCCATGAAACACAGAAGTCGCAACGGGATAGAATACAAAAGGGACAATGCCGACTTAAGTACAAGAAGAGTGAATCTTCTAAGAGTTCGTGCTTTGAGCGGCTCCAGGGAGAAAAGTGTTAGAATCCGATGCACCTGTGCAAGTTTACTGTATTCCTTGGACCTTCACATTGACCATGAAACACAGAAAATGCATCGGTATTGAATACAAAAGGGACAACGCCAACTTAAGTACAAGAAGAGTGAATCTTCTAAGAGTTTGTGTTTTGATCGGCTCCTGGGAGACCACTATTAGATTCCGATGCAGCAGTGCAGGTTTTCCGTATCCCTTGGACCTTCAAATTGATCAGGAAACACAGAAATTGCATCGGCATTGAATACAAAATGGACAATGCCGATTTAAGTACAAAAGGAGTGAATCTTCTAAGAGTTTGTGGTTTGAGCGGGTCGTGGGAGACCAGTATTAGATTCGGATACACCATTGCAGGTTTACTGTATCCGTTAAACCTTCACATTGATCATGAAACACAGAAATTGCATCGGGATTGAATACAGAAACGAAAATGCCGACATAAGTACAAGAACAGAGAATGTTCTAAGAGTTTGTGCTTTGAGCGGCTCCTGGGAAACCAGTATTAGACTCCGATGCACCAGTGCAGGTTAACTGTATCCCTTGGACCTTCACATTGACCACTAAACACAGAAATTACATCGGGGTTGAATACATAATGAACAATGCCGACTTATATACAAGAAGAGTGAATCTTCTTAGAGTTTGTGGTTTGAGGGGCTCCTGGGAGACCAGTATCAGATTCCGTGTCACCTGTGCAGCTATACTGTATCCCTTGCAGCTTCCCATTGACCATGAAACACAGAAATTGCTTCAGGATTGAATACAAAAGGGACACGGCCGATTTAAGTACAAGAAGAGTGGATCTTCTAAGAGTTTGTGGTTTGATCGTCTCCTGGGAGACCAGTACCAGTTTCCGATGCACCAGTGCAGGTGTACTGTATCCCTAGGACCTTCACATTGACCATGAAACACAGAAATCGCATTGGGATTGAATACAAGAGGCACAATGCCGACTTAAGTACAAGAAGAGTGAATCTTCTAAGATTATCTGCTTTGAGAGGCTCCCGGGAGACCAGAATTAGATTCCGATGCACCAGTTCAGGTTTACTGTGTCCCTTGGACCGTCACATTGACTATAAAACACAGAAATTGCATCGGGATCGAATGCAACAGGGACAAGAAGATTGTATCTTCTAAGAACTTGTGGTTTGATCGGCTTCTGGGACACCAGTATTACACTCCGATGCACCCGTGCAGGTTTACTTTATCCCTTGCACCTTCACCTTCATCATGAAACACAGAAATTCCATCGCGACTATAAATAAATGGGACAATGAACGACTTAAGTACAAGAAGAGTGAATCTTCTGAGAGTTTGTGGTTTGAGCGGCTCCTGGGAGACCAGTATTAGAATCCGATGCACCAGTGCAGGTTTACTGTATCCCTTGGACCTTCACATTCACCTTGAAACACAGAAATTCCATCGGGATTGATTACAAAAGGGACAATGCCAACTTAAGTACAGGAAGAGTGAATCTACTATAAGTTTGTGGTTTGAGCGGCGCCTGGGAGACCAGTATTAGATTCCGATGCACCAGTGGAGGTTGACTGTATGCCTTGACCTTCTTATTGACCATGAAGTACAGAATTTGCATCGGGAATGAATACAAAAATGTCAATGCAAACTTAAGTACAAAAGGAGTGAATCTTCTAAGAGGTTGTGCTTTGATCATTTACTGGGAGACCAGTATTAGATTCCGATGCACCAGTGCAGGTTTACTGTATTTCTCGGACTTCCATATTGACCATGAAACACAGAAATTGCATCGGGATTGATTACAAAAGGCACAATTCCGACATAAGTCCAAGAAGAGTGAATCTTCTAAGAGATTGTGATTTCAGCGGCTCCTGGTACACGAATATTAGACTCCGCTGCACCAGTGCAGGTTTACTGTATCCCTTGGACCTTGAAATTGACCATGAAATACAGAAATTGCATCGGGTTTGTATACAAAAGGGACAATGCCGAATTAAGTACAAGAAGAGTGAAACTTCTAAGAGTTTGTGATTTGAGCGGCTCATTGGGGACCAATATTAGATTCCGATGCACCAGTGCAGGTTCACTGTATCCCTTGGACTTTCACATTGACCATTAAACACAAAAATCGCATCGGGATTGAATACAAAAGGCACAATTCCGACTTAAGTCCAAGAAGCGTGAATCTTCTAAGAGATTGTGATTTTAGCGGCTCCTGTGAGACCGGTATTAGATTCCGATGCCCCAGTGCAGGTTTACTGTATCCCTTGGACCTGCACATTGACCATGAAACACAGAAATTGCATCGTCATAGAATACAAAAGGGACAATGCCGTCTTAAGTACACGAAGAGTGAATCTTCTAAGAGTTTGTGCTTTGAGCGGCTCCTGGGTGACCTGAACTAGATTCCGATGCACCAGTGCGGGTTTACTGTAGTCCTTGGACCTTCACGTTGACCATGAAACACAGAAAATGGACCGGCATTGAATACAAAAGGGACAATGCCGACTTAAGTACAAGAACATTGAATCTTCTAAGATTTTCTGCTTTGAGCGGCTCCTGGGAGACCAGTATTGGATTCCGATGCACCAGTGCAGGTTTACTGTATCGCTTGGAATTTCACATTGACCATGAAACACAGAAATTGCATTGAGATTCAATACAAAATGGTCAATGCCAACTTAAGTACTAGAGGAGTCAATCTTCTAAGAGTTTGTGTTTTGATCGGCTCCTGGGAGACCAGTATTAGATTCCGATGCAACAGTGCAGGTTTACTGTATCCCTTGGACCTTGCCCCCAGGGGCTTGGCATTCATTTTCTGAGTATGGGCTTGGCGACCCCGGGGTCCTGAGCTGGGGTTTGGTCGGCGCCGCCAGTCTCTTGTCACGGTAACCCCCGGACATGCTTCAGCGACCACCGTATGGCGCGGCGGTGGAATGTTGTGTGCTGCGGGGAATGGTAATCTTGGCTTGACCGCCTGGATTGCGAGGAAGGCCGACCTCTCTAAAAACCCCTCAATCTTCCGGTGTGCTCCGCGCCTATGAGATGCATGGCTGTTGAGGTGGAACAGTCGCAAGCGGGCAACCTCTGGGGCACATGCCGCACCCCAGTTGTATAAGGCTTACTCAGGCACGCGGGGCTCTGTCTGAGCGGACCTTTAGTTCCCTAGCTGCTCGTGGTACCGCAATGGACCCTTCGACCTCTACATTTCCCCCTACCAGTGGCTTGGGTGAGCCACTGGTAGGAAAACACACCCCATCGAAGAAACGACTTCGTGCTGCGAGTCCTCCAGCGCCTAGTGTTGATCGAGATTTGTCACACTGTCGTAACAGAGCACATGCTGATAATCAGAATGTGTTTTTGATTATTAAACGGAAGGAGGGTAGCTTTGAGAGGGTTTCTCCCTTTTACATCCACAAGGGTCTTGAGGGAATTGCAGGAACACTTAAATCTGTGAAGCGACTGCCCAATGGGACTCTGTTAGTTGAGACATCTAGTTCCCGTCAAGTCGCTTCTCTTCGGAAAGCAACCTGTCTCGGTGAGTACGCTATCGAGACCGAGCTTCACTCCACTCTGAACTACAGTAAGGGTGTTGTGACATGTAGGGACCTGGTGGATATCCCCACAGACGAGTTAAAATCTGAATGGGCTGATGAAGGTATTGTTGACGTGCAGCATATTATGAAACGAGTCGATGGGGACCTAGTCAAATCCGACTCGTTTATTCTCACGTTCAGTTGCCCACGACTCCCAGAGCATGTTAAAGCGGGGTTCTTACGTTTGCCAGTAAGGCCATATTTCCCCAACCCAATGCGCTGCTTTAAATGTCAGCGCTTTGGGCATACTACGTTGGGGTGCAATGGGATAGCCACTTGTGGTAAATGTGGTCAGCCTGCCCATGAAGGAGCTGATTGTTCATCGCCTGTGAAGTGCGTGAATTGCTCTGGGAGTCATCTTGTTTGGAGCCGGGTCTGCCCCATCTATCTCGACGAACGGAAGATACAGGAGATTAAAACATCTAAGCGCATCCCCTATGGTGAGGCCAAGAAGCTCTTTAAGGCCATGCAACCTCCTGTGTTTACTACATCTTTCGCTTCCGTTCTGAAAAAACCCGTACAAATGGCCACTGTTGCTACGCAAACGGAGGTTGCTAGTGTTAGCACTAATACCTGCATTTGCCAGTGCACTTGTGCTGCTGCGGTTGTTTTGCAACCTGCAGCTCTCCCCGCAATGTCGGACAAGGCTGTGGTTGCTGACATTGGGGTACTTCCTCCCTCTCCCCATATGGGGCCTTCTGCCCAGGCGAGTAATGCTCTGCCTGTTGACAAGGCTCTGCCTTCTAAGCCCCCCAAGACGAAGACACCGAAGCTGAGGGTTTTGCCACCTGCGGAGCCTAGTCAGGGTCGGTCCGATGACGAGGCCATCGTACTGTCTGACGTCTCCCGTGGGTCGTCATCGGAGCTGATGGACATTGACGTCGACCGGGGTCGATCTTCTCGCCCCAGGAATAATTCTCCGGCCAGTACGGGCTCTCCTCCAAAGCCCAGAGGCAGGGTGAGAGTTCAGCCCCCCTGATCACTGGCTCCCATATTACAGGGGAACCTGAATGGGTTCAGGACACATGTGGCCGAATTACAGCTCCTTGTACGAGAGTGCCCTTTGTGCTTATGTCTCCAAGAGACACATTTTCGGGCCACTGATGCTCCTTCTTTACAGGGCTATACCGTCTATCGGAAAGATGATCTGACGGGGGAAAGGACAAAGGGTGGTGTTGCGGTTTTTGTCCGTGACATGCACCCCTCCTCTGAGCTCCCTCTCGTTACAGACTTGCAAGCAGTTGCAGTTGACCTTCTTGTGGGTCACAGTCTGTTCACTTTACTTACCACCTCAGGATGCGATAGACTCTGAAGCTCTCGCAGACCTTATTAGCCAACTCCCCTGCCCATTTCTTCTTCTGGGGGACTTCAATGCTCATAATGTCTTATGGGGCTCTTCGACTACTTGCCCCAGGGGTCGCATTCTGGAAAGCCTCATGATGTCTGAAGAACTGTGCATCAACTGTGCGTCAACTCTGGGGCTCCCACTCATTTCTGTACTGCTTCTGGGTCGTCATCAGCTATTGACCTTTCTTTTTGCTCTCCAGCACTCGCGGATTCTGCTCTGTGGGAGGTTGCTGCTGACCTCCATTCTAGTGACCACTTTCCCCTTTGGATTCGCCTCCTGAATGAGGCTATGGCATTTCCGGTACCGCCCCGGTGGCACCTCTGCAGGGCTGACTGGACACTTTTCAGCCAACTGGCTGTTTTGGAACACCGTGCCAGCGTCCACGAATGGGTAGACCATGTTACAGCCGTGATCTCCCATGCTGCTGAATTGTCAATCCCAAGGTCATCCGGTCATCCCAAGAGGCGTCCTGTCCCTTGGTGGACCACTGAGTGCCGCTCAGCTATCCGAGCCCGCCGTGCAGCTCTGCGCCGCTTCAGGTGCCGTCCCTCAGCTGACAATCTTGCGACCTTTCGGGTGGCAAGGGCCAAGGCGCGGCGAGTGGTTAAAGAGAGCAAACGACGGTCCTGGCAATCGTTCTTGAACTCCATCTCCCGCTCCACTAGTTCTACGAAAGTATGGGAAGCCATCAGGAGAATTTCCGGGAAACTCGGCCAGCTACCTGTCACGGCATTGCTGCATCAGGGAAGTCTCCTCACGGCGCCGAGAGACATTGCCCAGACACTGGCCATGCATTTTGCGGAATCTACCTCTACTATTAACTGTGATCCGGATTTCTGCCGGTACCGCACTGCCATCGAGAGGGGTCACTTGGACTTCTGGTCTCCAAATTCTGAACCCTACAACTGCCCCTTCACAATGTGGGAACTGGATTCGGCCCAGTCTGAGGCTCATGATACTGCGCCTGGCCATGATCAAATCCGGTACAGCATGCTGCAGCACTTCTTACTGCCTTCCAAGGAAGTTCTCCTGACTTTTTTTAATATGATATGGTTATCTGGCACGTACCCTGACTCGTGGAAGGAGGCGATTTTGATCCCCCTCCTCAAACCGGGGAAGGACCGAACGCATCCCAGCAGTTACCGAAGTATTGCTTTGACGAGCTGTGTCGGGAAGACGTTAGAACGCATGGTCAACTGTCGCCTGGTTTGGCTGCTCGAAACCAGGCAGCTCCTGAGCCCCTCGCAGTGTGGCTTTCGGAGATGTCGTTCAACTATAGACAACTTGACCATGCTTGAGGCGGCCATCCAGCAGGCCTTCCTCCGTAACCAGCATTGTCTCGGTGTCTTCTTTGACATTCATAAGGCGTATGACACTACTTGGCGCCGCCATATCCTCAATCAACTCCATGAGTGGGGTTTTCGTGGCCGTCTCACCATCTTCCATCGGTCCTTTCTTTCCCACCGCCTCTTCCGATATAGGGTTGGTAATGTGCTATCTGATTTGTATGTGCAGGAGAATGGTGTTCCTCAGGGAAGCGTTTTAAGTGTCACCCTCTTTGCCGTCGCCATTAACAGTATCACGTCCACTATCCGGAGTCCTGCCCAATGCTCCTTGTTTGTGGACGATTTTGCTGTTTTCTGTTCTTCCTCCAGCCTTGTCACTGCTAGTCAGCAGTTGCAGCTTACGAGACAGCGATTAGAGGCATGGACTGCGAAGACAGGTTTTACCTTTTCTGCCGACAAATGTGTGTGTGTTCATTTTAATCGTTCTCGACGTCTTTTTACCTCCCCTGAATTGCGTCTGAGGGACATCAATCTTCCTTTTAGCGACACTGTGCGGTTCCTGGGCCTCACTTTTGATTCCAAACTGTCGTGGTTGCCTCACCTTAAAGACCTCAAGGTGCGGACCCTGAAGGCACTGAATATTTTGAAGTGTCTGAGCCATCGGTCCTGGGGAGCAGATCGGGCACGTCTGCTGCAGTTTTATAGGGCTTTCGTCCGATCGCGTCTTGACTATGGTTGCACCGTGTATGGGTCAGCAAGGCCTTCGTATCTGAAGATACTTGACGCAGTACACCATGAGGGTATCAGGCTGGCCACTGGTGCCTTCCGTACCAGTCCCATCCCCAGCCTGTGTGCTGAGGCAGGGGAACCGCCTCTCGCCATCCGGCGGAAACTCCTCATGGTGCGAAGGGTGTGTCAATTCCTTGCCTGTCCTACATCCCCTGCGTACCCTACCGTTGCCCGACCGCCTATGGAACGTCTCTTTTCCCGTCGTCCCAGGGCAACGAGACCACTTGGGATTCGTGCCAAGCATTTGCTTGAGTCCCTTGGTGTGGAGCGTGTGGCCCCCCAACGACAAGGTTTTACTCGCCTGCCTCCCTGGTTGCTCCAGAGGCCCAGCGTCCTTTTAGACTTGTCGGAGTACCGGAGGAGCTGCACTCCTGCGTTTGTTTTTACCGCCTTATTTTATGACATTTTAAACCAGTATCCCGACCATGTACCAGTATTTACGGATGGCTCTAAACAGGGGGACTCTGTTGGTTGTGCTGTTGTTTTCCCTGTTCGACTCGTCAAGTTACGGCTTCCTGCGGCGTTTACCATCTTTGATGCCGAATTGTTTGCGATCTTGCGGGCATTGGAGCAGATGAGATGTGTTCCCAGTCGTAAGTTCCTAATCTGTTCTGACTCCCTGAGTGCCCTTCAGACAATGCAACACTTGTACCCAGCGGATACGGTCGTCCAGAACATCCATGATGCCCTACTCCACCTGCAGCGGCAGGGGAAGGAGGTTTACTTCTGCTGGGAGCCGGGGCACGTGGGTATTAGGGGAAACGAGCTGGCGGATGTGGCTGCCAAAGATGCATGTTCCCTCCCTCACGTTGTTGACTGTGCCGTCCCCCTCCATGCTGTTACCTCCCTCCTGCGTTTTCGCGTTATGCGTCAGTGGGAAGAGGAGTGGCTGGCAGTCGGTGAAAATAAGCTGCGTCTGGTCAAGGCCACCACGCGGCCATGGCGTACGTCCTACCAGTCATGCAGGCGGGATGAGGTTCTCCTCACTCGCCTCCGCATCGGGCACAGTCCCTTCACACATGGTTCTTTACTCCGGCGGGAGGATCCCCCCCTCTGCAGTGCTTGTGGCGTCCAGATTGCTGCCCGCCACATTTTACTTGACTGTCTTTTATTCTCTGACCAGAGGGCGGTGGTTTCTTTGCCACCGGATTTGCCCTCTATTTTGAAAGACGACGCAACGTCTGTGTTTAAGGTTTTACGGTTTTGTGTCCTGTCCAATTTGTTGCCACGGCTCTTAGGGAGAGGTTTTTAATGTGCTGCTGGATGCCTGGCTCACCCAGATTTTAGGTAAGAGGTCAACCAGTCACGTCTACCTCCTTGTTTCCCTTCGGTTTCTGTGCTCCCTTCCTTGTGTTTACTTTCCTTTTTTAGTGCACTCTTTCTCCTCTTGTTTTGCCTCTGTATGTGAGGATTTGGAACTGCATCAGGTCTGTGTCTTTTAGCTGTCCCCCTGTTCGTTGTTCGTCTTAGTCCCTTCACTGCATGTGTTCCTGTTTTTATGCGTTTGGGCGCTGATGACCCCGCTGTTTAGCGCCCGTAAACCTCAAACACACACACACACACACACACACACACACACACCTTGGACCTTCAAATTGATCATGAAACACAGAAATTGCATTGGGATTGAATACAAAAGGGACAATGCCGACTTCAGTATAAGAATAGTGTATCTTCTAAGAGTTTCCGGTTTGAGCGGCGCCTTGGACACATGTATCAGACTCCGATGCACCAGTGCAGGTTTACTGTCTCCCTTGGACCTTCACATTGACCATGAAACACAGAAATTGCATCGGCATTGAATACAAAAGGTACAATGCCGACTTAAGTACAAGAAAAGTGTATCTTCTAAGAGTTACTGCTTAGAGCTGCTCCTAAGCGACCAGTATTAGATTCCGATGCACCAGTGCAGGTTTACTGTATCCCTTGGACCTTCACATTCACCATGTCGCACAGAAATTTCATCGGGATTGAATACAAAAGGGACAATGCCTACTTAAATAGAAGACGAGTGAATATTTTTAAGAGTTTGTGCTTTGAGCGGCTCCTGGGACACCAGTATTAGAATCCGATGCACCAGTGCAGATTTACTGTATCCCTTGGACCTTCACATTGACCATGAACCACAGAAATTCCATCGGGATTGAATACAAAAGGGACAATGCCGACTTAAGTACAAGAAGAGTGAATCTACTATAAGTTTGTGGTTTGAGCGGCTCCTGGGAGACCAGTATTAGATTCCGATGCACCAGTGCAGGTTCACTGTATCCCTTGACCTTCTTATTGACCATGAAACACAGAAATTGCATCGGGATTGAATACAAATGGACAATGCCGACTTAAGTACAAGAAGAATGAATCTTCTATGAGTTCGAGCTTTGAGCGACTTCTGGGAGACCAGTATTTGATTATGATGCACCAGTGCAGGTTTACAGTTTCCCTTGGACCTTGACATTGACCATGAAGCACAGATTTGTATCGGGATTCAATACAAAAAGGACATTGCCGACTTAAGTACAAGAAGAGTGAATCTTCTAAGAGTTTGTGATTTCTGCGGCTCCTGGGAGACCAGTTATAGATTCCGATGCACCAGTGCAGGTTTACTGTATCCCCTGGACCTTAATATTGACCATGAAACACAGAAATTGCATCGTCATTGAATACAAAAGGCACAATGCTGACTTAAGTACAAGAGGAGTGAAACTTCTAAGAGTTCGTGACATGAGCGAATCCTGGGAGCCCAGTACTAGATTCCGATGCACCAGTGCAGGTTTACTGTATCCTTTGAACCTTCACATTGACCATGAAACACAGGAATTGCATCGGGATTGAAAACTAAAGGGACAATGACGACTTAAGTAAAGAAGAGTGAATCTTCTAAGAGTTTCTGATTTCAGCGGCGCCTGGGAGACCAGTTATAGATTCCGATGCACCAGTGCAGGTTTACTGTATCCCCTGGACCTTCACATTGACCATGAAACACAGAAATTGCATCGTCATTGAATACAAAAGGCACAATGCTGACTTAAGTACAAGAGGAGTGAAACTTCTAAGAGTTCGTGACATGAGCGAATCCTGGGAGCCCAGTACTAGATTCCGATGCACCAGTGCAGGTTTACTGTATCCCTTGGACCTTCACATTGACCATGAAACACAGATATCGCAATGGGATGGAATACAAAAGGCACAATGCCGACTTAAGTACAAGAAGAGTGAATCTTCTAAGAGTTCGTGCTTTGAGCGACTCCTGGGTGACCAGTATTAGATTCCGATGCACCAGTGCAGGTTTACTGTATCCCTTGGACCTTCAAATTGACCATGAAACACAAATATCGCAACGTGATAGAATACAAAAGGCACAATGCAGACTTCAGCACAAGAGGAGTGAATCTTCTAAGAGTTCTTCCTTTGAACGAATCCTGGGAGACCAGTATTAGATTCCGATGCACCAGTGCAGGTTTACTGCATCCCTTGGACCTTCACATTGACCATGAAACACAGAAATTGCATCCGGAGTGAATACAAAATGGACAATGCGGACTTAAGTACAAGAGGAGTGAATCTTCTAAGAGTTTGTGGTTTGAGCGGCTCGTGGGAGACCAGTATTAGATTCCGATACACCATTGCTTGTTTACTGTATCGGCTGGGACTTCACATTCACTATGAAACACAGAAATTGCATCGGGATTGAATACAAAAGTGACAATGCCCACTTAAGTACTAGAAGAGCGAATCTTCTAAGAGTTTGTGATTTGAGCGGCTCCTGGGAGACCAGTATTAGATTACCATGCACCTATGGAAGTTTACTGTATCCCTTGGACCTTCACATCGACCATGAAACATAGAAATCGCAACGGGATGGACTACAAATGGCACAATGACGACTTAAGTACGAGAAGAGTGAATCTTGTAAGAGTTCGTGCTTTGAGCGGCTTGTGGAAGACCAGTATTAGATTCCGATGCACCAGTGCAGGTTTATGGAATTCATTGGACCTTCACATTGACGATGAAACACAGAAATTGCATCGGGACTGAATACAAAAGGGGCAATGCCGACTTAAGTACAAGAAGAGTGAAACTTCTAAGAGTTTGTGCTTTGAGCGCCTCCTGTTAGACCAGTATTAGATTCCGATGCACCAGTGCAGGTTTACTGTATCCCTTGCCCTTAACATTGACCATGATACACAGAAATTAAATCGGGATTGAATACAAATGGACAATGCTGACATAAGTACAAGAAGAGTGAATCTTTTAAGAGTTTGTTCATTGAGCGCCTCCTGGGAGAATAGTATTAAATTCCGATGCACCAGTTCAGGTTTCCTGTATCCCTTAGACCTTCACATTGTCCATTAAACATAGAAATGACATAGGGATTGAAAACAAAAGGGACAATGCCGACTTAAGTACAAGAAGATTGAATCTTCTAAGAATTTGTGGTTTGAGCGGCTCCTGGGAGAAAAGTATTAGATTCCGATGCACCAGTGCAGGTTTAATGTATCCTTTTGACCTTCCCATTGACCATGAGACACAGAAAACGCAACGGGATGGAATACAAAAGTCACATTGCCGACTTATGAGCAAGAAGAGTGAATCTTCCAAGCGGTTGTGCTTTAAGCGACTCCTGGGAGAGCAGTATTAGAATCTGATGCACCAGTGCAGGTTTACTGTATCCCTTGGACCTTCACATTGACCATGAAACACAGAAATTCCATCGGGATCGAATACAAAAGGGACAATGCCGACTTAAGTACAAGAAGAGTGAATCTACTATAAGTTTGTGGTTTGAGAGGCTCCTGGGAGACCAGTATTAGATTCCGATGCACCAGTGCAGGTTCACAGTATCCCTTGACCTCCTTATTCACCGTGAATCACAGAAATTGCATCGGGATTAAATAGAAATGGACAATGCCGACTTAAGTACAAGAAGAGTGAATCTTCTATGAGTTCGAGCTTTGAGCGACTTCTGGGAGACCAGTATTTGATTACGATGCAGCAGTGCAGATTTATAGTTTCCCTTGGACCTCGACATTGACCTTGAAGCACAGAAATTGTATCGGGATTGAATACAAAACGGACAATGCCGACTTAAGAACAAGAAGAGTGAATCTTCTAAGAGTTTGTGATTTGAGCGGCTCCTGGGAGAATAGTATTAGATTCCATTCCTCCAGTGCAGGTTTACTGTATCCCTTGGACCTTCACATTGACCATAAAACACAGAAATATCATCGGGATTGAATACAAAAAGGACATTGCCGACTTAAGTACAAGAAGAGTGAATCTTCTAAGAGTTTGTGATTTCAGCGGCTCCTGGGAGACCAGTTATAGATTCCGATGCACCAGTGCAGGTTTACTGTATCCCTTGAAACAGCACATTGACCATGAAACACAGAAATTGCTTCGGGATTGAATACAAAAGGGACAATGCCAAATTAAGTACAAGAAGAGTGAATCTTCTAAGAGTTTGTGATTTGAGCGGCTCCTGGGAGACCAGTATTAGTTTCCGATGCACCAGTGCAGGTTTTCTGTATCCCTCTTACCATCACATTGACCATGAAACACAGGAATTGCATCGGGATTGAATACAAAAGGGAGAATGCCGACTTAAGGACAAGAGGAGTGAACCTTCTAAGAGTTTGTGGTTTGAGCGACTCCTGGTAGACCACTATTAGATTCCGATGCACCAGTGGAGGTTTTCTGTATTCCTTGGAACTTCACATTGACCATGTAACACAGATATAGCATGGGGATTGAATTCAAGAGGGACAATGACGACTTAAGTACAAGAAGATTGAATCTTCAAAGAGTTAGTGATTTGAGCGGCTCCTTGGAGTCCAGTATCAGATTCCGATGCACCAGTGCAGGTTTACTGTATCCCTTGCACCTTCACATTGACCATGAAACACAGAAATTGTATCGGGATTCAATACAAAATGGACAATGCCGACTTAAGTACAAGAAGAGTGAATCTTTTAAGAGTTTGTGCTTTAAGCGCCTCCTGGGAGACCAGTATTAAATTCTGATGCACCAGTTCAGGTTTCCTGTATCCCTTAGACCTTCACATTGACCATTAAATACAGAAATTGCTTAGGGATTGAATACAAAAGGGACAATGCCGTCTTAAGTACAAGAAGATTGAGTCTTCTAAGAATTTATGGTTTGCGCGGCTCCTGGGAGACCAGTATCAGATTCCGATGCACCAGTGCAGGTTTACCGTATCCTTTTGAGCTTCCCATTGACCATGAGACACAGAAAACGCAACGGGATGGAATACAAAAGTCACAATGCCGACTTATGTACAAGAAGTGTGAATCTTCCAGGATATTGTGCTTTAAGCGGCTCCAGGGACACCAGTATTAGATACCGATGCACCAGTCCAGGTTTACTGCATCCCTTGGACCTTCATATTGACCAGGAAACACAAAATTGCATCGGGATTGAATACAAATGGACATTGCCGACTTATGTACAGGAAGAGTGAAACTTCCTTGAGTTTATGCTTTGAACGGCTCCAGGGAGACCAGCATTAGAATCCGATGCGCCAGTGCAGGTTTACTGTATCCCTTGAAACACCACATTGACCATGAAATACAGAAATTGCTTCGGGATTGAATACAAAAGGGACAATGCTGACTTAAGTACAAGAAGAGTGAATCTTCTAAGAGGTTGTGGTTTGAGCGGCTCCTGATAGACTAGTATTAGAATCCGATGCACCCGTGCAGGCTTACTGTATACCGTGGACCTTCACATTGACCATGGAACACAGAAATTGCATCGGGATTGAATACAAAAGGGACCATGCCGACTTAAGTACAAGAAGAGTTAATCTTCTAAGAGTTTGTGGTTTGAGCGGCTCCTCGGACACCAGTATAAGATTCCGATGCACCAGTGCAGGTTTACTGTATCCCTTGGAACTTCACGTTGAACATGAAACACATAAATTGCATCGGGATTGAAACCAAAGAGACAATGCCTACTTAAGTACAGGAAGAGTGAATCGTCTAAGAATATGTGGTTTGAGAAGCTCCTGGGAGAGCAGTATTAGATTCAGATGCACCAGTGCAGGTTTACTGTATCCCTTTGACCTTCCCATTGACCATGAAATACAGAAACTGCATCGGGACTGAATACAAAAGGGACAAGGCCGACTTAAGTAAAAGAAGAGTGAATCTTCTAGGAGTATGTGCTTTGAGTGGCTCCTGGGAGGCCAGTATTAGATTCCCCTTCACCAGTGCAGGTTTACTGTTTCCCTCGGACCTTCACATTGACCATGAAACACAGAAATTGTATCGCGATTGAATACAAAAAGGACAATGTCGACTTAAGTAAAAGAAGAGTGAATCTTCTAGGAGTATGTGCTTTGAGTGGCTCCTGGGAGGCCAGTATTAGATTCCCCTTCACCAGTGCAGGTTTACTGTTTCCCTTGGACCTTCACATTGACCATGAAACACAGAAATTGCATCGGGATTGAATACAAATGGACAAAGCCGGCTCATGCACAGGAAGAGTGAATCTTCTTCGAGTTTATGCTTTGAACGGCTGCTGGGAGACCAGTATTACATTCCGATGCACCAGTGCATGTTTACTGTATCCCTTGAAACACCACATCGACCATGAAACACAGAAATGTCTTCGGGATTGAATACAAAAGGGACAATGCCGACTTATGTACAAGGAGAGTGAATCTGCTAAGAATTTGTGGTTTGAGCGGCTCCTGGGAGACCAGTAATAGAATCCGATGCACACATGCAGGTTTACTGTATACCTTGGACCTTCGCATTGACCATGGAACACAGAAATTGCTACGGGATTGAATACAAAAGTGACAATGCCGTCTTAAGTACAAGAAGAGTGAATCTTCTAAGAGTTTGTGATTTGAGCGGCTCCCGGGAGACCAGTATTAGATTCCGATGCACCAGTGCAGGTTTACTGTATCCCTTGGACCTTTACATTGACCATGAAACACAGAGATTGCATCGTGATTGAATACAAAAAAGACAATGCAGACTTAAGTACAAGAAGAGTGAATCTACTATGAGTTGTGGTTTGAGCGGCTCCTGGAAGACCACTACTAGATTGAGATGCACCATCGCAGGTTTTCTGTATCCCTTGGACCTTCACTTTGATCATGAAACACAGAAATTGCATCGGGATTGAATACAAATGGACAATGCCGACATATGTACACGAAGAGTGAATCTTCTTAGAGTTTATGCTTTGAACGGCTCCAGGGAGACCAGTATTAGATTCCGATGCACCAGTGCAGGTTTTCTGTATCCCATTTACCATCACATTGACCATGAAACACAGGAATTGCATCGGGATTGAATACAAAAGGGACAATGCCGACTTAAGGACAAGAGGAGTGAACCTACTAAGAGTTTGTGGTTTGAGCGGCTCCTGGGAGACCAGTCTTAGATACCGATGCACCAGTGGAGGTTTTCTGTATCCCTTGGAACTTCACATTGACCATGTAACACAGATATAGCATCGGGATTGAATTCAAGAGGGACAATGACGACTTAAGTACAAGAAGATTGAATCTTCAAAGAGTTAGTGATTTGAGCGGCTCCTTGGAGACCAGTATCAGATTCCGATGCACCAGTGCAGGTTTACTGTATCCCTTGCACCTTCACATTGACCATTAAACACAGAATTTACATAGGGATTGAATACAAAAGGGACAATGCCGACTTAAGTACAAGAAGATTGAATCTTCTAAGAATTTGTGGTTTGAGCGGCTCCTGGGAGACCAGTATTAGATTCCGATTCACCAGTGCAGGTTTGCCGTATCCTTTTGAGCTTCCCATTGACCATGAGACACAGAAAACGCAACAGGATAGAATACAAAAGTCACAATGCCAACTTATGTACAAGAAGAGTGAATCTTCCAAGATATTGTGCTTTAAGCGGCTCCAGGGACACCAGTATTAGATTCCGATGTACCAGTGGAGGTTTACTGCATCCCTTGGACCTTCACATTGACCAGGAAACACAAAATTGCATCGGGATTGAATACAAATGGACATTGCCGACTTATGTACAGGAAGAGTGAAACTTCCTAGAGTTTATGCTTTGAACGGCCTCAGGGAGACCAGCATTAGAATCCGATGCGCCAGTGCAGGTTTACTGTATCCCTTGAAACACCACATTGACCATGAAATACAGAAATTGCTTCGGGATTGAATACAAAAGGGACAATGCTGACTTAAGTACAAGAAGAGTGAATTTTCTAAGAGGTTGTGGTTTGAGTGGCTCCTGATAGACTAGTATTAGAATCCGATGCACCCGTGCAGGCTTACTGTATACCGTGGACCTTCACATTGACCATGGAACACAGAAATTGCATCGGGATTGAATACAAAAGGGACCATTCTGACTCAAGTACAAGAAGCGTGAATCTTCTGAGAGTTTGTGGTTTGAGCGGCTCCTCGGACACCAGTATTTAATTCCGATGCACCAGTGCAGGTTTACTGTATCCCTTGGAACTTCACGTTGACCATGAAACACATAAATTGCATTGGGATTGAAACCAAAGGGACAATGCCTACTTAAGTACAGGAAGAGAGAATCATCTAAGAATATGTGGTTTGAGAAGCTCCTGGGAGAGCAGTATTAGATTCCGATGCTCCAGTGCAGGTTTACTGTATCTCTTTGACCTTCCCATTGACCATGAAACACAGAAATTGCATCGGGACTGAATACAAAAGGGACAAAGCCGACTTAAGTACAAAATGAGTGAATCTTCTTAGAGTTTGTTGTTTGAGCGGCTCCTGGGTTTCCAGTATTAGATTCCGATGCATCAGTGCAGGTTTACTGTATCCCTTGGACCTTCACATTGACCATGAAACACAGAAATTGCAACGGGATTGGATACAAATGCACAATGCCGACTTATGTACAGGATGAGTGAATCTTCTTCGAGTTTATGCTTTGAACGGCTCCTGGGAGACCAGTATTACATTCCGATGCACCAGTGCAGGTTTACTGTATCCCTTGAAACACCACATCGACCATGAAAAACAGAAATGTCTTCGGGATTGAATTCAAAAGGGACAATGCCGACTTAAGTACAAGGAGAGTGAATCTGCTAAGAATTTGTGGTTTGAGCGGCTCCTGGGAGATCAGTATTAGATTCCGATGCACCAGTGCAGGTTTACTGTATCCCTTGGACCTTCACATTGACCATGAGACACAGAAATTGTATCGCGATTGAAAACAAAAGGGACAATGCCGACTTAAATAAAAGAAGAGTTAATCTTCTAAGAGTTTGTGATTTTTCTGGCTCCTGAGAAGCCAGTATTAGATTCCGATTCACCAGTGCAGGTTTACTGTATCCCTTGGACCTTCACATTGACCATGAATCACAGAGATTGCATCGTGATTGAATACAAAAAAGACAATGCTGACTTAAGTACAAGAACAGTTAATCTACTATGAGTTTGTTGTTTGAGCGGCTCCTGGGAGACCAGTAGTAGATTCCGATGCACCAGCGCAGGTTTACAGTTTCCCTTGGACCTTCACATTGACCATGACACACAGAGTTTGCATCGTTTTCAATACAAATGTACAATGCCGGCTTATGTACAGGAAGAGTGAAGCTTCTTAGAGTTTGTGCATTGAACGGCTCCTGGGAGACCAGTATTAGATCCCGATGCGCCAGTGCAGGTTTACTGTATCCCTTGAACCACCACATCGGCCATGAAACACAGAAATTGCTTCGGGATTGAATACAAAAGGGACAATGCCGACTTAAGTACAAGAAGAATGGATCTTCTAAGATTTTGTGGTTTGAGCGGCTCCTGGGAGACCAGTATTAGATTCCGATGCACCAGTGCAGGTTTACTGTATACCGTGGACCTTCACATTGACCATGGAACACAGAAATTGCATCGGGATTAAATACAAAAGTGACAATGCCGACTTAAGAAGAAGGAGAGTGAATCTCCTAAGAGTTTGTGGTTTGATCGCCTCCTGGGAGGCCAATATTAGTTTCCGATGCACCAGTGCAGGTTTACTGTGTCCCTTGTACTTTCACATTGACCATGAAACACAGAAATTGCATCGGGATTGAATACAAAAGTGACAATGCCGACTTAAGTACAAGAAGAGTGAATCTACTAAGAGTTTGTGCATTGAGCGGCTCCTGTCAAACATGTATTATTTTCCGATTCACCAGTGCAGGTTTACTGTATCCCTCGCACCTTCACATAGACCATGAAACACAGAAATCGCAACGGGATAGAATACAAAAGGGACAATGCCGACTTAAGAACAGGAAGAGTTAATCTTCTACGAATTTGTGGTTTGAGCGGCTCCAGGGAGAGCAGTACTAGATTCCAATGCACCAGAGCAGGTTTAATGTATCCCTTTGACCTTCCCATTGACCATGAAACACAGAAATCGCAACGGGATGGGATACAAACGGCACAATGCCGACTTAAGCACTAGAGGAGGGAATCTTCTAAGAGTCGGTGGTTTGAGCGGCTCCTCGGAGACCAGTATGAGACTCCGATGCACCAGTCAAGGTTTACTGTATCCCTTGGAATCTCACATTGACCATGAAATACAGATATTGCATCGGGATTGAATACCAAAGGAACAATGCCGACTTAAGTACAGGAAGAGTGAATCTTCTAAAAATTTGTGGTTTGAGGGGCTCCTGGAAGACCAGTATTAGATTCCGATGCACCAGTGCAGGTTTACTGTATCCTTTTGACCTTCCCATTGACCATGAAACACAGAACTTTCATCGGGATTGAATACAAAAGGGACAATGCCGACCTAAGTACAAGAAGAGTGAATCTCCTCAGAGGTTGTGATTTGAGCGCCTATTGGGAAACCAGTATTAGATTCCGATGCACCAGTGCAGGTTTACTGTTTCCATTGGACAATCACATTGACGATGAAACACAGAAATTCCATCGAGACTTAATACAAAAGTGACAATGCCGACTTAAGTACAAGAAGAGTGAATTTTCTAAGAGTTTCTGGTTTGAGCGGCTCCTGGCACACCAGTATTAGATTTCGAAGCACTGACGTACTTTTACTGTATCCCTTGGACCGTTTCATTGACCATGAAACACAGAAATTGCATCGGGATTGAATACCAAAGGGACAATGCCGACTTAAGTACAAGAAGAGTGAGTCTCATAAGAGTTTGTGATTTGAGCGGCTCCTGAGAAACCAGTATTAGATTCCGATGCACCAGTGCAGGTTTACTGTATCCCTTGGACCTTCACGTTGACCATGAAACACAGAAATCGCAACGGGATGGAATAAAAAAGGCACATTGCCGACTTAAGTACAAGAAGAGTGAATCTTCTAAGAGATCGTGCTTTGATCGGCTCCTGGGAGACCAGTATTAGATTCTGATGCACCAGTGCAGGTTTACTGTATCCCTTGGACCTTCTCATTGACTATGAAATTCAGAAATTGCATCGGCATTGCATGCAAAAGGGACAATGTCGACTTAAGAAAAAGAAGAACGAATCTTCTAAGAGTTTCTGGTTTGAGTGGCTCCTGGCAAATCAGTATTAGATTCCGATGCACCTTGGACCTTCACATTGACCATGATACACAGAAATTGTATCGGGATTGAATAGAAAAGGGACAAGGCCTACTTAAGTAAAAGAAGAGTGAATCCTCTAAGACTTTGTAATTTGAGTGGCTCCTTGGAGGCCAGTAATATTTTCCGATGCACCTTGGACCTTCACATTGACCATGATACACAGAAATTGTATCGGGATTGAATAGAAAAGGGACAAGGCCTACTTAAGTACAAGAAGAGTGAATCCTCTAAGACTTTGTTATTTGCGTGGCTCCTTGGAGGCCAGTAATATTTTCCGATGCATCAGTGTAACTTTACTGTATCCCTTGGATCTTCACATTGACCAAGAAAGAAAGAAATTACATAGTGATTGAATACATAAGGGAAAATGCCGACTTAAGTACAAGAAGAGTTAATCTACTAAGAGTTTGTGGTTTGAGCGGCTCCTGGGAGACCAGTATTAGATTCCGATGCACCAGTGCAGGTTTACTGTATCCCTTGGACCTTCACATTGACCATGAAACACAGAAATTGCATCGGGATTGAATACAAATGGACAATGCCGACATAAGTACAAGAAGAGTGAATCTTCTAAGAGTTTGTGCTTTGTGCATCTCCTGTGAGACCAGTATTAGTTTCCGAAGCACCGACGTAGGTTTACTGTATCCCTTGGACCGTTACATTGACCAAGAAACACAGAAATTGCATCGGGATTGAATACCTAAGGGACAATGCCGACTTAAGTACAAGAAGAGTGAGTCTCCTAAGAGTTTGTGATTTGAGCGGCTCCTGGGAAACCAGTATTAGATTCCGATGCACCAGTGCAAGTTTACTGTATCCCTTGGATCTTCACGTTGACGATGAATCACAGAAATCGCAACGGGATAAAATACAAAAGGCACATTGCCGACTTAAGTACAAGAAGAGTGAATCTTCTAAGAGATCGAGCTTTGAGCGGTTCCTGGGAGACCAGTATTACATTCCGATGCACGAGTGCAGGTTTACTGTATCCCTTGGACCTTCACATTGACCATGAAATACAGAAATTGCATCGCCATTGAATGCAAAAGGGACAATGCCCACTTAAGGAAAAGATGAATGAATCGTCTAAGAGATTGTGCTCTGAGCGGCTCCTGGGAGACCCATATTAGATTCAGATGCACCAGTGCAGGTTTACTGTATCCATTGGACCTTCACATTAACCATGAAACACAGAAATCACAACGGGATAGGATACAAAATGCACAATGACGACATAAGTACGAGAAGAGGGAATCTTCTAAGAATTCATGCTTGAGCGGCTTATGGAAGACCAGTATTAGATTCCGATGCACCAGTGCAGGTTTACTATATTTATTGGACCTTCACATTGATCATGAAACACAGAAATTGCGTCGGGACTTAATACAAAAGGGACAATGCCGACTTAACTACAAGAAGAGTGAATCTTCTAAGAGTTCGTGATTTGAGCGGCTCCCGGGACTACAGTATTAGATTTCGATGCACCAGTGCAGGTTTACTGCATCCCTTGGACCTTCACGTTGACCATGAAACACAGAAATCGCAATGGGATAGAATAAAAAAGGCACATTGCCGAGTTAAGTACAAGAAGATTGAATCTTCTAAGAGATCGTGCTTTGAGCGGCTCCTGGGAGACCAGTATTAGATTCCGATGCACCAGTGCAGGTTTACTGTACCCTTGGACCTTCACATTGACCATGATATACAGAAATTGCATCGGCATTGAATGAAAAAGGGACAATGCCGACTTAAGAAAAAGAAGAATGAATCTTCTAAGAGATTGTGGTTTGAGCGGCTCCTTGGAGACCCGTCTTACATTTCGATGCACCAGTGCAGGTTTACTGTATCCCTTGGACCTTCCCATTGACCATGAAGCACAGAAATTGCATCGGGATTGAATACTAAAGGTACAATGCCGACCTAAGTACAAGAAGAGTGAATCTCCTAAGCGGTTGAGATTTGAGTGACTACTGGGGGACCAGCATTAGATTCCGATGCACCAGTGCTGGTTTACTGCATCCATTGGACCATCACATTGACCATGAAACACAGAAATAGCATCGGGATTGAATACAAAAGGGGCAATGCCGACTTAAGTACAAGAAGAGTCAATTTTCTAAGTGTTTGTGCTTTGAGTGGCTCCTGGGAGACCAGTATTAGATTCCGATGCACCAGTACAGGTTTACTGAATCCCCTGGACCTTCACATTGATCATGAAACACAGAAATTGAATCGCGATGTAATACAAAGGGACAATGCCGACTTAAGTACAAGAATAATAAATCTTCTAAGAGTTATGTGGTTTTAGCGGCTCCTCGAGGCCAGTATTAGATTCCGACGCACCAGTGCAGGTTTACTGTATCCCTTGGACCTTGACATTGACCATGAAAGACAGAAATTGCATCGGGACTGAACAAAAAAGTGAGAATGCCGACTTAACTACAAGAAGAGTGAAACTTCTAAGAGTTTGTGGTTTGAGCGGCTCCTGGTAGACCAGTACTAGATTCAGATGCACCAGTGCAGTCTTACTGTATCCCTTGGACCTTCACATTAACCATGATACACTGATATTCCATCGGGATTGAATACAAAAGGGACAATGCCGACATAAGTATAAGGTGAGTGAATCTTTTAAGAGTTTGTGCTTCGAGTGGCTCCTGGGAGGCCAGTATTAGATTCCGATGCAGCAGTGTCGGTTTACTGTATCCCTTGGACCTTCACATTGACCATGAAACGAAGAAATAGCATTGTGATTGAATACATAAGGGAAAATGTCGACTTAAATACAAGAAGAGTGAATCTACTATGAGTTTGTGGTTTGAGCGGCTCCTGGGAGACCAGTATTAGATTCCAATGCACCAGTGCAGGTTTACTGTATCCCTTGGACATTAACATTGATCATGAAACACAGAAATTGCATCGGGATTGAATACAAGTGGACAATGCGGAATTAAGTACAAGAAGAGTGAATCTTCTAAGAGTTTGTGCATTGAGCGGCTCCTGGGAGACCAGTATTAAATTCCGATACACCGGTGCAGGTTTATTGTATCCCTTGGACTTTCACATTGACCATGAAAGACAGAAATCGCAAATAGAATACAAAAGGCACATTGCCGACTTAAGTACAGAAAGAGTGAATCTTCTAAGAGTTCGTGCCTTGAGCTGCTCCTGGGAGACCAGTATTAGATTCCGATGCACCAGTGCAGGTTTACTGTATCCCTTGGACCGTCACATTGACCATGAAACACAGTAATTGCATCGGCATTGAATGCAAAAGGGACAATGAAGACTTAAGAACAAGAAGAGTGAATCTTCTAAGAGTTTGTGCTTTGAACGGCTCCTGGGAGACCAGTAGTAGATTCCGAAGCACCGGTGCAGGTTTACTGTATCTCTTGGATCTTCGCATAGACCATGAAACACAGAAATTTCATCGGGATTGAATACAAAAGCGTCAATGCCGACTTAAGTACGAGAAGAGTGAATCTTCTAAGACTTTGTGGTTTGAGCGGCTCCTGGGGGACGAGTAATAGATTCCGATGCACCAGTGCAGGTTTCCTGTATCCCTTGGACGTTCACATTGACCATGAAACACAGAAATCGCAACGGGATAGAATTCAAAAGGCACATTGCCGACTTAAGTACAAGAAGAGCGAATCTTCTAAGACTTCGTGCTTTGAGCGGCTCCTGGGAGACCAGTATTTGATTCCGATGCACCAGTGCAGGTTTACTGTCTCCCTTGGACCTTCACATTGACCATGATGTGCAGAAATTCCTTCGGCACTGAATACAAAAGAGACAATGCCGACTTAAGTACAAGAAGAGTGAATCTTCTAAGAGTTTCTAATTTGACGGCTCCTGGGAGACCAGTATTAGATTCCGATGCACCAGTGCAAGTATACTGTATCCCTAGGACCTTCACATTGACCATGAATCTCAGAAATCGCAACGGGATGGACTACAAAAGGCACAATTCCGACTTAAGTACTAGAAGAGTCATTCTTCTAAGAGTTCGTGATTTGAGCGGCTCCTGGGAGACCAGTATTTTATTCCGATGCACCAGTGCAGGTATACTGTATCCCTTGGACCTTGACATTGACCATGAAATACAGAAATTGCATCGGGGTTATATACAACCGGGACATTGCCGACTTAAGTACAAGAAGAGTGAATCTTCTAAGAGTTAGTAGTGTGTGCGGCTCCTGGGAGACCAGTATTAGTTTCCGATGCACCAGTGCAAGTTTACTTAATCCCTTGGGACTTCACATTGACCATGAAACACAGAAATTGCATCGGAATTGAATACAAATTGACAATGCCGACTACAGTAGAAGAGGAGTGAATCTTCTAAGAGTTTGTGGTTTGAGTGGCTCCTGGGAGGCCAGTATTAGATTCCGATGCACCAGTGCAGGTTTACTGAATCCCTTGGACCTTTACATTGACCATGAAACACAGAAATCGCAACGGGATGGTATACAAAACGCACAATGCCGACTACAGTAGAAGAGGAGTGAATCTTCTAAGAGTTTGTGGTTTGAGCGGCTCCTGGGAGGCCAGTATTAGATTCCGATGCACCAGTGCTGGTTTACTGTATCCCTTGGATCTTCACATTTACCATGAAACACGGAAATCGCAATGGCATAGAATACAAAACTCACAATGACGACTTAAGTACAAGAAGAGTGAATCTTCTAATAGGTTGTGCTTTGAACGGCTCCTTGGAGATCAGTATTAGATTCCGATGCACCAGTGACGGTTTACTTAATCCCTTGGAACTTCACATTGACCATGAAACACCGAAATTGCATCGGCATTGAATACAAAATGACAATGCTGACTACAGTAGAAGAGGAGTGAATCTTCTAAGATTTTGTGGTTTGAGCGGCTCCTGAGAGGCCGGTATTAGATTCCGATGCACCAGTGCAGGTTTACTGTATCCCTTTGGACCTTCACATTGACCCTGAAACACCGAAATTAATCGGGATTGAATACAAAAGGCATAATGCCGGCTTAAGTACAAGAAGAGTGAATCCTCTAAGAGTTTCTGGTTTGAGCGGCTCCTGGAGACCAGTATTGGATTCCAATGCCCCAGTGCAGGATTACTGTGCCCCTTAGACCTCCACATTGACCATGAAATACAGAAATTACATCGGAATTGAATACAAAAATGACAATGCTGCCTTAAGTACAAGAAGAGTGAATCTTCTAACAGTTTGTGGTTTTAGCGGCTCCTGGGAGGACAATATTAGATTCCGATGCGCCAGTGCGGGTTTACTGTATCCCTTGGACCCTCACATTGACCATGAAACACAGAAATCGCTACGGGATAGAACACAAAAGGCACAATGCCGACGTAAGTACAAGAAGAGTGAATCTTCTAAGAGTTTGTGCAATAAGCGTCTCCTGGGAGACCAGTAATAGATTCCGATGCACCAGTGCAAGTTTACTGTATCCCTTGCACCCTCACATTGACCATGAAACACAGAAATCGCAAAGGTATTGAATACAAATGGCAGAAAGCCGACTGAAGTACAAGAAGCGTGAATCTTTTAAGAGTGTGTTGTTTGAGCGGCTCCTGGGAGACCTGTATTAGATTCCGACGCACCAGTGCAGAATTTACTGTATCCCTTGGACCTTCACATTGACTATGAAACACAGAAATCGCATCGGGATTGAATAAAAAAGGCACATTGCCGACTTAAGTACAAGAACAGTGAATCTTCTAAGAGTTTGTGACTTGAACGGCACCTGGGAGACCAGTATTAGATTCCGATGCATTATTGCAGGTTTACTGTATCCCTTGGACCTTCACATTGACCATGAAACACAGAATTTGCATCGAGATTGAATACAAATGGGACAATGCTGATGTAAGTACAAGACGAGTGAATCCTCGAAGATTTTGTAGTTTGAGCGGCTCCTGGTAGACCAGTATTAGTTTCCGATGCAGCAGTACAGTTTTGCTATATCTTTTGGACCTTCACAGTGACCATGAAACACATAAGTTGCATCGGGATTGATTACAGAAGGGAAAATGACGACTTAAGTACGAGAAGAGTGAATCTTCTAAGTGGTTGTGATTTGAGCGGCTCCTATGAGAACAGTATTAGATTCCGATGCGCCAGTGCAGGAAGACTGTATCCCTTGGACCATCACATTGACCATGAAACACCGAAATTACATTTGGATTTTATACAAAAGAGACAATGACGACTTAAGTACAAGAAGAGAGAAACTTCTAAGAGTTGGCGGTTTGAGCGGCTCCTGGGAGGCCAGTGTTATATTCCGATGCACCACTGCAGGTTTACTGTATCCCTTGGACCTTCACATTGAACATGAAACACAGAAATCGCAATGGGATAGAATACAAAATGCACAATGCCGACTTAAGTACAAGAAGAGTGAATCTTGTAAGAGTTTGTGCTTTGAGCGGCTCCTGGGAGACCAATACTACATCCGATGCTCGATGCCGGTAATTTCTATCACCAGGAAACACAGACTTTGCATCGGGATTGAATACAAAAGGGGCAATGCCGACTTAACTACAAGAGGAGTGAGTCTTCTAAAGGTTTGTAGTTTGAGCGGCTCGTGGGAGACCAGTATTACTTTCCGATGCACCAGTGCAGGTTTAGTGTATCCCTTTGACCTTTACATTGACCATGAAACACAGAAATCGCTATGGGATAGAATACAAAAATCACAATGACGACTTAAGTACAAGAAGAGTGAATCTTCTTATAGTTGGCGCTTTGAGCGGCTCCTGGGAGACCAGTATTAGATTCTGATGCACCAGTGCAGGTTTACTGTATCCGTTGGATCTTCACATTGACCATGAAACATAGAAATTGCATCGGGATTGTATACAAAAGGGACAAAGCCGACTTAAGTACAAGAAGAGTGACTCTTCTAAGATTTTCTGCTATGTGCGGCTCCTGGGTGACAAGTATTAGATACCGATGCAGGAGTGCAGGTTTACTGTATCAATTGGACATTCACATTGACCATGAATTACCGAAATCCCATCGGGATTGAATACAAAAGACACAATGCCTACTTAAGTACAAGATCAGTGAATCTTCTAAGACTTTGTAATTTGAGCGGCTCCTGGGGGACCAGTATTAGATTCGGATGCACCAGTGCAGGTTTACTGTATCGCTTGGGCCTACACATTGACCATGAAACGCAGAAATTACATCGGGATATAATACAAAAGGGACAATGCCGACTTAAGCACAAGAAGAGTGTATCTTCTAAATGTTGTTGGTTTGAGCGGGTCCTGCGAGACTAGTATTACATTCCGATGCACCAGTGCAGGGTTTCTGTATAACTTGGACCTTCACATTGACCATGAAACACAGAAATTACATCGGGATATAATACAAAAGGGACAATGCAGACTTAAGAACAAGAAGAGTGAATCTTCTAAGAGTTTGTGGTTTGAGCGGCTCCTGGGAGACCAGTATTAGATTCCGATGCACCAGTGCAGGTTTACTGTATCCCTTGGACCTTCAAATTGACCATGAAACACCGAAAGTACATCTGGATTGTATACAAAAGAGACAATGACGACTTAAGTACAAGAAGAGAGAATCTTCTAAGTGTTAGCGGTTTGAGCGGCTCCTGGGAGGCCAGTAATAGATTCCGATGCACCACTGCAGGTTTACTGTATCCCGTGGACCTTCACATTGCCCATGAAACACAGAAATCTAAACGGGATAGAGTACAAAAGGCACAATACCGACTTAAGTACAAGAAGAGATAATCTTGTAAGAGTTTGTGCTTTGAGCGGCTTTTGGGAGACCAGTATTAGATTCCGATGCAACAGTGCCGGTTTACTGTATCAATTGGACCTGCACATTGACCATGAAACAGAGAAATCGCATCGGGATTGAATACATAAGACACAATGCCTACTTAAGTACAAGAAGAGTGAATCTTCTAAGAGCTTGTGGTTTGAGCGGCTCCTGGGAGACCAGGCTTGGGCCTACACATTGACCATGAAACACAGAAATTACATCAGGATATAATACAAAAGGGACAATGCCGACTTAAGCACAAGAAGAGTGTATCTTCTAAATGTTTGTGGTTTGAGCGTGTCCTGGAGACTAGTATTACATTCCGATGCCCCAGTGCAGGATTTCTGTATAACTTGGACCTTCACATTAACCATGAAACACAGAAATTACATCGGGATATAATACAAAAGGGACAATGCCGACTTAAGAAGAAGAAGAGTGAATCTTCTAAGAGTTTGTGTTTTAAGCGGCTCCTGGGAGACCTGTATTAGATTCCGGAGCACCAGTGCAGGTTTACTGTATTCCTTGGACCTTCACATTGACCATGAAACACAGAAATTGCATCGGGACTGAATACAAAAGAGACAATGCGGACTTAAGTTAAAGGAGAGTGAATCTTCTAAGAGTTTCTAATTTGACGGCTCCTGGGAGACCAGTATTAGATTCCGATGCACCAGTGCAAGTATACTATATCCCTAGGACCTTCACATTGACCATGAATCTCAGATATCGCAACGGGATAGAATACAAAAAGCACAATTCCGACTTCAGTACTAGAAGAGTGATTCTTCTAAGAGTTCGTGATTTGAGCGGCTCCTGGGAGACCGTATTGGATTCCGATGAACCAGTGCAGGTTTACTGTATCCCTTGGACCTTCAAATTGACCATGAAACACAGAAAGTACATCTGGATTGTATACAAAAGAGACAATGACGACTTAAGTACAAGAAGAGAGAATCTTCTAAGTGTTAGCGGTTTGAGCGGCTCCTGGGAGGCCAGTATTAGATTCCGATGCACCACTGCAGGTTTACTGTATCCCGTGGACCTTCACATTGCCCATGAAACACAGAAATCTAAATGGGATAGAGTACAAAAGGCACAATACCGACTTAAGTACAAGAAGAGATAATCTTGTAAGAGTTTGTGCTTTGAGCGGCTTTTGGGAGACCAGTATTAGATTCCGATGCAACAGTGCCGGTATACTCTATCCCTTGGACGTTAACATTGACCAGGAAACACAGACTTTGTGTCGGGATTGAATACAAAAGGGACAATGCCGATTTAACTACAAGAGGAGTGAGTCTTCTAAGGGTTTGTAGTTTCGGCAGATCCTGGGAGACCAGTATTAGATTCCGATCCACCAGTGCATGTTTACTGTATCCGTTGGATCTTCACATTGACCATGAAACACAGAAATTGCATCGGGTTTGGATACAAAAGGGACAAAGCCGACTTAAGTTGAAGAAGAGTGAATCTTCTAAGATTTTCTGCTATGTGCGGTTCCTGGGAGACCAGTATTAGATTCCGATGCACCAGTGCACGTTTAGTGTATCCCTTGGATATTCACATTGACCATGAAATACAGGAATCGCATCGGGATTGAATACAAAAGGGACAATGCCGACTTAAGTACAAGAAGAGTGAATCTTCTCAGAGTTTGTGTTTTCAGCGGCTCCTGGGAGACCAGTATTAGATTCCAATGCACCAGTGCAGGTTTACAGTATCTTTTGGAACTTCACAGTGACCATGAAACACATAAGTTGCATCGGGATTGATTACAAAAGGGACAATGCCGACTAAAGTACGAGAAGAGTGAATCTTCTAAGAGGTTGTGATTTGAGCGGCTCCTCTGAGACCAGTATGGGGTTCCGATGCACCAGTGCAAGATGACTGTTCCCCTTGGACCTTCACATTGACCATGATACACCGAAATTACATCGTGATTGTATAGAAAAGAAAGAATGACGACTTAAGTACAAGAAGAGACAATCTTCTAAGAGTTTGCGGTTTGAGCGGTTCCTGGGAGGCCAGTATTAGATTCCGATGCACCACTGCAGGTTTACTGTATCCCTTGGACCTTCACATTGCCGTTGAAACACAGAAGTCGCAACGGGATTGAATACAAAAGGCACAATGCCTTCTTAAGTACAAGAAGAGTGTATCTTGTAAGGGTTTGTGGTTTGAGCGGCTCCAGGGAGACCAGTATTAGATTCCGATTCACCAGTGCCAGTATCCTATATCCCTTGGACCTTAACATTCACCAGGAAACACAGACTTTGCATCGGGATTGAATACAAATGGGACAATGCTATCTTAACTACAGTAGGAGTGAGTCTTCTAATTGTTTGTAGTTTGAGCGGTTCCTGGGAGACCATAATTAGATTCCGATGCACCAATGCAGGTTTACTGTATCCCTTGGACCTTCAAACAAACCATGTAACACAGAAATTGTATCGGGATTGAATACAAAAGGGACAATGCCGACTTAAGTACGAGAAGAGCGAATCTTATTACAGATTGTGATTCGAACGGCTCCTGGAGACCAGTATTAGATTCGGATGCACCACTGCAGTTTTACTGTATCCCTTGGACCTTCACATTGACCATGAAGCACAGAAATTGCATTGGGTTTGAATACAAAAGGGACAATGCCGACTTAAGTACAAGAAGAGTGAATCTTGTAAGAGTTTGTGTTTTGAGCGGCTCCTGGGAGACCAGTATTAGATTCCGATGCACCAGTGCAAGTTTACTGTATCAATTGGCCCTTACCATTGACCATGAAACACCGAAATCCCATCGGGATTTAATACAAAAACACAATGCCGACAAAGTACAAGAAGAGTGAATCTTCTAAGAGTTTGTGTTTTGAGCGGCTCCTGGGAGACCAGTATTAGATATCGATGCCCCAGTGCTGATTTACTGTATCCCTTGGACCATCACATTGACCATGAAACACAGAAATCGCATTTGAATTGTATACAAAAGGCACAATGCCGACAAAAGGACAAGAAGAGTGAATCTTCTAAGACTACATGCTTTGAGCGGCTCCTGGGAGACTAGTATTAGATTCCGATGCTACAGTGCAGGTGGACTGTATCTCTTGGACCTTCACAGTCACCATGAAACACAGAAATTGCATCGGGAGAGAATACAGAAGTCATAATGCCGACTAAAGTATAAGAGGAATTAATCTTCTAAGAATTTGTAGTTTGAGCGGCTCCTGGGAGACCAGTATTAGATTCCGATGCACCAGTGCAGGTTTACTGTATCCCTTGGACCTTCTGATTGATCATGAAACACAGAAATTGCATTGGGATTGAATGCAAAAGCACAATGCTGACTTAAGTACAAGAAGAGTGAATCTTCTAAGAGTTTATGGTTTGAGCGGCTCCTGGGAGTCCAGTATTAGGTTCCGATGCACATGTGGAGAATTTACTGTATCCCTTGGAACTTCACATTGACCATGAAACACAGAAATCGCATCGGGATTGAATACAAAAGGCACAATGCCGACATAAGTACAAGAAGAATTAATCTTTTAAGGGTTTGTGGTTAGAACGGCCCTGGGAGACCAGTATTAGATTCCGATGCACCAGTGCAGGTTTACTGTGTCCCCTGGACCTTCCCATTGACCATGAAACACAGAAATGTCATTGGAATTGAATACAAAAGCACAATGCTGACTTAAGTACAAGAAGAGTGAATCTTCTAAGAGTTTGTGGTTTGAGCGTCTTCTGGGTGACCAGTATTAGATTCAAAAGCACTATTGCAGGTTTAGTTTATCCCTTGGACATTCACATTGACAATGGAACACAGAAATCGCATCAGGATTGAATACAATGGGGACAATGTCAACTTAAGTACAACAAGAGTGTATCTTCTAAGAGATTGTGATTTGAGCGGCTGCTGGGAGACCAGTATTAGATTCCTATGCACCAGCGCATGTTTACTGTATCCCTTGGACCTTCACATTGACCATGAAACACTGTAATTTCATCAGGATTGAATACAAAAGGGACAATGCCGACATAAGTTCAAGAAGAGTGCATCTACTAGGAGTTTGCGAATTGAGCTTCTCCTGGGAGACCAGTATTAGATTCCCATGCACCAATGCAGGTTTACTGTATCCCTTGGACTTTCACATAGACCATGAAACACAGAAATTGCATAGGGATTGAGTACAAAAGGCACAATGCCGACTTAAGTACGAGAAGAGTGAATCTTGTAAGATTTGTGGTTTGAGCGTCTCCTGGGAGACCAGTATTAGATTCCGATGCACCAGTCCCGGTTTACTGTATCCCTTGGATTTTCGCATTAACCATGAAACACTGAAATTACATCGGGATTGAATACAAAAGGGACAATGCTGACATAAAAAGTACAAGAAGAGTGAATCTTCTAAAAAATCGTGGATTGAGCGGTCCTGGGTTACCAGTATTAGGTTCCGATGCACCAGTGCTGGTTTACTGCATTAGTTGGACTTTCACATTGATCATGAAACACAGAAATCGCTTTTGGATTGAATACCAAAGACACAATGCCGACTTAAGTACAAGAACAGTGAATCTTCTAAAAGTTTGTGCCTTGAACAGCTCCTGGGAGACCAGTATTATATTCCGATGCACCAGTGCACTTTTACTGTATCCCTTGGACCTTCACATTGACCAAGAAACACAGAAATCGTATTGGGATTGATTACAAAAGACACAATGCCGACTTAGGTACAAGAAGAGTGAATCTTCTAAGAGTTGGTGCTTTGAGCGCCTCCTGGGAGACCAGTATTAGATTCCGATGCACCAGAGCAGTTTTACTGTTTACCTTGGACCTTCACATTGACCATGAAACACAGAAATTGCATCGGAATTGAATACAAAAGTGACAATGCCGACTTAAGTACGAGAAGAGTGAATCTTCTAAGAGTGTGTTGTATGAGCGGCTCCTGGGACATCAGTATTGGATTCCGGTGCCCCAGTGCTGGTTTACTGTATCACTTGGACCTTCACATTGACCATGAAACGCTAAAATCGCATTGGGATTGAATACAAGAGGCACAATGCTGACATACGGACAAGAAGAGTGAATCTTCTAAGAGTTAGTCCTTTGAGCGGCTCCTGGGAGACTAGTACTAAATTCTGATGCAACAGTGCAGCTTTACTGTATCCCTTGGACCTTCACATTGACCAAGAAAAACAGAAATTGCATCGGGATTGAATACAGAAGGCACAATGCCGACTTAGGTACAAACAGAGCGAATCTTCTAAGAGTTTGTTTCTTGAGCGGCTCCTGGGAGACCAGTATTAGATTCCGATGCACCAGTGCAGGTTTATTGTATCTCTTGGACCTTCACATTGATGATGAAACACAGAAATTGAATCGGGATATAATGCAAAAGGGACAATGCCGGCTTAAATACAAGAGGAGTGAATTTTCTAAGATTTCGTGGTTTGAGCGGCTCCTGGGAGGCCATATATTAGATTACGATACACCAGTGAAAGTTTACTGTATCCCTTGGATCATCACATTGACGATGAAACACATAAATTGCATGGGGATTGAATACAAAAGGCACAAAGCCGAATGAAGTACATGAAGAGTACATCTTCTAGGGGTTTGTACTTTGAACGGCTCCTGGGAGACCAGTTTTAGATTCCGTTGCACCAGTGCACGTTTGCTGTATCCCTTGGACCTTCACATTAACCATAAAACACAGAAATCGCATTGGGATTGAATACAAAAGGGACAATGCCGACTTAAGTCAAGAAGAGTGAATTTTCTAAGAGTTTGTGGTTTGAGCGGATCCTGCGAGACCGGTATTAGAAACCGATGCGCTAGTGCAGTTTTAGTGTATCCCATGGACATTCACATTGACCATGAAACACAGAATTTGCATCAGGATTGAGTACAAATGGGACAAAGCCGACTTAAGTACAAGAAGAGTGAATCTTCTAAGGGTTTGTGGTTTGAGCGGCTCCTGGGAGACCAGTATTAGATTCCGATGCACCAGTGCAGTTCTCCTGTATCCCTTGGACATTCACGTTGACCATGAAACACAGAAATTGCATCGGGATAAAATGCAAAAGGGACAATGCCGACTTAAGTACAAGAAGAGTAAATCATCCAAGAGATTCTGGTTTGAGCGGCTCCTGGGAGACCAATATCAGATTCAGATGCAACAGTGCAGGTTTACTGTATCTCTTGAACCTTCACATTGACCATGAAACACAGAAATTGCAAAGGGATTGATTACAAAAGGCACAATGCCGACTTAAGTACCTAGTAGAGTGAATCTTCTAAGAGATTGTGGTTTGAGCGGTTCCTGGGAGGCCAGTATTAGATTCCGTTGCACCAGTGCAGGTTTACTGTATCCATTGGAACTTCACATTGACCATGAAACACAGAAATTGCATGGGGGTTGAATACAAATGGGAGAAAGCCGACTTAAGTACGAGAAGAGTGAATCTTCTAAGATATTGTGGTTTGAGTGGCTCCTGGGATACCAGTATTAAATTCCGATACAGCAGTTCAGGTTTACCGTATCCCTTGAACCTTCACATTGACCATGAAACACGGAAATTACATCGGGATTGTATACAAAAGGGATAATGACGACTTAGCTACAAGAAGACTGAATATTCGAAGAGTTTGTGGTTTGTGCGGCTCCTGGGAGACCAGTATTAGATTCCGTTGCACCAGTGCAGAATTTACTGTATTCCTTGGACCTTCACATTGACCATGAAACACAGAAATCGCCATGGGATTGAATACATAACGGAGAATGCCGACTTAAGGACAAGAAGAGTGAATCCTCTAAGTGTTTGTGCTTTGAGCATATCCTGGGAGACCAGTATTAGATTCCGATGCGACAGTGCCGGTTTACTGTATCCCTTGCACCTTCACATTGACCATCAAACACAGAAATTGCATCGGGAATGAATGCAAAAGGACAATGCCGACTTAAGTACATGAAGAGTGAATCTTCTAAGTGTTTGTGGTTTGAGCGGCTCCTGGCAGACCACTATTAGATTCCGATGCACCAGTGCAGGTTTACTGTATCCCTTGGACCTTCACATTGATCATGAAACAAAGAAATCACATTAGGATTGAATACAGAGTACACAATGCCGACTTAAGTACAAGAACAGTGTATCTTCTAAGAGTTTGTGCCTTGAACGGCTCCTGGGAAACCAGTATTAGATTCCGATGCACCAGAGCACTTTTACTGTATCACTTGGACCTTCACATTGACCATGAAACACAGAAATCGCAACGGGACAGATTACAAAAAGCACAATGCCGACTTAAGTACAAGAAGAGTGAATCCTCTAAGTGTTTGTGCTTTGAGCGGCTCCTGGGAGACCAGTATTAAAAACCGATGCACCAAAGGAGTTTTAGTGTATCCCTTGGACATTCACATTGACAATTAAACACAGAAATCGCATCGGAATTGAATGCAATAGGGACAATGCCGACTTAAGTAGAAGAAGAGTGAATCATCTAAGAGATTCGGATTTGAGCGGCTCCTTGGAGACCAGTATTAGATTCCGATGCACCAGTGCGGGTTTACTGTATCCCTTGGACTTTCACATTGACCATGAAACACAGAATTTGCATCGGGATTGAGTACAAATGGGACAATGCCGACTTAAGTACAAGAAGAGTGAATCTTCTAAGAGTTTGTGCTTTGAACGGCTCTTGGGAGACCAGCATTAGATTACAATGCACCAGTGCAGGGTTCCTGTATCCATTGGAACTTCACATTGACCATGAAACACAGAAATTGCATCGGGATTGAATACAAAAGGGAGAATGCCGACTTAAGTACGAGAAGGGTGAATCTTCTAAGAGATTTTGGTTTGAGCGGCACCTGGGATACCAGTATTAGATTCCGATACAACAGTGCAGGTTTACCGTATCCCTTGGACTTTCATATTGACCATGAAACACCGAAATTACATCGGGATTGTATACAAAAGGGATAATGACGACTTAACTACAAGAAGAGTGAATCTTCGAAGAGTTTGTGTTTTGAGCTTCTGCTGGGAGACCAGTATTAGATTCCGATGCACTAGCGCAGGTTTACTGTATCCCTTGGACCTTCACATTGACCATGAAACACAGAAATTGCATCAGGTTATAATACAAAAGGGACAATGCCGGCTTAAGTACAAGATGAGTGAATCTTCTAAGAGTTTGTGGTTTGAGGGGCCCCTGGGAGACCAGTATTTGATTCCGATGCACCAGTGCAGAATTTACTGTATCCCATGAACCTTCACATTGACCATGAAACACAGAAATCGCAATGGGATTGAATACATAACGGACAATGCCGACTTAAGGGCAAGAAGAGTGAATACTCTAAGTGTTTGTGCTTTGAGCATCTCCTGGGAGACCAGTGTTAGATTCCGATGCACCAGTGCCTGTTTACTGTATCCCTTGCACCTTCACATTGACCATCAAACACAGAAATTGCTTCGGGAATGAACACAAAAGGACAATGCCGACTTAAGTACATAAGGAGTGAATCTTCTAAGTGTTTGTGGTTTGAGCGGCTATTGGCAGACCAGTATTTGATTCCGATGCACGATTGAAGGTTTACTGTATCCCTTGGAGCTTCACATTGACGATGAAACACAGAAATTGTATCGGTATGTAATACAAAAGGGACAATGCCAACTTAAGTACAATAAGAGTGAATCTTCTTAGAGTTTGTGGTTTGAGCGGTTCCTGGGAGACCAGTATTAGATTCCGATGCACCAGTGCAGGTTGACTGTATCCCTTGGACATTCACATTGACCATGAAACACAGAAATTGCATGGGGGTTGAATACAAAAGGGAGAAAGCCGACTTAAGTACGAGAAGAGTGAATCTTCTAAGATATTGTGGTTTGAGTGGCTCCCGGGATACCAGTATTAAATTCCGATACACCAGTACAGGTTCACCGTATCCCTTGGACCTTCACATTGACCATGAATCACGGAAATTACATCGGGATTGTATACAAAAGGGATAATGACGACTTAGCTACAAGAAGACTGAATCTTCGAAGAGTTTGTGGTTTGTGCGGCTCCTGGGAGACCAGTATTAGATTCCGTTGCACCAGTGCAGAATTTACTGTATCCCTTGGACCTTCACATTGACCATGAAACACAGAAATCGCAAAGGGATTGAATACATAACGGAGAATGCCGACTTAAGGACAAGAAGAGTGAATCCTCTAAGTGTTTGTGCTTTGAGCATCTCCTGGGAGACCAGTATTAGATTCCGATGCACCAGTGCCGGTTTACTGTATCCCTTGCACCTTTGCATTGACCATCAAACACAGAAATTGCATCGGGAATGAACACAAAAGGACAATGCCGACTTAAGTACATGAAGTGTGAATCTTCTAAGTGTTTGTGGTTTGAGAGGCTCCTGGCAGACCAGTATTAGATTCCGATGCACCAGTGCAGGTTTCCTGTATCCCTTCGACCTTCACATTGATCATGAAACACAGAAATCGCATGGGGATTGAATACAAAGGACAGAATGACGACTTAAGTACAAGAACAGTGTATCTTCTAAGAGTTTGTGCCTTGAACGGCTCCTGGGAAACCAGTATTAGATTCCGATGCACCAGAGCGCTTTTACTGTATCGCTTGGACCTTCACATTGACTGTGAAACACAGAAAACGCATTATGATTGAATACAAAAGACACAATGCCGACTTAAAGACAAGAATAGGAAATCTTGTAAGAGTTTGTGGTTTGATCGGCTCCTGTGAGACCAGTATTAGATTCCGATGCACCAGTGCATGTATACTGTATCCCTTGGACCTTCACATTGACCATGAAACACAGAAATCGCAATGGGATTGAATACATAACGGACAATGCCGACTTAAGGACAAGAAGAGGGAATACTCTAAGCGTTTGTGCTATGAGCATCTTCTGGGAGACCAGTATTAGATTCCGATGCACCAGTGCCGGTTTACTGTATCCCTTGACCTTCAAATTGACCATGAAACACCGAAATAACATCGGGATTGTATACAAAAGGGATAATGACGACTTTACTACAAGAAGAGTGAATCTTCGAAGGGTTTGTGGTTTCTGCGGCTCCTGGAAGACCAGTATTAGATTCCGTTGCACCAGTGCTGGTTTACTGTAACCCGTGGACCTTCACATTGACCATGAAACACAGAAATTGCATCGGGATTGAGTAGAAAAGGGACAATGCCAACTTAAGTACAAGAAGAGTGAATCTTGTAAGTGTTTGTGTTTTGAGCTCCTCCTGGGAGACCAGTATTAGATTCCGATGCACTAGTGCAGGTTAACTGTATCCCTTGGACCTTCACATTGACCATGAATCACAGAAATGGCATCAGGATATCATACGAAAGGGACAATGCCGACTTAAGTACAAGAAGAGTGAATCTTCTAAGAGTTTGTGGTTTGAGGGGCCCCTGGGAGACCAGTATTAGATTCCGATGCACCAGTGCAGTATTTACTGTATCATTTGGACCTTCACATTGACCATGAAACAGAGAATCGCAATGGGATTGAATACATAACGGACAATGCCGACTTAAGGACAAGAAGAGTGAATCCTCTAAGAGTTTGAGCTTTGAGCGTCTCCTGGGAGACCAGTATTAGATTCCGATGCACCAGTGCCGGTTTACTGTATCCCTTGCACCTTCACATTGACCATCAAACACAGAAATTGCATCGGGAATGAATACAAAAAGAAATGCCGACTTAAGTACATCTAGAGTGAATCTTCTAAGTGTTTGTCGTACGAGCGGCTCCTGGCAGACCAGTATTAGATTCCGATGCACCAGTGCAGACTTACAGTATCCCTTGGAACTTCACATTGATCATGAAACACAGAAATCGCATTGGGATTGAATACAAAAGGCACAATGCCGACTTAAGTACAAGAACCGTGTGCCTTCTAAGAGTTTGTGCCTTGAACGGCTCCTGGGAAACCAGTATTAGATTCCGATGCACCAGAGCACTTTTACTGTATCAATGGACCTTCACATTGACCGTGAAACACAGAAAACGCATTGGGATTGAATACAAAAGACACAATGCCGACTTAAAGACAAGAATAGGAAATCTTGTAAGAGTTTTGTGGTTTGATCGGCTCCTGTGAGATTAGTATTAGATTCCGATGCACCAGTGCATGTTTACTGTATCCCTTGGACCTTCACATTGACCATGAAACACAGAAATCGCAACGGGACAGATTACAAAAAGCAGAATGCCGACTTAAAAACAAGAAGAGTGAATCCTCTAAGTGTTTGTGCTTTGAGCGGCTCCTGGGAGACCAGTATTAAAAACCGATGCACCAAAGCAGTTTTAGTGTATCCCTTGGACATTCACATTGACAATTGAACACAGAAAACGCATCGGGATTGAATGCAATAGGGACAATGCCGTCTTAATTAGAAGAAGAGTGAATCATCTAAGAGATTCGGATTTGAGCGGCTCCTCGGAGACCAGTATTAGATTCCGATGCACCAGTGCGGGTTTACTGTATCCCTTTTACTTTCACATTGACCATGAAACACAGAATTTGCATCGGGATTGAGTACAAATGGGACAATGCCGACTTAATTACAAGAAGAGTGAATCTTCTAAGAGTTTGTGCTTTGAACGGCTCCTGGGACACCAGCATTAGATTACAATGCAGCAGTGCAGGTTTACTGTATCCCTTGCACCTTCACATTGACCATGAAACACAGAAATCGCAATGGGATTGAATACATAACGGACAATGCCGACTTAAGGTCAAGAAGAGAGAATACACTAAGCGTTTGTGCTATGAGCATTTTCTGGGAGACCAGTATTAGATTCCGATGCACCAGTGCCAGTTTACTGTATGCCTTGCACCTTCACATTGACCGTCAAACACAGAAATTGCATCGGGAATGAATACAAAAGACAATGCCGACTTAAGTACATGAAGAGTGAATGTTCTAAGTGTTTGTGTTTGGAGCTTCTGCTGGGAGACCAGTATTAGATTCCGATGCACTAGTGCAGGTTTACTGTATCCCTTGGACCTTCACATTGACCATGAACCACAGAAATGGCATCAGGATATAATACGAAAGGGACAATGCCGACTTAAGTACAAGAAGAGTGAATCTTCTAAGAGTTTGTGGTTTGAGGGGCCCCTGGGAGACCAGTATTAGATTCCGATGCTCCAGTGCAGTATTTACTGTATCATTTGGACCTTCACATTGACCATGAAATACAGAATCGCAATGGGATTGAATACATCACGGACAATGACGACTAAAGTACAAGAAGGGTGAATCCTCTAAGAGTTTGAGCTTTGAGCGTCTCCTGGGAGACCAGTATTAGATTCCGATGCACCAGTGCCGGTTTACTGTATCCCTTGCCCCTTCACATTGACCATCAAACACAGAAATTGCATCGGGAATGAATACAAAAAGACAATGCCGACTTAAGTACATCTAGAATGAATTTTGTAAGTGTTTGTCGTTCGAGCGGCTCCTGGCAGACCAGTATTAGATTCCGATGCACCAGTGCAGGCTTACAGTATCCCTTGGACCTTCACATTGATCATGAAACACAGAAATCGCATTGGGATTGAATACAAAAGGCACAATGCCGACTTAAAAACAAGAATAGGAAATCTTGTAAGAGTATGTGGTTTGAGCGGCTCCTGTGAGATCAGTATTAGATTCCGATGCACCAGTGCAAGTTCACTGTATCTCTTGGACCTTCACATTGACCATGAAAGACAGGAATCGCAACGGGCCCGATTACAAAATGCTCAATGCCGACTTAAGTACAAGAAGAGTGAATCTTGTAACTGTTTGTGCTTTGAGCGTCTCCTGGGAGACCAGTATTAGAAACCGATGCACCAAAGCAGATTTAGTGTATCCCTTGGACATTCAAATTTACCATGAAACACAGAAATCGCATCGGGGTTGAATGCAATAGGGACAATGCCGACTTAAGTAGAAGAAGAGTGAATCATCTAAGAGATTCTGATTTGAGCGGCTCCTCGGAGACCAGTATTAGATTCCGATGCACCAGTGCGGGTTTACTGTATCCCTTGGACATTGACATTGACCATGAAACACAGAATTTGCATCATGATTGAGTACAAATGGGACAATGCCGACTTAAGTACAAGAAGAGTGAATCTTCTAAGAGTTTGTGCTTTGAACGGCTCCTGGGAGACCAGCATTAGATTCCGATGCACCAGTGCTGGTTTAATTTATCCCTTGGACCTTCACATTGGCCATGAAACATAGGAATTACATCAGGATATAACACAAAAGGAACAATGCCGACTTAAGTACGAGAAGAGTGAATCATCTAATGGATTGTGTTTTAGGCTTCTCCTGGGAGACAAGTATTAGATTCCGATGCAGTGGTGCAGGATTACCGTATCCCTTGGACCTTCACATTGACCATGAAACACAGAAATTGCATCGGGATTGAATACAAAAGGGACAATGCCGACATAAATACAAGAAGAGTGAATCTTCTAAGAGTTTGTGTCATGGGCTTCTCCTGCAAGAACTGTACAAGAAGAGTGAACGTACTAAGAGTTTGTGTTTTAGGCTTCTCCTGGGAGACAAGTATTAGATTCCAATGCACAAGTGCAGGATTACTGTATCCCTTGGACCTTCACATTGACCATGAAACACAGAAATTGCATCGGGATGAATACAAATGGGACAATGCCGACATTAATACAAGAAGAGTGAATCTTCTAAGAGTTTGTGTTATAGGCTTCACCTGCAAGAACTGTACAAGAAGAGTGAACGTACTAAGAGTTTGTGTTTTCGGCTTCTCCTGGGAGACAAGTATTAGATTACGATGCACTAGTGCAGGATTACTGTATCCCTTGGACCTTCACATTGACCATGAAACACAGAAATTACATCGGGTTTGAATACAAAACGGACAATGCCGACTTAAGTACAAGAAGAGTGAATCTTCTAAGAGATTCTCATTTGAGCGGCTCCTGGAAGACTAGTATTAGATTCCAATGCAACAGTGCAGGTACACTGTATCCCTTGGTCGTTCACAGTTACCATGAAACACAGAAATTGCATCGGGATTGAATACAGAAGGCACAATGCCGACTTAGGTAAAAGAAGAGTGAATCTTCAAAGAGGTTGTGTTTTGTGCTGCTCCTGGGAGACCAGTATTAGATTCCGATGCACCAGTGCAGTTTTACTGTATCCCTTGGACCTTCACATTGACGATGAAACACAGAAATTGCATCGGGATATAATTCAAAAGGGACAATGCCAACTTAAGTCCAATAAGAGTGAAACTTCTAAGAGATTGTGGTTTGAGCGGCTCCTGGGAAACCAGTATAAGATTTCGATGCAGGTTTACTGAATCCATTGGAACTTCACATTGACCATGAAACACAGATATTGCATCGGGATTGAATACAAAAGGGAGAATGCCGACTTAAATACGTGAAGATTAAATCTTCTAAGAGATTGTGGTTTGAGCTTTTCCTGGGATACCAGTATAAGATTCCAATACACCAGTGCAGGTTTACCGTATCCCTTGGACCTTCACATTGACCATGAAACACCGAAATTACATCGGGATTGTATACGAAAGGGATAATGACGACTTCACTACAAGAAAAGTGAATCTTCTAAGATTTTGTGGTTTGTGCGGCTCCTGGGAGACCAGTATTAGATTCCGATGCACCAGTGCAGGTTTTCTGTATCCCTTGGACTTTCACATTGATAATGAAACACAGAAATCGCATTGGGATTTAATACAAAAGACACAATGCCGACTTAAGTACAAGAACAGTGAATCTTCTAAGAGTTTGTGCCTTCAACGTCTCCTGGGAGACCAGTATTAGATTCCAATGCACCAGTGCACTTTTACTGAATCCCTTGGAACTTCACATTGGCCGTGAAACACACCAAACGCATTGGGATTGAATACAAAAGACACAATGCCGACTTATAGACAAGAATATCTAATCTTGTAAGAGTTTGTGGTTTGAGCGGCTCCTGGGAGACCAGTATTAGATTCCGATGCACCAGTCAAGGATTACTGTATCCCTTGAACCTTCACATTGACGATAAAACACAGAAATTGCATCGGGATATAATACAAAAGGGACCATGCCGACTTAAGTACACGAAGAGTGAATCTTCTAAGAGTTTGTGGTTTGAGCTACTCCTAGGAGACCTGTCTTAGATTCCGATGCACCAGTTCAGGTTTGCTGTATCCCTTGGTCCTTCAGATTGACTATGAAACACAGAACTTGCATCGGGCTATAATACAAAAGGTACAATGCGGACTTAAGTACAAGAAGAGTGAATCTTCCTTAGACATTGTGGTTTGAGCGGCTCCTGGAAGACCAGTATTAGATTCCGATGCACCAGTGCAGGCATGCTGTATCCATTGGAACATCACATTGACCATGAAACACAGAAATTGCAATGGGATTGAATACAAAGGGCAAAATGCCGACGTTAGTACAAGTAAAGTGAATCATCTAAAAGTTTGTGGTTTGAGTGGCTCCTGGGAGACCAGTATTAGATTCCGATGCACCAGTGCAGAATTTACTGTATCGCGTGGACCTTCACATTGACCATGAAACACAGAAATCGCAATGGGATTGAATACATAAGGGACAATGCCCACTTAAGGACAAGGAGAGTGAATCTTCCAAGAGTTTGTGCTTTGAGCATCTCCTGGGAGACCAGTATTAGATTCCGATGCAACAGTGCCGGTTTACTGTATCCCTTGCACCTTCACATTGACCATGAATCACAGAAATCGCAATGGGATAGAATACAAAAGGCACAATGCCGACTAAAGTACAAGAAGAGTGAATCTTGTAAGAGTTTGTGATTTGAACGGCTCCTGGGAGACCAGTATTAGATTCAGATGCACCAGTGGAGGTATACTGTATCCCTTGGACCTTCACATTGACCATGAAACACCGAAATTATATCGGGATTGTATACAAAAGAGACAATGACGACTTATGTACAAGAAGAGTGAATCTTCTAGGAGATTGTGTTTTGAGCGGCTCCTGGACGGCCAGTATTAGATTCCGATGCATCACTGCAGGTTTACTTTATCCCTTGGACCTTGACATTAACGATGAAACATAGAAATTGCATCGAGATATAATACAAAGGGACAATGCCGACTTTAGTACAAGAAGAGTGAATCTCCTAAGAATTTGTTGTTTGAGCGGCTCCTGGGAGACCAGTATTAGATTCCGATGCCCCAGTGCTCGTTTACTGTATCCCTTGGACGTACACATTGACCATGAAACACAGAAATCGCATTGGGATTGAATACAAAAGGCACCATGCTGACATAAGGACAAGAAGAGTGAATCTTCTAAGAGTTAGTGCACATTGACCATGAAATACAGAAATCGCATTGGGATTGAATACAAAAGGCACCATGCTGACATAAGGACAAGAAGAGTGAATCTTCTAAAAGTTAGTGCTGTGAGCGGCTCCTGGCAGACTAGTATTAGATTCCCATGCACCAGTGCAGGTTTACTGTATCCCTTGGGCTTTCACATTGACGACGAAACACAGAAATTGCATCGGGTAATACAAAAGGGACTATGCCGATTCAAGCACAGGAAAAGTGAAGCTTCTAAGAGTTTGTGATTTGAGCGGCTCCTGGGAGACCAGTATTAGATCCGATGCACCAGTGCAGGTTTACTGTATACCTTGGACCTTCACATTGACCATGAAACACAGAAATTGCATTGGGATTGAATACGAAAGAAACAGTGCCGACTTAAGTAAGAGAAGAGTGAATCGTCTAAGAGGTTGTGGTTTGAGCGGCACCTGGAAGACCAGTATTAGATTCCGATGCACCAGTGCAGAATTTACTGTATCCCTTGGACCTTCACATTGACCATGAAACACAGAAATAGCGTCAGGCTTGAATACAAAAGGCACAATGCCGACTTAAGTACATGAAGAGTAAATATTCTGGGGACCAGTATTAGATTCCGATGCACCAGTGCAAGTTTTCTGTATCCCTTGGACTTCCCATTGACCATGAAACACAGAAATTGCATCGGGATTTAATACAAAAGGGACAATGCCGACATAGGTACAAGAAGAGTGAATCATCTAAGAGATTGTGCATTAGGCTTCTCGTGGGAGAACAGTATTAGATTTCGATGCTCCAGTGCAGGTTTACTGTATCCCTTAGACCTTCATATTGACACTGAAACACAGAATTTGCATCAGGATTGAGTACAAATGGGACAATGTCGACTTAAGCACAAGAAGAGTGAACCTTCTAAGAGTTTGTGGTTTGAGTGGCTCCTGGGAGACCAGTATTAGATTCCGATTCACCAGTGCAGTTTTACTGTATCCCTTGGACCTTTACATTGACCATGAAACACAGAAATTGCATCGGGGTTGAATACAAAAGGGACAATGCCGACTTAAGTACGAGAAGAGTAAACCTTCTATGAGATTGTGGTTTGAGCGGCTCCTGGGAGACCAGTATTAGACTCCGATGCACCAGTGCAGGTTTACTGTATCCCTTGGACCATCACATTGACCATGAAACACCGAAATTACATCGGGATTGTATACAAAAGGGACAATGACGACTTAAGTACAAGAGGAGTGAACCTTCTAAGAGTTTGTGGTTTGAGCGGCTCCTGGGAGACCAGTATTAAATTCAGATGCACCAGTGCAGGTTTACTGTATCCCTCGGACCTTCACATTGACCATGAAACACCGAAATTACATTGGGATTGTATACAAAAGGGACAATGACGAATTAAGTACAAGAACAGTGAATCTTGTAAAAGTTTGTGCTTTGAGCAACTCCTAGGAGACCAGTATTAGATTGCAATGCAGCAGTTCAGGTTCACTGTATCAATTGGACCTTCATATTGACCATGAAACACAGAAATCCCATTGGGGTGGAATACAAAATACACAATGCTGACTTAAGTACAAGAAGAGTGATTCTTCTAAGAGTTTGTGGTTTGAAAGGGTTCTGGGAGACCAGTATTAGATTCCGATGCACCAGTGAAGGTTTACTGTATCCCTTGGACCTTCACATTGACCATGAAACACAGAAATTGCATCGGGTTTGAATACAAAACGGACAATGCCGACTTAAGTACAAGAAGAGTGAATCTTCTAAAAGTTTGTGGTTTGAGCTGCTCCTGGAAGACCAGAATCAGATTAAGATTCACCAGTGCAGGTTTACTGTATTCCATGGACCTTCACATTGACCATGAAACACAGAAATCGCATTGGGAAAAATACAACTGTCACAATGCAGGCTTAAGTACAAGAAGAGTGAATCTTACAAGAGTTTCTGTTTTGAGCGGCTCCTGGGAGAGCAGTATTAGATTCCGATGCCCCAGTGCTCGTTTACTGTATCCCTTGAACGTACACATTGACCATGAAACACAGAAATCCGATTGGGATTGAATACAAAAGGCACCATGCTGACATAAGGACAAGAAGAGTGAATCTTCTAAGAGTTAGTGCATATTGACCATGAAACACAGAAATCGTATTGGGATTGAATACAAAAGATTTCGATGCAGGTTTACTGAATCCATTGGAACTTCACATTGACCATGAAACACAGATATTGCATCGGGATTGAATACAAAAGGGAGAATGCCGACTTAAATACGTGAAGATTAAATCTTCTAAGAGATTGTGGTTTGAGCTTTTCCTGGGATACCAGTATAAGATTCCGATACACCAGTGCAGGTTTACTGTATCCCTTGGACCTTCACATTGACCATGAAACACCGAAATTACATCGGGATTGTATACGAAAGGGATAATGACGACTTCACTACAAGAAAAGTGAATCTTCTAAGATTTTGTGGTTTGTGCGGCTCCTGGGAGACCAGTATGAGATTCCGTTGCACCAGTGCTGGTTTACTGTAACACGTGGACCTTCACATTGACCATGAAACACAGAAAGTGCATTGGGATAGAATAGAAAAGGGACAATGCCGACTTAAGGACAAGAAGAGTGAATCTTCTAAGAGTTTTTGCTTTGAGCTTCTCCTGGGAGACCAGTATTAGATTCCGATGCACCAGTGCAGAATTTACTGTATCCCTTGGAACTTCACATTGACCATGAAACACAGAAATCGCAATGGGATTGAATACATAAACGACAATGCCGACTTAAGGACAAGAAGAGTGAATCTTCTAAGAGTTTGTGCTTTGAGCATCTCCTGGGAGACCAGTATTAGATTCCGATGCACCAGTGCCGGTTTACTTTATACCTTGCACCTTCACATTGACCATCAAACACAGAAATTGCATCGGGAATGAATACAAAAGGACAATGCCGACTTAAGTACAAGAAGAGTGAATCTTGTAAGTGTTTGTGGTTTGGGCAGCTCCTGGCAGACCAGTATTAGATTCCGATGCACCAGTGCAGGTTTTCTGTACCCCTTGGACTTTCACATTGATAATGAAACACAGAAATCGCATTGGGATTGAATACAAAAGACACAATGCCGACTTAAGTACAAGAACAGTGAATCTTCTAAGAGTTTGTGCCTTCAACGTCTCCTGGGAGACCAGTATTAGATTCCAATGCACCAGTGCACTTTTACTGAATCCCTTGGACCTTCACATTGGCCGTGAAACACACCAAACGCATTGGGATTGAATACAAAAGACACAATGCCGACTTATAGACAAGAATATTAAATCTTGTAAGAGTTTGTGGTTTGAGCGGCTCCTGGGAGACCAGTATTAGATTCCGATGCACCAGTCAAGGATTACTGTATCCCTTGAACCTTCACATTGACGATAAAACACAGAAATTGCATCGGGATATAATACAAAAGGGACCATGCCGACTTAAGTACACGAAGAGTGAATCTTCTAAGAGTTTGTGGTTTGAGCGATTCCTAGGAGACCTGTCTTAGATTCCGATGCACCAGTTCAGGTTTGCTGTATCCCTTGGTCCTTCAGATTGACTATGAAACACAGAACTTGCATCGGGCTATAATACAAAAGGAACAATGCGGACTTAAGTACAAGAAGAGTGAATCTTCCAAGACATTGTGGTTTGAGCGGCCCCTGGAAGACCAGTATTAGATTCCGATGCACCAGTGCAGGCATGCTGTATCCCTTGGAACATCACATTGACCATGAAACACAGAAATTGCATTGGGATTGAATACAAAGGGCAAAATGCCGACTAAAGTACAAGAAGAGTGAATCTTCTAAGAGTTTGTGATTTGAGCGGCTCCTGGGAGACCAGTATTAGATTCAGATGCACCAGTGGAGGTATACCGTATCCCTTGGACCTTCACATTGACCATGAAACACCGAAATTATATCGGGATTGTATACAAAAGAGACAATGACGACTTATGTACAAGAAGAGTGAATCTTCTAGGAGATTGTGTTTTGAGCGGCTCCTGGACGGCCAGTATTAGATTCCGATGCACCACTGCAGGTTTACTTTATCCCTTGGACCTTGACATTGACGATGAAACACAGAAATTGCATCGGGATATAATACAAAGGGACAATGCCGACTTTAGTACAAGAAGAGTGAATCTCCTAAGAATTTGTTGTTTGAGCGGCTCCTGGGAGACCAGTATTAGATTCCGATGCCCCAGTGCTCGTTTACTGTATCCCTTGGACGTACACATTGACCATGAAACACAGAAATCGCATTGGGATTGAATACAAAAGGCACCATGCTGACATAAGGACAAGAAGAGTGAATCTTCTAAGAGTTAGTGCACATTGACCATGAAATACAGAAATCGCATTGGGATTGAATACAAAAGGCACCATGCTGACATAAGGACAAGAAGAGTGAATCTTCTAAAAGTTAGTGCTGTGAGCGGCTCCTGGGAGACTAGTATTAGATTCCCATGCACCAGTGCAGGTTTACTGTATCCCTTGGGCTTTCACATTGACGACGAAACACAGAAATTGCATCGGGTAATACAAAAGGGACTATGCCGATTCAAGCACAAGAAAAGTGAAGCTTCTAAGAGTTTGTGATTTGAGCGGCTCCTGGGAGACCAGTATTAGATCCGATGCACCAGTGCAGGTTTACTGTATGCCTTGGACATTCACATTGACCATGAAACACAGAAGTTGCATTGGGATTGAATACGAAAGAAACAGTGCCGACTTAAGTAAGAGAAGAGTGAATCGTCTAAGAGGTTGTGGTTTGAGCGGCACCTGGAAGACCAGTATTAGATTCCGATGCACCAGTGCAGAATTTACTGTATCCCTTGGACCTTTACATTGACCATGAAACACAGAAATTGCATCGGGGTTGAATACAAAAGGGACAATGCCGACTTAAGTACGAGAAGAGTAAATCTTCTAAGAGATTGTGGTTTGAGCGGCTCCTGGGAGACCAGTATTAGACTCCGATGCACCAGTGCAGGTTCACTGTATCCATTGGACCATCACATTGACCATGAAACACCGAAATTACATCGGGATTGTATACAAAAGGGACAATGACGACTTAAGTACAAGAGGAGTGAATCTTCTAAGAGTTTGTGGTTTGAGCGGCTCCTGGGAGACCAGTATAAAATTCAGATGCACCAGTGCAGATTTACTGTATCCCTTGGACCTTCACATTGACCATGAAACACCGAAATTACATTGGGATTGTATACAAAAGGGACAATGACGAATTAAGTACAAGAAGAGTGAATCTTGTAAAAGTTTGTGCTTTGAGCAACTCCTAGGAGACCAGTATTAGATTCCAATGCAGCAGTTCAGGTTCACTGTATCAATTGGACCTTCACATTGACCATGAAACACAGAAATCCCATTGAGATTGAATACAAAATACACAATGCTGACTTAAGTACAAGAAGAGTGATTCTTCTAAGAGTTTGTGGTTTGAAAGGGTTCTGGGAGACCAGTATTAGATTCCGATGCAGCAGTGAAGGTTTACTGTATCCCTTGGACCTTCACATTGACCATGAAACACAGAAATTGCGTCGGGTTTGAATACAAAACGGACAATGCCGACTTAAGTACAAGAAGAGTGAATCTTCTAAAAGTATGTGGTTTGAGCTGCTCCTGGAAGACCAGTATCAGATTAAGATTGACCAGTGCGGGTTTACTGTATTCCATGGACCTTCACATTGACCATGAAACACAGAAATCGCATTGGGAAAAATACAACTGTCACAATGCAGGCTTAAGTACAAGAAGAGGGAATCTTACAAGAGTTTGTGTTTTGAGCGGCTCCTGGGAGAGCAGTATTGGATTCCGATGCCCCAGTGCTCGTTTACTGTATCCCTTGGACGTACACATTGACCATGAAACACAGAAATCCGATTGGGATTGAATACAAAAGGCACCATGTTGACATAAGGACAAGAAGAGTGAATCTTCTACGAGTTAGGGCACATTGACCATGAAACACAGAAATCGTATTGGGATTGAATACAAAAGGCAGCATGCTGACATAAGGACAAGAAGAGTGAATCTTCTAAGTGTTTGTGGTTTGAGCGGCTCCTGGCAGATCAGAATTAGATTCCGATGCACCAGTGCACTTTTACTGTATCCCTTGGAACTTCACATTGACCGTGAAACACAGAAAACGCATTGGGATTGAATACAAGAGACACAATGCCGACTTAAGTAAAAGAAGAGTGAATCTTCTAAGAAATTGTGGTTTGAGGGGCACCTGGGAGACCAGTATTAGATTCCGATGCACCAGTGCAGAATTTACTGTATCCCTTGCACCTTCACATTGACCATGAAACACAGAAATCGCATCAGGATTGAATACATAAGGAGCAATGCCGACTTAAGTACATGAATAGTAAATGTTCTAAGGGTTTGCGAGTAGACGGCTCCTGGGAGACCAGTATTAGATTCCGATGCACCAGTGCAGGTTTACTGTATCCCTTGGACTTCACATTGACCATGAAACACAGAAATTGCATCGGGATTGAATACAAAAGGGACAATGCCGACTTAAGCACGAGAAGAGTGAATCTTCTAAGAGATTGTGGTCTGAGCGGCTCCTGGGAGACCAATATTAGATTCCGATGCACCAGTGCAGGTTAACTGTATCCCTTGCACCTTCACATTGACCATGAAACACAGAAATTGCATCGGGATTGAATACAAAAGGGACAATGCCGACTTAAGTATGAGAAGAGTGCATCTTCGAAGAGATTGTGGTTTGAGCGGCTCCTGGGAGACCAGTATTAGACTCCGATTAACTAGTGCAGGTTTACTGTATCCCTTGCACCATCACATTGACCATGAAACACCGAAATTACATCGGGATTGTATACAAAAGGGACAATGACGACTTAAGTACAAGAGGAGTGAATCTTCCAAGAGTTTGTGTTTGAGCGGCTCCTGGGAGACCAGCATTAGATTCAGATGCACCAGTGCAGGTTTACTGTATCCCTTGGACCTTCACATTGACCACGAAACACCGAAATTACATTCGGATTGTATACAAAAGGGGCAATGACGAATTAAGTACAAGAAGAGTGAATCTTGTAAAAGTTTGTGCTTTGAGCAGCTCCTAGGAGCCTAGTATTAGATTCCAATGCAGCAGTTCAGGTTCACTGTATCAATTGGACCTTCACATTGACCATCAAACAAAGAAATCCCATCGGGATTGAATAAAAAAATACACAATGCCGACTTAAGTACAAGAAGAGTGAATCTTCTAAAAGTTTGTGGTTTGAGCTGCTCCTGGGAGACCAGTATCAGATTCAGATTGACCAGTGCAGGTTTACTGTATCCCATGGACCTTCACATTGACCATGAAACACAGAAATCGCATCGGGAAAAATACAACAGTCACAATGCAGGCTTAAGTGCAAGAAGAGTGAATCTTACAAGAGTTTGTATTTTGAGCGGCTCCTGGGAGACCAGTATTAGATTCAGATGTACCAGTGTAGTATTACTGTTTCCCTTGGACCTTCACATTGACCCTAAAACACAGAATTTGCATCGGGATTGAATACAAAAGGCACAATGCCGACTTAAGTACAAGGAGAGTGAATCTTCTAAGAGTTTGTGGTTTGTGCGGCTCCTGGGAGACTAGTATTAGATTCTGATGCAACAGAGCAGGCATACTGTATCCCTTGGTCCTTCACAGTTACCATGAAACACAGATATTGCATCATGATTGAATACAGAAGGCACATTGCCGACTTAAGTACAAGAAGAGTGAATCTTCAAGGAGTTTGTGGTTTGTGCGGCTCCTGGGAGACCAGTATTATATTCCGATGCACCAGTGCAGGTGTACTGTATCCCTTGAACCTTAACATTGACGATGAAACACAGAAATAGCATCGGGATATAATTAAAAAGGGACAATGCCGACTTAAGTACAATATGAGTGAAACTTCTAAGACATTGTGGTTTGAGCGGCTCCTGGGAGGCCAGTATAAGATTCCGATGCAGGTTTACTGAATCCATTGGAACTTCACATTGACCATGAAACATAGAAATTGCATCGGGATTGAATACTAAAGGGAGAATGAAGACTTAAGTACGAAAAGAGTGAATCACCTAAGAGATTGTAGTTTGAGCTTCTCCTGGGATACCAGTATAAAATTCCGATACACCAGTGCAGGTTTACCGCATCCCTTGGACCTTCACATTGACCATGAAACACCGAAATTACATCGGGATTGTATACAAAAGGGATAATGACGACTTAACTACAAGAAAAGTGAATCTTCTAAGATCTTGTGGTTTGTGCGGCTCCTGGGAGACCAGTATTAGATTCCGTTGCACCAGTGCTGGTTTACAGCAACACGTGGACCTTCACATTGACCATGAAACACAGAAATTGCATCGGGATTGAATAGAAAAGGGACAAAGCCGATTTAAGGACAAGAAGAGTGAATCTTTGAAGAGTTTTTGCTTTGAGCTTCTCCTGGGAGACCAGTATTAGATTCCGATGCACCAGTGCAGAATTTACTGTATCCCTTGGACCTTCACATGGACCATGAAACACAGAAATCGCAATGGGATTGAATACATAACCGACAATGCCGACTTAAGGACAAGAAGAGTGAATCTTCTAAGAGTTTGTGCTTTGAGCATATCCTGGGAGACCACTATTAGATCCGATGCACCAGTGCCGGTTTACTGTATCCCTTGCACCATCACATATACCATCAAACACAGAAATATCATCGGGAATGAATACAAAAGGAAAATGCCGACTTAAGTACAAGAAGAGTGAATCTTGTAAGTGTTTGTGGTTTGAGCGGCTCCTGGCAGACCAGTATTAGATTCCGATGCACCAGTGCCGGTTTTCTGTATCCCTTGGACCTTCACATTGATAATGAAACACAGAAATCGCATTGGGATTGAATACAAATGACAAAATGCCGACATAAGTACAAGAACAGTGATCCTTCTATGAGTTTGTGCCTTGAACGTCTCCTGGGAGACCAGTATTTGATTCCAATGCACCAGTGCACTTTTACTGAATCCCTATGACCTTCTCATTGACCGTGAAACACAGAAAACGCATTGGGATTGAATACAAAAGACACAATGCCGACTTAAAGACAAGAATAGGAAATCTTGTAAGAGTTTGTGGTTTGAGCGGCTCCTGGGAGACCAGTATTAGTTTCCGATGCACCAGGGAAGGATTACTGTATCCGTTGGACCTTCACATTGACGATAAAACACAGAAATTGCATCGGGATATAATACAAAATGGACAATGCCGACTTAAGTACAAGAAGATTGAATCTTCTAAGAGTTTGTGGTTTGAGCGGCTCCTAGGAGACCTGTATTAGATTCCGATGCACCAGTGTCGGTTTACTGTATCCCTTGCACCTTCACATTGACCATCAAACACAGAAATTGCATCTGGAATTAATACAAAAGGACAATGCCGACTTAAGTACAAGAAGAGTGAATCTTCTAAGTGTTTGTGGTTTGAGCGGCTCCTGGCAGATCAGAATTAGATTCCGATGCACCAGTGCACTTTTACTGTATCCCTTGGAACTTCACATTGACCGTGAAACACAGAAAACGCATTGGGATTGAATACAAGAGACACAATGCCGACTTAAGTATAAGAAAAGTGAATCTTCTATGAGTTTGTGATCTGAGCGGCTCCTGGGAGACCAGTATTACATTCCGATTCCCCAGTGCTCGTTTGCTGTATCCCTAGGACGTACACATTCACCATGAAACTCAGAAATCGCATTGGGATTGAATACAAAAGGCACCATGCTGACATATGGACAAGAAGAGTGAATCTTCTAAGAATTAGTGCACATTGACCATGAAACACAGAAATCGCATTGGGATTGAATACAAAAGGCACCATGATGACATAAGGACAAGAAGAGTGAATCATCTAAGAGTTAGTGCTGTGAGCGGCTCCTGGGAGACTAGTATTAGAATCCGATGCAACAGTGCAGGTTTACTGTATCCCTTGGACGTTTACAGTTACCATGAAACACAGAAATTGCATTGGGATTGAATACAAAAGAAACAATGCCGACTTAAGTAAAAGAAGAGTGAATCTTCAAAGAAATTGTGGTTTGACCAGCTCCTGGGAGACCAGTATTAGAATCCCACGCACCAGTGCAGGTTTACTGTATCCCTTGGGCCTTCACATTGACGACGAAACACAGAAATTGCATCGGGTAATACAAAAGGGACAATGCCGATTCATGTACAAGAAGAGTGAAGCTTCTAAGAGTTTGTGGTTTGAGCGGCTCTTGGGAGACCAGTACTAGATCCGATGCGCCAGTGCAGGTTTACTGTATCCCTTGGACCTTCACATTGACCATGAAACACAGAAATTGCATTGGGATTGAATACAAAAGAAACAGTGCCGACTTAAGTAAGAGAAGAGTGAATCTTCTAAGAGGGTGTGGTTTGAGCGGCTCCTGGGAGACCAGTATTAGATTCCGATGCACCATTGCAGAATTTACTGTATCCCTTGGACCTTCACATTGACCATGAAACACAGAAATCGCATCAGGATTGAATACAAAAGGCACAATGCCGACTTAAGAACATGAAGGGTAAATGTTCTAAGGGTTTGTGATTAGAACGGCTCCTGGGAGACCAGTATTAGATTCCGATGCACCAGTGCAGGTTTACTGTATCCCTTGGACCTTCACATTGACCATGAAACACATAAATTGCATCGGGATTGAATACAAAAGGGACAATGCCGACATAGGTACAAGAAGAGTGAATCTTCTAAGAGTTTGTGCATTAGGCCTCACGTGGGAGACCAGTATTAGATTTCGATGCACCAGTGCAGGTTTACTGTATCCCTTAGACCTTCATATTGACACTGAAACACAGAATTTGTATCGGGATTGAATACAAAAGGGACAATGCCGACTTAAGTACGAGAAGAGTGAATGTTCTAAGAGATTGTGGTTAGAGCGGCTCCTGGGAGACCAGTATTAGACTCCGATGCACCAGTGCAGGTTTACTGTATCCCTTGGACCATCACATTGACCATGAAACACCGAAATTACATTGGGATTGTATACAAAAGGAACAATGACGACTTAAGTACAATAGGAGTGAATCTTCTAAGAGTTTGTGGTTTGAGCGGCTCCTGGGAGACGAGTATTGGATTCAGATGCACCAGTGCAGGTTTACTGTATCACTTGGACCTTCACATTGACCATGAAACACCGAAATTACATTGGGATTGTACACAAAAGGGACAATGTCGAATTAAGTGCAAGAAGAGGGAATCTTCTAGGAGATTGTGGTTTGAGCGGCTCTTGGGAGACCAGTACTAGATCCGATGCGCCAGTGCAGGTTTACTGTATCCCTTGGACCTTCACATTGACCATGAAACACAGAAATTGCATTGGGATTGAATACAAAAGAAACAGTGCCGACTTAAGTAAGAGAAGAGTGAATCTTCTAAGAGTTTGTGGTTTGAGCGGCTCCTGGGAGACCAGTATTAGATTCCGATGCACCACTGCAGGTTTACAGTATCTCTTGCACCTTCACATTGTCCATGTAGTACAGAAATCGCAAAGGGATACGAAGGCACAATGCCGACTTAAGTAAAAGAAGAGTGAATCTTGTGAAAGTTTGTGCTTTGAGCAGCTCCTAGGAGACCAGTATTAGATTCCAATGCAGCAGTTCAGGTTCACTGTATCAATTGGACCTTCACATTGACCACGAAACACAAAAAACCTATCGGGATTGAGCACAAAATACACAATGCTGACTTCAGTACAATAAGAGTGAATCTTCTAAGTGTTTGTGGTTTGAGCGGGTTCTGGGACACCAGTATTACATTCCGATGCACCAGTGAAGGTTTACTGTATCCCTTGGACCTTCACATTGACCATGAAACACAGAAATTGTATCGGGTTTGAATACAAAACGGACAATGCCGACTTAAGTACAAGAAGAGTGAATCTTCTAAAAGTTTGTCGTCTGAGCTGCTCCTGGGAGACCAGTATCAGATTCAGATTGACCAGTGCAGGTTTACTGTATCCCATGGACCTTCACATTGACCATGAAACACAGGAATTGCATCGGGGAAAATACAACTGTCACAATGCAGACTTAAGTACAAGATGAGTGAATCTTACAAGAGTTTGTGGTTTGAGGGGCTCCTGGGAGACCAGTATTAGATTCCGATGCATCAGTGCAGGTTTACTGTATCCCTTGGACCTTCACATTAACGATGAAAAACAGATATTGCATCGGGATATAATATAAAAGGGACAATGCCGACTTAAGTACAAGATGAGTGAATCGCCTAAGAGTTTCTGGTTTGAGCGGCTCCTTGGAGACCAGTATTAGATTCCGGTGCCCCAGTGCTGGTTTACTGTATCCCTTGAACCTTCACATTGACCATGAAACACAGAAATCGCTTTGGGATTGAATACAAAAGGGACCATGCCGACATAAGGACAAGAAGAGTGAATCTTCTAAGAGTTAGTGCTTTGAGCGGCTCCTGGGAGACCAGTATTAGAAACCGATGCACCAAAGCAGTTGTAGTGTATCCCTTGGACATTCACATTGACCATGAAACACAGAAATTGCATCGGGATTGAATGCAATAGGGACAATGCCGACTTAAGTAAAAGAAGAGTGAATCATCTAAGAGAATGTGATTTGTCCGGCTCCTCGGAGACCAGTATTAGATTCCGATGCACCAGTGCAGGTTTACTGTATTCCGTGAACTTTCACATTGACCATGAAACACAGAATTTGCATCGGGATTGAGTACCAATGGGACAATGCCGAATTAAGTACAAGAAGAGTGAATCTTCTAAGAGTTTGTGGTTTGAGCGGCTCCTGGGAGACCAGCATTAGACCCCGATGCACCAGTGCAGATTTACTGTATCCCTTGGACCTTCACATTGATGAAGAAACAGAGAATTTGCAACGGGATATATTATAGAAGGAACAATGGCGACTTCAGTACAAGATGAGTGAATTGTCTAAGAGTTTGTGGCTTGAGCGGCTCCTGGCAGATCAGAATTAGATTCCGATGCACCAGTGCACTTTTACTGTATCCCTTGGAACTTCACATTGACCATGAAACACAGAAAACGCAATGGGATTGAATACAAGAGACACAATGCCGACTTAAGTATAAGAAAAGTGAATCTTCTAAGAGTTTGTGATCTGAGCAGCTCCTGGGAGACCAGTATTACATTCCGATTCCCCAGTGCTCGTTTACTGTATCCCTAGGACGTACACATTCACCATGAAACACAGAAATCGCATTGGGATTGAATACAAAAGGCACCATGCTGACATAAGGACAAGAAGAGTGAATCTTCTAAGAATTAGTGCACATTGACCATGAAACACAGAAATCGCATTGGGATTGAATACAAAAGGCACCATGCTGACATAAAGACAAGAAGAGTGAATCATCTAAGAGTTAGTGCTGTGAGCGGATCCTGGGAGACTAGTATAAGAATCCGTTGCAACAGTGCAGGTTTACTGTATCCCTTGGACTTTTACAGTTACCATGAAACACAGAAATTGCATTGGGATTGAATACAAAAGAAACAATGCCGACTTAAGTAAAAGAAGAGTGAATCTTCTAAGAAATTGTGGTTTGAGCAGCTCCTGGGAGACCACTATTAGATTCCCATGCACCAGTGCAGGTTTACTGTATCCCTTGGGCCTTCACATTGACGACGAAACACAGAAATTGCATCGGGTAATACAAAAGGGACAATGCCGATTCATGTACAAGAAGAAGGAAGCTTCTAAGAGTTTGTGGTTTTTAGCGGCACTTTGGAGACCAGTATTAGATCCGATGCACCAGTGCAGGTTTGCTGTATCCCTTGGACCTTCACATTGACCATGAAACACAGAAATTGCATTGGGATTGAATTCAAAAGAAACAGTGCAGACTTAAGTAAAAGAAGAGTGAATCTTCTAAGAGGGTGTGGTTTGAGCGGCTCCTGGGAGACCAGTATTAGGTTCCGATGCACCAGTACAGAATTTACTGTATCCCTTGGACCTTCACATTGACCATGAAACACAGAAATCGCATCAGGATTGAATACAAAAGGCACAATTCCGACTTAAGTACATGAAGAGTAAATGTTCTAAGGGTTTGTGATTAGAACGGCTCCTGGGAGACCAGTATTAGATTCCGATGCACCAGTGCAGGTTTACTGTATCCCTTGGACCTTCACATTGACCATGAAACACATAAATTGCATCGGGATTGAATACAAAAGGCACAATGCCGACATAGGTACAATAAGAGTGAATCTTCTAAGGGTTTGTGCATTAGGCTTCACGTGGGAGACCAGTATTAGATTTTGATGCACCAGTGCAGGTTTACTGTATCCCTTGGACCATCACATTGACCATGAAACACCGAAATTACATTGGGATTGTATACAAAAGGAACAATGACGACTTAAGTACAAGAGGAGTGAATCTTCTAAGAGTTTGTGGTTTGAGCGGCTCCTGGGAGACGAGTATTGGATTCAGATGCACCAGTGCAGGTTTACTGTATCACTTGGACCTTCACATTGACCATGAAACACCGAAATTACATTGGGATTGTACACAAAAAGGACAATGTCTAATTAAGTGCAAGAAGAGGGAATCTTCTAGGAGATTGTGGTTTGAGCGGCTCCTGGGAGACCAGTATTAGATTCCGATGCACCACTGCAGGTTTACAGTATCTCTTGCACCTTCACATTGTCCATGTAGTACAGAAATCGCAACGCGATACGAAGGCACAATGCCGACTTAAGTAAAAGAAGAGTGAATCTTGTGAAAGTTTGTGCTTTGAGCAGCTCCTAGGAGACCAGTATTAGATTCCAATGCAGCAGTTCAGGTTCACTGTATCAATTGAACCTTCACATTGACCACTAAACACAAAAAACCTATCGGGATTGAGCACAAAATACACAATGCTGACTTCAGTACAATAAGAGTGAATCTTCTAAGTGTTTTTGGTTTGAGCGGGTTCTGGGACACCAGTATTACATTCCGATGCACCAGTGAAGGTTTACTGTATCCCTTGGACCTTCACATTGACCATGAAACACAGAAATTGTATCGGGTTTGAATACAAAACGGACAATGCCGACTTAAGTACAAGAAGAGTGAATCTTCTAAAAGTTTGTTGTTTGAGCTGCTCCTGGGAGACCAGTATCATATTCAGATTGACCAGTGCAGGTTTACTGTATCCCATGGACCTTCACATTGACCATGAAACACAGGAATTGCATCGGGGAAAATACAACTGTCACAATGCAGACTTAAGTACAAGAAGAGTGAATCTTACAAGAGTTTGTGGTTTGAGGGGCTCCTGGGAGACCAGTATTAGATTCCGATGCATCAGTGCAGGTTTACTGTATCCCTTGGACCTTCACATTGACAATGAAAAACAGATATTGCATCGGGATATAATATATAAGGGACAATGCCGACTTAAGTACAAGATGAGTGAATCGCCTAAGAGTTTCTGGTTTGAGCGGCTCCTTGGAGACCAGTATTAGATTCCGGTGCCCCAGTGCTGGTTTACTGTATCCCTTGAACCTTCACATTGACCATGAAACACAGAAATCGCTTTGGGATTGAATACAAAAGGGACCATGCCGACATAAGGACAAGAAGAGTGAATCTTCTAAGAGTTAGTGCTTTGAGCGGCTCCTGGGAGACCAGTATTAGAAACCGATGCACCAAAGCAGTTGTAGTGTATCCCTTGGACATTCACATTGACCATGAAACACAGAAATTGCATCGGGATTGAATGCAATAGGGACAATGCCGACTTAAGTAAAAGAAGAGTGAATCATCTAAGAGAATGTGATTTGTCCGGCTCCTCGGAGACCAGTATTAGATTCCGATGCACCAGTGCAGGTTTACTGTATTCCGTGAACTTTCACATTGACCATGAAACACAGAATTTGCATCGGGATTGAGTACCAATGGGACAATGCCGACTTAAGTACAAGAAGAGTGAATCTTCTAAGAGTTTGTGGTTTGAGCGGCTCCTGGGAGACCAGCATTAGACCCCGATGCACCAGTGCAGATTTACTGTATCCCTTGGACCTTCACATTGATGAAGAAACAGAGAAATTGCATCGGGATATATTATAGAAGGGACAATGGCGACTTCAGTACAAGATGAGTGAATTGTCTAAGAGTTTGTGGCTTGAGCGGCTCCTGGCAGATCAGAATTAGATTCCGATGCACCAGTGCACTTTTACTGTATCCCTTGGAACTTCACATTGACCATGAAACACAGAAAACGCAATGGGATTGAATACAAGAGACACAATGCCGACTTAAGTATAAGAAAAGTGAATCTTCTAAGAGTTTGTGATCTGAGCAGCTCCTGGGAGACCAGTATTACATTCCGATTCCCCAGTGCTCGTTTACTGTATCCCTAGGACGTACACATTCACCATGAAACACAGAAATCGCATTGGGATTGAATACAAAAGGCACCATGCTGACATAAGGACAAGAAGAGTGAATCTTCTAAGAATTAGTGCACATTGACCATGAAACACAGAAATCGCATTGGGATTGAATACAAAAGGCACCATGCTGACATAAAGACAAGAAGAGTGAATCATCTAAGAGTTAGTGCTCTGAGCGGATCCTGGGAGACTAGTATAAGAATCCGTTGCCACAGTGCAGGTTTACTGTATCCCTTGGACTTTTACAGTTACCATGAAACACAGAAATTGCATTGGGATTGAATACAAAAGAAACAATGCCGACTTAAGTAAAAGAAGAGTGAATCTTCTAAGAAATTGTGGTTTGAGCAGCTCCTGGGAGACCACTATTAGATTCCCATGCACCAGTGCAGGTTTACTGTATCCCTTGGGCCTTCACATTGACGACGAAACACAGAAATTGCATCGGGTAATACAAAAGGGACAATGCCGATTCATGTACAAGAAGAAGGAAGCTTCTAAGAGTTTGTGGTTTTTAGCGGCTCTTTGGAGACCAGTATTAGATCCGATGCACCAGTGCAGGTTTGCTGTATCCCTTGGACCTTCACATTGACCATGAAACACAGAAATTGCATTGGGATTGAATTCAAAAGAAACAGTGCAGACTTAAGTAAAAGAAGAGTGAATCTTCTAAGAGGGTGTGGTTTGAGCGGCTCCTGGGAGACCAGTATTAGGTTCCGATGCACCAGTACAGAATTTACTGTATCCCTTGGACCTTCACATTGACCATGAAACACAGAAATCGCATCAGGATTGAATACAAAAGGCACAATGCCGACTTAAGTACATGAAGAGTAAATGTTCTAAGGGTTTGTGATTAGAACGGCTCCTGGGAGACCAGTATTAGATTTCGATGCACCAGTGCAGGTTTACTGTATCCCTTGGACCTTCACATTGACCATGAAACACATAAATTGCATCGGGATTGAATACAAAAGGCACAATGCCGACATAGGTACAATAAGAGTTAATCTTCTAAGGGTTTGTGCATTAGGCTTCACGTGGGAGACCAGTATTAGATTTTGATGCACCAGTGCAGGTTTACTGTATCCCTTAGACCTTCATATTGACACTGAAACACAGAATTTGTATCGGGATTGAATACAAAAGGGACAATGCCGACTTAAGTACGAGAAGAGTGAATGTTCTAAGAGATTGTGGTTAGAGCGGCTCCTGGGAGACCAGTATTAGACTCCAATGCACCAGTGCCCGTTTACTGTATCCCTTGGACCATCACATTGACCATGAAACACCGAAATTACATTGGGATTGTATACAAAAGGAACAATGACGACTTAAGTACAAGAGGAGTGAATCTTCTAAGAGTTTGTGGTTTGAGCGGCTCCTGGGAGACGAGTATTGGATTCAGATGCACCAGTGCAGGTTTACTGTATCACTTGGACCTTCACATTGACCATGAAACACCGAAATTACATTGGGATTGTACACAAAAAGGACAATGTCTAAGTAAGTGCAAGAAGAGGGAATCTTCTAGGAGATTGTGGTTTGAGCGGCTCCTGGGAGACCAGTATTAGATTCCGATGCACCACTGCAGGTTTACAGTATCTCTTGCACCTTCACATTGTCCATGTAGTACAGAAATCGCAACGCGATACGAAGGCACAATGCCGACTTAAGTAAAAGAAGAGTGAATCTTGTGAAAGTTTGTGCTTTGAGCAGCTCCTAGGAGACCAGTATTAGATTCCAATGCAGCAGTTCAGGTTCACTGTATCAATTGAACCTTCACATTGACCACTAAACACAAAAAACCTATCGGGATTGAGCACAAAATACACAATGCTGACTTCAGTACAATAAGAGTGAATCTTCTAAGTGTTTGTGGTTTGAGCGGGTTCTGGGACACCAGTATTACATTCCGATGCACCAGTGAAGGTTTACTGTATCCCTTGGACCTTCACATTGACCATGAAACACAGAAATTGTATCGGGTTTGAATACAAAACGGACAATGCCGACTTAAGTACAAGAAGAGTGAATCTTCTAAAAGTTTGTTGTTTGAGCTGCTCCTGGGAGACCAGTATCAGATTCAGATTGAGCAGTGCATGTTTACTGTATCCCATGGACCTTCACATTGACCATGAAACACAGGAATTGCATCGGGGAAAATACAACTGTCACAATGCAGACTTAAGTACAAGAAGAGTGAATCTTACAAGAGTTTGTGGTTTGAGGGGCTCCTGGGAGACCAGTATTAGATTCCGATGCATCAGTGCAGGTTTACTGTATCCCTTGGACCTTCACATTGACGATGAAAAACAGATATTGCATCGGGATATAATATATAAGGGACAATGCCGACTTAAGTACAAGATGAGTGAATCGCCTAAGAGTTTCTGGTTTGAGCGGCTCCTTGGAGACCAGTATTAGATTCCGGTGCCCCAGTGCTGGTTTACTGTATCCCTTGAACCTTCACATTGACCATGAAACACAGAAATCGCTTTGGGATTGAATACAAAAGGGACCATGCCGACATAAGGACAAGAAGAGTGAATCTTCTAAGAGTTTGTGGTTTGAGCGGCTCCTGGGAGACCAGCATTAGACCCCGATGCACCAGTGCAGATTTACTGTATCCCTTGGACCTTCACATTGATGAAGAAACAGAGAAATTGCATCGGGATATATTATAGAAGGGACAATGGCGACTTCAGTACAAGATGAGTGAATTGTCTAAGAGTTTGTGGCTTGAGCGGCTCCTGGCAGATCAGAATTAGATTCCGATGCACCAGTGCACTTTTACTGTATCCCTTGGAACTTCACATTGACCATGAAACACAGAAAACGCAATGGGATTGAATACAAGAGACACAATGCCGACTTAAGTATAAGAAAAGTGAATCTTCTAAGAGTTTGTGATCTGAGCAGCTCCTGGGAGACCAGTATTACATTCCGATTCCCCAGTGCTCGTTTACTGTATCCCTAGGACGTACACATTCACCATGAAACACAGAAATCGCATTGGGATTGAATACAAAAGGCACCATGCTGACATAAGGACAAGAAGAGTGAATCTTCTAAGAATTAGTGCACATTGACCATGAAACACAGAAATCGCATTGGGATTGAATACAAAAGGCACCATGCTGACATATAGACAAGAAGAGTGAATCATCTAAGAGTTAGTGCTGTGAGCGGATCCTGGGAGACTAGTATAAGAATCCGTTGCAACAGTGCAGGTTTACTGTATCCCTTGGACTTTTACAGTTACCATGAAACACAGAAATTGCATTGGGATTGAATACAAAAGAAACAATGCCGACTTAAGTAAAAGAAGAGTGAATCTTCTAAGAAATTGTGGTTTGAGCAGCTCCTGGGAGACCACTATTAGATTCCCATGCACCAGTGCAGATTTACTGTATCCCTTGGGCCTTCACATTGACGACGAAACACAGAAATTGCATTGGGTAATACAAAAGGGACAATGCCGATTCATGTACAAGAAGAGGGAAGCTTCTAAGAGTTTGTGGTTTTTAGCGGCTCTTTGGAGACCAGTATTAGATCCGATGCACCAGTGCAGGTTTGCTGTATCCCTTGGACCTTCACATTGACCATGAAACACAGAAATTGCATTGGGATTGAATTCAAAAGAAACAGTGCAGACTTAAGTAAAAGAAGAGTGAATCTTCTAAGAGGGTGTGGTTTGAGCGGCTCCTGGGAGACCAGTATTAGATTCCGATGCACCAGTACAGAATTTACTTTATGCCTTGGACCTTCACATTGTCCATGAAACACAGAAATCGCATCAGGATTGAATACAAAAGGCACAATGCCGACTTAAGTACATGAAGAGTAAATGTTCTAAGCGTTTGTGATTAGAACGGCTCCTGGGAGACCAGTATTAGATTCCGATGCACCAGTGCAGGTTTACTGTATCCCTTGGACCTTCACATTGACCATGAAACACATAAATTGCATCGGGATTGAATACAAAAGGCACAATGCCGACATAGGTACAATAAGAGTGAATCTTCTAAGGGTTTGTGCATTAGGCTTCACGTGGGAGACCAGTATTAGATTTTGATGCACCAGTGCAGGTTTACTGTATCCCTTAGACCTTCATATTGACACTGAAACACAGAATTTGTATCGGGATTGAATACAAAAGGGACAATGCCGACTTAAGTACGAGAAGAGTGAATCTTCTAAGAGATTGTGGTTAGAGCGGCTCCTGGGAGACCAGTATTAGACTCCGATGCACCAGTGCAGGTTTACTGTATCCCTTGGACCATCACATTGACCATGAAACACCGAAATTACATTGGGATTGTATACAAAAGGAACAATGACGACTTAAGTACAAGAGGAGTGAATCTTCTAAGAGTTTGTGGTTTGAGCGGCTCCTGGGAGACCAGTGTTGGATTCAGATGCACCAGTGCAAGTTTACTGTATCACTTGGACCTTCAAATTGACCATGAAACACCGAAATTACATTGGTATTGTACACAAAAGGGACAATGATGAATTAAGTGCAAGAAGAGGGAATCCTCTAGGAGATTGTGGTTTGAGCGGCTCCTGGGAGACCAGTATTAGATTCCGATGCACCACTGCAGGTTTACTGTATCTCTTGCACCTTCACATTGTCCATGTAGTACAGAAATCGCAACGGGATACGAAGGCACAATGCCGACTTAAGTACAAGAAGAGTGAATCTTCTAACAGTTTGTGGTTTGAGGGGCTCCTGGGAGACCAGTATTAGATTCCGATGCATCAGTGCAGGTTTACTGTATCCCTTGGACCTTCACATTGACGATGAAACACAGAAATTGCATCAGGATTGTATACGAAAGGGACAATGCCGACTGAAGTACAAAAAGAGTGACTCTTCTAAGAATTTGTGGTTTGAGCGGCTCCTTGGAGACCAGTATTAGAAACCGATGCACCAAAGCAGTTTTAGTGTATCCCTTGGACATTCACATAGACCATGAAACACAGAAATCGCATCGGGATTGAATGCAATAGGGACAATACCGACTTATGTACAAGAAGAGTGAACCATCTAAGAGATTGTGATTTGAGCGGCTCCTCGGAGACCAGTATTAGATTCCGATGCACCAGTGAAGGTTTACTGTATCCCGTGAACTTTCACATTGACCATGAAACATAGAATTTGCATCGGGATTGATTACAAATGGGACAATGCCGACTTAAGTACAAGAAGAGTGAATCTTCTAAGAGTTTGTGGTTTGAGCGGCTCCTGGAAATCTAGAATTAGATTGCGATGCAACAGTGCAGTTTTACTGTATCCCTTCGACCTTCACATTGAGGATGAAACACAGATATTGCATCGGGATATAATACAAAAGGGACAATGCCGACTTAAGTACAAGAAGAGTGAATCCTCATAGAGTTTGTGCTTTGAGCGGCTCCTGGGAGACAAGTATTAGATTCCGATGCACCAGTGCAGGTTTACTGTATCCCTTGGATATTCACATTGACCATGAAACACAGAAATTGAATTGGGATTGAATACAAGAGAAACAATGCCGACTCAAATACAAGAAGAGTGAATCTTCTTAGAGTTTGTGGTTTGAGCGGCTCCTGGGAGACCAGTATTAGATTCCGATGCACCAGTGCAGGTTTACTGTATCCCTTGGACCTTCACATTGACGATGAAACACAGAAATGGCATCGGGATATAATATAAAATGGACAATGCCGACTTAAGTACAAGAAGAGTGAATCGCCTAAGAGTTTGTGGTTTGAACGGCTCCTGGGAGACCAGTATTAGATTCCAATGCACCAGTGCAGGTTTACTGTATCCCCTGGACCTTCACACTAACGATGAAACACAGAAATTGCATCGGGATATAACACAAAAGGGACAATCCCGACTTAAGTACAAAAAGAGTCACTCTTCTAAGAATTTGTTGTTTGAGCGGCTCCTGGGAGACCAGTATTAGAAGCCGACGCACCAAAGCAGTTTTAGTGTTTCCCTTGGACATTCACATTGACCATGAAACACAGAAATCGCATCGGGATTGAATGCAATAGGGACAATGCAGACTTAAGTACAAGTAGAGTGAATCATCTAAGAGATTGTGATATGAGCGGCTCCTCATATACCAGTATTAGATTCCGATGCACCAGTGCAGGTTTACTGTATCCCGTGAACTTTCACATTGACCATGAAACACAGATTTTGCATCGGGATGGAGTTCATATGGGACAATGCCGACTTAAGTACAAGAAGAGTGAATCTTCTAAGAGTTTGTGGTTTCAGCGGCTCCTGGGAGACTAGAATTAGATTCCGATGCAACAGTGCAGTTTGACTGTAGCGATTCGACCTTCACATTGACGATAAAACGCAGATATTGCATCGGGATATAATACAAAAGGGACGATGCCGGCTTAAGTACAAGATGAGTGAATCCTCATAGAGTTTGTGCTTTGAGCGGCTCCTGAGAGACCAGTATTAGATTCCGATGCACCAGTGCAGGTTTACTGTATCCCTTGGATATTCACATTGTCCATGAAACACAGAAATTGCATTGGGATTGAATACAAGAGAAACAGTGCCGACTTAAGTACAAGAAGATTGAATCTTCTAAGTGTTTGAGGTTCGAGCGGCTACTGGGAGAGCAGTATTAGATTCCGATGCACTAGCGCAAGTTTACAGTATCCCTTGAACCTTCACATTGACCATGAAACACAGCAATTGCATCAGGATATATTACAAAAGGGACAATGTCGACTTAAGTACAAGAAGAGTGAATCTTCTAAGTGTTTGTGCTTTGACCGGCTCCTGGGAGACCAGTATTAGATTCCGATGCACCAGTGCATCTTTACTGTATCCCTTGGACCTTCACATTGACGTCGAAACACAGAAATTGCATCGGGATTGAATACAAAAGGGACAATACCGACTTAAGTACGAGAAGAGTGAATCTTCTAAGAGATTGTGGTTTGAGCAGCTCCTGGGAGACCAGTATTAGACTCCGATGCTCCAGTGCAGGTTTACTGTATCCCTTGGACCTTCACATTGACCATGAAACACTGAAAATACATTGGGATTGTATACAAAAGGGACAATCACGAGTCAAGTACAAGAAAAGTGAATCTTCAAAGAGTTTGTGAATTGAGCGGCTCCTGGGACACCAGTATTAGATTCAGATGGACCAGTGCAGGTTTACTGTATCCCTTGGACCTTCACATTGACCATGAAACACCGAGATTACATTGGGATTGTATACAAAAGAGACAATGACGACTTAAGTACAAGAAGAGTGAATCGTCTAGTAGATTGTGGTTTGAGCGGCTCCTGGGAGGCCAGTATTAGATTCCGATGCACAACTGCAGGTTTACTGTATCTCTTGCACCTTCACATTGACCATGTAACACAGAAATCGCAACGGGATAGAAAGGCACAATGCCAACTTATGTACAAGTAGGGTGAATCTTGTAAAAGTTTGAGGTTTTAGCGGCTCCTGGGAGACCAGCATTAGATTCCAACGCAGCAGTGCACGTTCACTGTATCAAATGGACCTTCACATTGACCATGAAACACCGAAATCCCATCGGAATTTAATACAAAAGGCACAATGGTGACTTAAGTACAAGAAGAGTGAATCTTCTAAGAGTTTGTGGTTTGAGCGGGTTCTGGGAGACCAGTATTAGATTCCGATGCACCAGTGCAGGTTTACTGTATCCCTTGGACCTTCACATTGACCATGAAACACAGAAATTGCATCGGGTTTGAATACATAACGGACAATGCCGACTTAAGTATAAGAAGAGTGTATCTTCTAAAAGTTAGTGGTTTGACCGGCCCCTGGGAGACCAGAATCAGATTCAGATGGTCCAGTGCAGGTTAATTGTATCCCATGGACCTTCACATTGACCATGAATCACAGAAATCGCATTTGGATATAATACAAAAGGCACAATGCCGACATAAGGACCAGAAGAGTGAATCTTCTAAGAGTTTGTGATTTGTGCGGCTCCTAGGAGACTAGGATTAGATTCCGATGCAACAGTGGAGGTATACTGTATCAATTGGTCCTTCACAGTTACCATGAAACACAGATATTGCATCGGGATTGAATAAAGAAGGCACAATGCCGACATAAATCCAAGAAGAGTGAATCTTCTAAGATTTTGTGGTTTGAGCGGCTCCTGGGAGACCAATATTAGATCCCGATGCACCAATGCAGGTTTACTGTATCCTTTGGACCTACACATTGACGATGAAACACAGAAATTGCATCGGGATATAATGTAAAAGGGACAATGCCGACTTAAGTACAAGAAGAGGGAAACGCCTAAGAGTTATTGGTTTGAGCGGCTCCTGGGTGACCAGTATTAGATTCCAATGCACCAGTACAGGTTTACTGTATCCCTTGGAACTTCACATCGACGATGAAACACAGGAATTGCATTGGGATATAATACAAATGGGACAATGCCGACTTAAGTACAAAATGAGTGACTCTTCTAAGAATTTGTTATTTGAGCGGCTCCTGGGAGACCAGTATTAGATTCCGGTGCCCCAGTGCTGGTTTACTGTATCCCTTGAACCTTCACATTGACCATGAAACACAGAAATCGCTTAGGGATTGAATACAAAAGGGACCATGCCGACATAAGGACAAGAAGAGTGCATCTTCTAAGAGTTAGTGCTTTGAGCGGCCCCTGGGAGACCAGTATTAGAAACCGATGCACCAAAGCAGTTGTAGTGTATCCTTTGGACATTCACATTGACCATGAAACACAGAAATTGCATCGGGATTGAATGCAATAGGGACAATGCCGACTTAAGTACAAGAAGAGTGAATCATCTAAGAGAATGTGATTTGTCCGGCTCCTCGGAGACCAGTATTAGATTCCGATGCACCAGTGCAGGTTTACTGAATTCCGTGAACTTTCACATTGACCATGAAACACAGAATTTGCATCGGGATTGAGTACAAATGGGACAATGCCGACTTAAGTACAAGAAGAGTGAATCTTCTAAGAGTTTGTGGTTTGAGCGGCTCCTGGGAGACCAGCATTAGACCCCGGTGCACCAGTGCAGGTTTACTGTATCCCTTGAACCTTCACATTGACGAAGAAACAGAGAAATGGCATCGGGATATATTATAAAAGGGACAATGGCGACTTCAGTACAAGATGAGTGAATCGCCTAAGAGTTTGTGGTTTGAGCGGCTCCTGGGAGACCAGCATTAGACCCCGATGCTCTAGTGCAGGTTTACTGTATCCCTAGGACCTTCACGTTGACCATGAAACACTGAAATTACATCGGGATTGTATACAAAAGGGACAATGACCAGTTAAGTACAAGAAGAGTGAATCTTCAAAGAATTTGTGATTTGAGTGGCTCCTGGGAGACCAGTATAAGATTCAGATGCAGCAGTGCAGGTTTACTGTATCCCTTGGACCTTCACATTGACCATGAAACACCGAAATTACATTGGGATTGTATACAAAAGACACAATGACGGCTTATGTACAAGAAGAGTGTATCGTCTAGTAGATTGTGGTTTGAGCGGTTCCTGGGAGGCCAGTATTAGATTCCGATGCACCACTGCAGGTTTACTGTATCTCTTGCACCCTCACATTGTCCATGTAACACAGAAATTGCAACGGGATAGAACGGCACAATGCCGACTTATGTACAAGAGGGTGAATCTTGTAAAAGTTTGTGCTTTGAGCGGCTCCTGGGAGACCAGTATTGGATTCCAATGCAGCAGTGCAGGTTCACTATATCAATTGGGCCTTCACATTGACCATGAAACACCGAAATCCCATCGGGATTGAATACAAAAGACACAATGCTGACTTAAGTACAAGAAGAGTGAATTTTCTAAGAGTTTGTGGTTTGAGCGGGTTCCGGGAGACCAGTATTAGATTCCGATGCACCAGCAAAGGTTTACTGTATCCCTTGGACCTTCACATTGACCATGAAACACAGAAATTGCATCGGGTTTGAATACATAAGGGACAATGCCGACTTAAGTACAAGATGAGTGAATCTTCTAAAAGTTTGTTGTTTGTGCGGCCCCTGGGAGACCAGTATCAGATTCAGATTGACCAGTGCAAGTTTACTGTATCCCATGGACCTTCACATTGACCATGAAACACAGAAATCGCATTTGGATTTAATACAAAAGGCACAATGCCGAAATAAGGACCAGAACAGTGAATCTTGTAAGAGTTTGTGATTTGAGCGGCTCCTAGGAGACTAGTATTAGATTCCGATGCAACAGTGCAGGTATACTGTATCCCATGGGCCTTCACACGTACCATGAAACACAGGAATTGCATCGGGATTGAATACAGAAGGCACAATGGCGACTTAAGTACAAGAAGAGTGAATCTTCTAAGAGTTTGTGGTTTGAGGGGCTCCTGGGAGACCAGTATTAGATTCCGATGCATCAGTGCAGGTTTACTGTATCCCTTGGACCTTCACATTGACGATGAAAAACAGATATTGCATCGGGATATAATATAAAAGGGACAATGCCGACTTAAGTAAAAGAAGAGTGAATCGCCTAAGAGTTTCTGGTTTGAGCGGCTCCTGGGAGATAAGTATTAGATTCCAATGCACCAGTGCAGGTTTACTGTATCCCTTGGACCTTCACATTGACGATGAAACACAGAAATTGCATCAGGATTGTATACGAAAGGGACAATGCCGACTGAAGTACAAAAAGAGTGACTCTTCTAAGAATTTGTTGTTTGAGCGGCTCCTTGGAGAGCAGTATTAGAAACCGATGCACCAAAGCAGTTTTAGTGTATCCCTTGGACATTCACATAGACCATGAAACACAGAAATCGCATCGGGATTGAATGCAATAGGGACAATACCGACTTATGTACAAGAAGAGTGAACCATCTAAGAGATTGTGATTTGAGCGGCTCCTCGGAGACCAGTATTAGATTCCGATGCACCAGTGAAGGTTTACTGTATCCCGTGAACTTTCACATTGACCATGAAACACAGAATTTGCATCGGGATTGAGTACAAATGGGACAATGCCGACTTAAGTACAAGAAGAGTGAATCTTCTAAGAGTTTGTGGTTTGAGCGGCTCCTGGAAATCTAGAATTAGATTGCGATGCAACAGTGCAGTTTTACTGTATCCCTTCGACCTTCACATTGAGGATGAAACACAGATATTGCATCGGGATATAATACAAAAGGGACAATGCCGACTTAAGTACAAGAAGAGTGAATCCTCATAGAGTTTGTGCTTTGAGCGGCTCCTGGGAGACAAGTATTAGATTCCGATGCACCAGTGCAGGTTTACTGTATCCCTTGGATATTCACATTGACCATGAAACACAGAAATTGAATTGGGATTGAATGCAAGAGAAACAATGCCGACTCAAATACAAGAAGAGGGAATCTTCTTAGAGTTTGTGGTTTGAGCGGCTCCTGGGAGACCAGTATTAGATTCCGATGCACCAGTGCAGGTTTACTGTATCCCTTGGACCTTCACATTGACGATGAAACACAGAAATGGCATCGGGATATAATATAAAATGGACAGTGCCGACTTAAGTACAAGAAGAGTGAATCGCCTAAGAGTTTGTGGTTTGAACGGCTCCTGGGAGACCAGTATTAGATTCCAATGCACCAGTGCAGGTTTACTGTATCCCCTGGACCTTCACATTAACGATGAAACACAGAAATTGCATCGGGATATAACACAAAAGGGACAATCCCGACTTAAGTACAAAAAGAGTCACTCTTCTAAGAATTTGTTGTTTGAGCGGCTCCTGGGAGACCAGTATTAGAAGCCGACGCACCAAAGCAGTTTTAGTGTTTCCCTTGGACATTCACATTGACCATGAAACACAGAAATCGCATCGGGATTGAATGCAATAGGGACAATGCAGACTTAAGTACAAGTAGAGTGAATCATCTAAGAGATTGTGATATGAGCGGCTCCTCATATACCAGTATTAGATTCCGATGCACCAGTGCAGGTTTACTGTATCCCGTGAACTTTCACATTGACCATGAAACACAGATTTTGCATCGGGATGGAGTTCATATGGGACAATGCCGACTTAAGTACAAGAAGAGTGAATCTTCTAAGAGTTTGTGGTTTCAGCGGCTCCTGGGAGACTAGAATTAGATTCCGATGCAACAGTGCAGTTTTACTGTAGCGATTCGACCTTCACATTGACGATGAAACGCAGATATTGCATCGGGATATAATACAAAAGGGACGATGCCGGCTTAAGTACAAGATGAGTGAATCCTCATAGAGTTTGTGCTTTGAGCGGCTCCTGAAAGACCTGTATTAGATTCCGATGCACCAGTGCAGGTTTACTGTATCCCTTGGATATTCACATTGACCATGAAACACAGAAATTGCATTGGGATTGAATACAAGAGAAACAGGGCCGACTTAAGTACAAGAAGATTGAATCTTCTAAGTGTTTGAGGTTCGAGCGGCTACTGGGAGAGCAGTATTAGATTCCGATGCACTAGCGCAAGTTTACAGTATCCCTTGAACCTTCACATTGACCATGAAACACAGCAATTGCATCAGGATATAATACAAAAGGGACAATGCCGACTTAAGTACAAGAAGAGTGAATCTTCTAAGTGTTTGTGCTTTGACCGGCTCCTGGGAGACCAGTATTAGATTCCGATGCACCAGTGCATCTTTACTGTATCCCTTGGACCTTCACATTGACGTCGAAACACAGAAATTGCATCGGGATTGAATACAAAAGGGACAATACCGACTTAAGTACGAGAAGAGTGAATCTTCTAAGAGATTGTGGTTTGAGCAGCTCCTGGGAGACCAGTATTAGACTCCGATGCTCCAGTGCAGGTTTACTGTATCCCTTGGACCTTCACATTGACCATGAAACAGTGAAAATACATGGGGATTGTACACAAAAGGGACAATCACGAGTTAAGTACAAGAAAAGTGAATCTTCAAAGAGTTTGTGAATTGAGCGGCTCCTGGGACACCAGTATTAGATTCAGATGGACCAGTGCAGATTTACTGTATCCCTTGGACCTTCACATTGACCATGAAACACCGAAATTACATTGGGATTGTATACAAAAGAGACAATGACGACTTAAGTACAAGAAGAGTGAATCGTCTAGTAGATTGTGGTTTGAGCGGCTCCTGGGAGGCCAGTATTAGATTCCGATGCACAACTGCAGGTTTACTGTATCTCTTGCACCTTCACATTGACCATGTAACACAGAAATCGCAACGGGATAGAAAGGCACAATGCCGACTTATGTACAAGTAGGGTGAATCTTGTAAAAGTTTGAGGTTTTAGCGGCTCCTGGGAGAATAGCATTAGATTCCAACGCAGCAGTGCACGTTCACTGTATCAAATGGACCTTCACATTGACCATGAAACACCGAATTCCCATCGGAATTTAATACAAAAGGCACAATGGTGACTTAAGTACAAGAAGAGTGAATCTTCTAAGAGTTTGTGGTTTGAGCGGGTTCTGGGAGACCAGTATTAGATTCCGATGCACCAGTGCAGGTTTACTGTATCCCTTGGACCTTCACATTGACCATGAAACACAGAAATTGCATCGGGTTTGAATACATAACGGACAATGCCGACTTAAGTATAAGAAGAGTGTATCTTCTAAAAGTTAGTGGTTTGACCGGCCCCTGGGAGACCAGAATCAGATTCAGATGGTCCAGTGCAGGTTAATTGTATCCCATGGACCTTCACATTGACCATGAATCACAGAAATCGCATTTGGATATAATACAAAAGGCACAATGCCGACATAAGGACCAGAAGACTGAATCTTCTAAGAGTTTGTGATTTGTGCGGCTCCTAGGAGACTAGGATTAGATTCCGATGCAACAGCGGAGGTATACTGTATCAATTGGTCCTTCACAGTTACCATGAAACACAGAAATTGCATCGGGATTGAATAAAGAAGGCACAATGCCGACATAAGTACAAGAAGAGTGAATCTTCTAAGATTTTGTGGTTTGAGCGGCTCCTGGGAGACCAATATTAGATCCCGATGCACCAACGCAGAATTACTGTATCCTTTGGACCTACACATTGACGATGAAAAACAGAAATTGCATCGGGATATAATGTAAAAGGGACAATGCCGACTTAAGTACAAGAAGAGGGAAACGCCTAAGAGTTATTGGTTTGAGCGGCTCCTGGGTGACCAGTATTAGATTCCAATGCACCAGTACAGGTTTACTGTATCCCTTGGACCTTCACATCGACGATGAAACACAGGAATTGCATTGGGATATAATACAAATGGGACAATGCCGACTTAAGTACAAAAAGAGTGACTCTTCTAAGAATTTGTTATTTGAGCGGCTCCTGGGAGACCAGTATTAGATTCCGGTGCCCCAGTGCTGGTTTACTGTATCCCTTGAACCTTCACATTGACCATGAAACACAGAAATCGCTTAGGGATTGAATACAAAAGGGACCATGCCGACATAAGGACAAGAAGAGTGCATCTTCTAAGAGTTAGTGCTTTGAGCGGCTCCTGGGAGACCAGTATTAGAAACCGATGCACCAAAGCAGTTGTAGTGTATCCTTTGGACATTCACATTGACCATGAAACACAGAAATTGCATCGGGATTGAATGCAATAGGGACAATGCCGACTTAAGTACAAGAAGAGTGAATCATCTAAGAGAATGTGATTTGTCCGGCTCCTCGGAGACCAGTATTAGATTCCGATGCACCAGTGCAGGTTTACTGAATTCCGTGAACTTTCACATTGACCATGAAACACAGAATTTGCATCGGGATTGAGTACAAATGGGACAATGCCGACTTAAGTACAAGAAGAGTGAATCTTCTAAGAGTTTGTGGTTTGAGCGGCTCCTGGGAGACCAGCATTAGACCCCGGTGCACCAGTGCAGGTTTACTGTATCCCTTGAACCTTCACATTGACGAAGAAACAGAGAAATGGCATCGCGATATATTATAAAAGGGACAATGGCGACTTCAGTACAAGATGAGTGAATCGCCTAAGAGTTTGTGGTTTGAGCGGCTCCTGGGAGACCAGCATTAGACCCCGATGCTCTAGTGCAGGTTTACTGTATCCCTAGGACCTTCACGTTGACCATGAAACACTGAAATTACATCGGGATTGTATACAAAAGGGACAATGACCAGTTAAGTACAAGAAGAGTGAATCTTCAAAGAATTTGTGATTTGAGTGGCTCCTGGGAGACCAGTATAAGATTCAGATGCAGCAGTGCAGGTTTACTGTATCCCTTGGACCTTCACATTGACCATGAAACACCGAAATTACATTGGGATTGTATACAAAAGACACAATGACGGCTTATGTACAAGAAGAGTGTATCGTCTAGTAGATTGTGGTTTGAGCGGTTCCTGGGAGGCCAGTATTAGATTCCGATGCACCACTGCAGGTTTACTGTATCTCTTGCACCCTCACATTGTCCATGTAACACAGAAATTGCAACGGGATAGAACGGCACAATGCCGACTTATGTACAAGAGGGTGAATCTTGTAAAAGTTTGTGCTTTGAGCGGCTCCTGGGAGACCAGTATTGGATTCCAATGCAGCAGTGCAGGTTCACTATATCAATTGGGCCTTCACATTGACCATGAAACACCGAAATCCCATCGGGATTGAATACAAAAGACACAATGCTGACTTAAGTACAAGAAGAGTGAATCTTCTAAGAGTTTGTGGTTTGAGCGGGTTCCGGGAGACCAGTATTAGATTCCGATGCACCAGCAAAGGTTTACTGTATCCCTTGGACCTTCACATTGACCATGAAACACAGAAATTGCATCGGGTTTGAATACATAAGGGACAATGCCGACTTAAGTACAAGATGAGTGAATCTTCTAAAAGTTTGTTGTTTGTGCGGCCCCTGGGAGACCAGTATCAGATTCAGATTGACCAGTGCAAGTTTACTGTATCCCATGGACCTTCACATTGACCATGAAACACAGAAATCGCATTTGGATTTAATACAAAAGGCACAATGCCGAAATAAGGACCAGAACAGTGAATCTTGTAAGAGTTTGTGATTTGAGCGGCTCCTAGGAGACTAGTATTAGATTCCGATGCAACAGTGCAGGTATACTGTATCCCATGGGCCTTCACACGTACCATGAAACACAGGAATTGCATCGGGATTGAATACAGAAGGCACAATGGCGACTTAAGTACAAGAAGAGTGAATCTTCTAAGAGTTTGTGGTTTGAGGGGCTCCTGGGAGACCAGTATTAGATTCCGATGCATCAGTGCAGGTTTACTGTATCCCTTGGACCTTCACATTGACGATGAAAAACAGATATTGCATCGGGATATAATATAAAAGGGACAATGCCGACTTAAGTAAAAGAAGAGTGAATCGCCTAAGAGTTTCTGGTTTGAGCGGCTCCTGGGAGATAAGTATTAGATTCCAATGCACCAGTGCAGGTTTACTGTATCCCTTGGACCTTCACATTGACGATGAAACACAGAAATTGCATCAGGATTGTATACGAAAGGGACAATGCCGACTGAAGTACAAAAAGAGTGACTCTTCTAAGAATTTGTTGTTTGAGCGGCTCCTTGGAGAGCAGTATTAGAAACCGATGCACCAAAGCAGTTTTAGTGTATCCCTTGGACATTCACATAGACCATGAAACACAGAAATCGCATCGGGATTGAATGCAATAGGGACAATACCGACTTATGTACAAGAAGAGTGAACCATCTAAGAGATTGTGATTTGAGCGGCTCCTCGGAGACCAGTATTAGATTCCGATGCACCAGTGAAGGTTTACTGTATCCCGTGAACTTTCACATTGACCATGAAACACAGAATTTGCATCGGGATTGAGTACAAATGGGACAATGCCGACTTAAGTACAAGAAGAGTGAATCTTCTAAGAGTTTGTGGTTTGAGCGGCTCCTGGAAATCTAGAATTAGATTGCGATGCAACAGTGCAGTTTTACTGTATCCCTTCGACCTTCACATTGAGGATGAAACACAGATATTGCATCGGGATATAATACAAAAGGGACAATGCCGACTTAAGTACAAGAAGAGTGAATCCTCATAGAGTTTGTGCTTTGAGCGGCTCCTGGGAGACAAGTATTAGATTCCGATGCACCAGTGCAGGTTTACTGTATCCCTTGGATATTCACATTGACCATGAAACACAGAAATTGAATTGGGATTGAATGCAAGAGAAACAATGCCGACTCAAATACAAGAAGAGGGAATCTTCTTAGAGTTTGTGGTTTGAGCGGCTCCTGGGAGACCAGTATTAGATTCCGATGCACCAGTGCAGGTTTACTGTATCCCTTGGACCTTCACATTGACGATGAAACACAGAAATGGCATCGGGATATAATATAAAATGGACAGTGCCGACTTAAGTACAAGAAGAGTGAATCGCCTAAGAGTTTGTGGTTTGAACGGCTCCTGGGAGACCAGTATTAGATTCCAATGCACCAGTGCAGGTTTACTGTATCCCCTGGACCTTCACATTAACGATGAAACACAGAAATTGCATCGGGATATAACACAAAAGGGACAATCCCGACTTAAGTACAAAAAGAGTCACTCTTCTAAGAATTTGTTGTTTGAGCGGCTCCTGGGAGACCAGTATTAGAAGCCGACGCACCAAAGCAGTTTTAGTGTTTCCCTTGGACATTCACATTGACCATGAAACACAGAAATCGCATCGGGATTGAATGCAATAGGGACAATGCAGACTTAAGTACAAGTAGAGTGAATCATCTAAGAGATTGTGATATGAGCGGCTCCTCATATACCAGTATTAGATTCCGATGCACCAGTGCAGGTTTACTGTATCCCGTGAACTTTCACATTGACCATGAAACACAGATTTTGCATCGGGATGGAGTTCATATGGGACAATGCCGACTTAAGTACAAGAAGAGTGAATCTTCTAAGAGTTTGTGGTTTCAGCGGCTCCTGGGAGACTAGAATTAGATTCCGATGCAACAGTGCAGTTTTACTGTAGCGATTCGACCTTCACATTGACGATGAAACGCAGATATTGCATCGGGATATAATACAAAAGGGACGATGCCGGCTTAAGTACAAGATGAGTGAATCCTCATAGAGTTTGTGCTTTGAGCGGCTCCTGAAAGACCTGTATTAGATTCCGATGCACCAGTGCAGGTTTACTGTATCCCTTGGATATTCACATTGACCATGAAACACAGAAATTGCATTGGGATTGAATACAAGAGAAACAGGGCCGACTTAAGTACAAGAAGATTGAATCTTCTAAGTGTTTGAGGTTCGAGCGGCTACTGGGAGAGCAGTATTAGATTCCGATGCACTAGCGCAAGTTTACAGTATCCCTTGAACCTTCACATTGACCATGAAACACAGCAATTGCATCAGGATATAATACAAAAGGGACAATGCCGACTTAAGTACAAGAAGAGTGAATCTTCTAAGTGTTTGTGCTTTGACCGGCTCCTGGGAGACCAGTATTAGATTCCGATGCACCAGTGCATCTTTACTGTATCCCTTGGACCTTCACATTGACGTCGAAACACAGAAATTGCATCGGGATTGAATACAAAAGGGACAATACCGACTTAAGTACGAGAAGAGTGAATCTTCTAAGAGATTGTGGTTTGAGCAGCTCCTGGGAGACCAGTATTAGACTCCGATGCTCCAGTGCAGGTTTACTGTATCCCTTGGACCTTCACATTGACCATGAAACAGTGAAAATACATGGGGATTGTACACAAAAGGGACAATCACGAGTTAAGTACAAGAAAAGTGAATCTTCAAAGAGTTTGTGAATTGAGCGGCTCCTGGGACACCAGTATTAGATTCAGATGGACCAGTGCAGATTTACTGTATCCCTTGGACCTTCACATTGACCATGAAACACCGAAATTACATTGGGATTGTATACAAAAGAGACAATGACGACTTAAGTACAAGAAGAGTGAATCGTCTAGTAGATTGTGGTTTGAGCGGCTCCTGGGAGGCCAGTATTAGATTCCGATGCACAACTGCAGGTTTACTGTATCTCTTGCACCTTCACATTGACCATGTAACACAGAAATCGCAACGGGATAGAAAGGCACAATGCCGACTTATGTACAAGTAGGGTGAATCTTGTAAAAGTTTGAGGTTTTAGCGGCTCCTGGGAGACCAGCATTAGATTCCAACGCAGCAGTGCACGTTCACTGTATCAAATGGACCTTCACATTGACCATGAAACACCGAATTCCCATCGGAATTTAATACAAAAGGCACAATGGTGACTTAAGTACAAGAAGAGTGCATCTTCTAAGAGTTAGTGCTTTGAGCGGCTCCTGGGAGACCAGTATTAGATTCCGATGCACCAGTGCAGGTTTACTGTATTCCGTGAACTTTCACATTGACCATGAAACACAGAATTTGCATCGGGATTGAGTACAAATGGGACAATGCCGACTTAAGTACAAGAAGAGTGAATCTTCTAAGAGTTTGTGGTTTGAGCGGCTCCTGGGAGACCAGCATTAGACCCCGATGCACCAGTGCAGGTTTACTGTATCCCTTGGACCTTCACATTGACGAAGAAACAGAGAAATGGCATCGGGATATATTATAAAAGGGACAATGGCGACTTCAGTACAAGATGAGTGAATCGCCTAAGAGTTTGTGGTTTGAGCGGCTCCTGGGAGACCAGCATTAGACCCCGATGCTCTAGTGCAGGTTTACTGTATCCCTAGGACCTTCACGTTGACCATGAAACACTGAAATTACATCGGGATTGTATACAAAAGGGACAATGACCAGTTAAGTACAAGAAGAGTGAATCTTCAAAGAATTTGTGATTTGAGCGGCTCCTGGGAGACCAGTATAAGATTCAGATGCAGCAGTGCAGGTTTACTGTATCCCTTGGACCTTCACATTGACCATGAAACACCGAAATTACATTGGGATTGTATACAAAAGACACAATGACGGCTTATGTACAAGAAGAGTGTATCGTCTAGTAGATTGTGGTTTGAGCGGTTCCTGGGAGGCCAGTATTAGATTCCGATGCACCACTGCAGGTTTACTGTATCTCTTGCACCCTCACATTGTCCATGTAACACAGAAATTGCAACGGGATAGAACGGCACAATGCCGACTTATGTACAAGAGGGTGAATCTTGTAAAAGGTTGTGCTTTGAGCGGCTCCTGGGAGACCAGTATTGGATTCCAATGCAGCAGTGCAGGTTCACTATATTAATTGGGCCTTCACATTGACCATGAAACACCGAAATCCCATCGGGATTGAATACAAAAGACACAATGCTGACTTAAGTACAAGAAGAGTGAATCTTCTAAGAGTTTGTGGTTTGAGCGGGTTCCGGGAGACCAGTATTAGATTCCGATGCACCAGCAAAGGTTTACTGTATCCCTTGGACCTTCACATTGACCATGAAACACAGAAATTGCATCGGGTTTGAATACATAACGGACAATGCCGACTTAAGTACAAGATGAGTGAATCTTCTAAAAGTTTGTTGTTTGTGCGGCCCCTGGGAGACCAGTATCAGATTCAGATTGACCAGTGCAGGTTTACTGTATCCCATGGACCTTCACATTGACCATGAAACACAGATATCGCATTTGGATTTAATACAATAGGCACAATGCCGAAATAAGGACCAGAACAGTGAATCTTGTAAGAGTTTGTGATTTGAGCGGCTCCTAGGAGACTAGTATTAGATTCCGATGCAACAGTGCAGGTATACTGTATCCCATGGGCCTTCACACGTACCATGAAACACAGGAATTGCATCGGGATTGAATACAGAAGGCACAATGGCGACTTAAGTACAAGAAGAGTGAATCTTCTAAGAGTTTGTGGTTTGAGCGGCTCCTGGGTGACCAGTATTACATTCCGATGCACCAGTGCAGGTTTACTGTACCCTTGGACCTTCACATTGATGATGAAACACAGAAGTTGCATCGGGATATAATATAAAAGGGACAATGCCGACTTAAGTACAAGAAGAGTGAATCGCCTAAGAGTTTGTGGTTTGAGCGGCTCCTGGGAGACCAGTATTAGATTCCAATGCACCAGTGCAGGTTTACTGTATCCCTTGGACCTTCACATTGACGATGAAACCCAGAAATTGCATCGGGATTGTATACAAATGGGACAATGCCGACTTAAATACAAAAAGAGTGAGTCTTCTAAGAATTTGTTGTTTGAGCGGCTCCTTGTAGACCAGTATTAGATACCGATGCACCAAAGCAGTTTTAGTGTATCCCTTGGACATTCACATTGACCATGAAACACAGAAATCGCATCGGGATTGAATGCAACAGGGACAATGCCGACCTAAGTACAACAAGAGTGAATCATCTAAGAGATTGTGATTTGAGCGGCTCCTCAGAGACCAGTATTACATTCCGATTCACCAGTGCAGGTTTACTGTATCCCGTGAACTTTCACATTGACCATGAAACACTGAATTTGCATCGGGATTGAGTGCAAATGGGACAATGCCAACTTAAGTACAAGACGAGTGAATCTACTAAGACTTTGTGGTTTGAGACGCTCCTGGGGACTAGAATTAGATTCCGATGCAACAGTGCAGTTTTTCTGTATCCCTTCGACCTTCACATTGACGATGAAACACAGATATTGCATCGGGATATAATACAAAAGGGACAATGCCGACTTAAGTACAAGAAGAGTGAATCCTCATAGCGTTTGTGCTTTGAGCGGCTCCAGTGAGACCAGTATTAGATTCCGATGCACCAGTGCAGGTTTACTGTATCTCTTGGATATTCAAGTTGACCATGAAACACAGAAATTGCGTTGGGATTGAATACAAGAGAAACAATGCCGACTTAAGTACAAGAAGAGTGAATCTTCTAAGAGTTTGTGGTTTGAGCGGCTCCTGGGAGACCAGTATCAAATTCCGATGCACCAGTGCAGGTTTACTGTATCCCTTGGACCTTCACATTGATGATGAAACAGAGAAATTGCATCGGGATATATTATAAAAGGGACAATGGCGACTTAAGTACAAGAAGAGTGAATCGCCTAAGAGTTTGTGGTTTGAGCGGCTCCTGGGAGACCACTATTAGATTCCGATGCACCAGTGCACGTTTATTGCATTCCTTGGACCTTCACATTGACGATGAAACAGAGAAATTGCATCGGGATACATTATAAAAGGGACAATGGCGAATTAAGTACAAGAAGAGTGAATCTCCTAAGAGTTTGTGGTTTGAGCGGCTCCTGGGAGACCAGTATAAGACCCCGGTGCTCCAGTGCAGGTTTACTGTATCCCTTGGACCTTCACATTGACCATAAAACGCTGAAATAACATCGGGATTGTATACAAAAGGGACAATGACCAGTTAAGTACAAGAAGAATGAATCTTCAAAGAATTTGTGATTTGAGCGGCTCCTGGGCAACCAGTATAAGATTCAGATGCACCAGTGCAGGTTTACTGTATCCCTTGGACTTTCAAATTGACCATGAAACACCGAAATTACATTGGGATTGTATACAAAAGAGACAATGACGACTTAAGTACAAGAAGAGTGAATCGTCTAGTAGATTGTGGTTTGACCGGCTCCTGGGAGGCCAGTATTAGATTCCGATGCACCACTGCATGTTTACTGTATCTCTTGCACCTTCACATTGTCCATGTAACACAGAAATTGCAACGGGATAGAATGACACAATGCCGACTTATGTACAAGAAGAGTGAATCTTGTAAACGTTTGTGCTTTGAGCGGCTCCTGGGAGACCAGTATTGGATTCCAATGCAGCAGTGCAGGTTCACTGTATCAATTGGACCTTCACATTGACCATGAAACACCGAAATCCCATCGGGATTCAATACAAAAGACACAATGCAGACTTAAGTACAAGAAGAGTGAATCTTCTAAGAGTTTGTGGTTTGAGCGGGTTCTGGGAGAGCAGTATTAGATTCCGATGCACCAGTGCAGGTTTACTGTACCCCATGGACCTTTACATTGACCATGAAACACACAAATCGCATTTTGACTTAATACAAATCACACAATGCCGAAATAAGGACGAGAACAGTGAATCTTCTAAGAATTTGTGATTTGAACGGCTCCTAGGAGACTAGTATTAGATTCCGATGCAATAGTGCAGGTATACTGTACCCTTGGGCCTTCACAGTTACCATGAAACACACTAATTGCATCGGGATTGAATACAGAAGGCACAATGCCGACTTAAGTACAAGAAGAGTGAATCTTCTAAGACTTCGTGCTTTGAACGGCTAATGGGAGACCAGTATTTGATTCCGATGCACCAGTGCAGGTTTACTGTATCCCTTGGACCTTCACATTGACGATGAAACACAGAAATAACATCGGGATTGTATACAAAAGGGACAATCACGAGTTAAGTACAAGAAGAGTGAATCGCCTAAGAGTTTGTGGTTTGAGCGGCTCCTGGGTGACCAGTATTAGATTCCAATGCACCAGTGCAGGTTTACTGTATCCCTTGGACCTTCACATTGAGGGTGAAACACAGAAATTGCGTCGGGATATAATACAAATGGGACAATGCCGACTTAAGTAAAAAAGGAGTGACTCTTCTAAGAATTTGTTGTTTGAGCGGCTCCTGGGAGACCAGTATTAGATTCCGCTGCCCCATTGCTGGTTTACTGTATCCCTTGGACCTTCACATTGCCCATGAAACACAGAAACTGCATCAGGATATAATACAAAAGGCACAATGCGCCTTAAGTACAAGGAGAGTGAATCCTCTAAGAGTTTGTGATTTGAGCCGTTCCTGGGAGACCAGTATTAGATTCCGATGCACCAGCGCAGGTTTAGTGTATCCCTTGGATATTCACATTGACCATGAAACACAAAAATTGCATCAGGATATATTACAAAAGGGACAATGCGGACTTAAGTACAAGAAGAGTGAATCTTCTAAGAGTTTGTGCCCTTGACCGGCTCCTGGGAGACCAGTATTAGATTCCTCTGCACCAGTGCAGGTTTACTGCATCCCTTGGACCTTCAAATTGACCATGAAACACAGAAATCGCAAAGCTATTGATAACAAAAGACACAATGCCGACTTAAGTACGATAAGAGTGGATCTTGCAAGAGTTTGTTGTTTGAGCGGCTTCTGGGAGACCAGTATTAGATTCAGATGCACCAGTGCGGGTTTAGTGTATCCCTTGGATATTCACATTGACCAAGAAACAAAGAAATCGCATCTGGATTGAATACAATAGGGAGAATGCCGACTAAAGTACAAGAAGATTGAATCTTCTAAGAGTTAGTGTTTTGACTGGCTCCTGGGAGACCAATATTAGATTCCGATGTACCAGTGTAGGTTAACTGTATCCCTTCGACCTTCACATTGACCATGAAACACAGAAATTGCATTGGGATTGAATACAAAAGAAGCAATGCCTACTTAAGTACAAGATGAGTGAAACTTCTAAGGGTTTGTGGTTTGAGAGACTCCTGGGAGACCAGTATTATATTCCCATGCACCAATGCAGGTTTACTGTATCCCTTGGACCTTCCCATTGACGATGAAATACAGAAATTGCATCGGGTAATACAAAAGGGACAATGCCGACTCAAGTATAAGAAGGGTGAATCTTCTAAGAATTTGTTGTTTGAGCGGCTCCTGGGAGACCAGTATTAGATTCCGATGCAACAGTGCAGGTTTACTGTATCCCTTCGACCAACACATTGACAATGAAACACAGATATTGCATCGGGATATAATACAAAAGGGACAATGCCGACTTAAGTACAAGAAGAGTGAATTTTCATAGAGTTTGTGCATTGAGCAGCTCCTGGGAGACCAGTATTATTTTCCGATGCACCATTGCAGGTTTACTGTATCCCTTGAACCTTCAAATTGACCATGAAACACAGAAATTGCTTTGGGATTGAATACAGAAGAAACAATGCCGACTTAACTACAAGAAGAGTGAATCTTCTAAGAGTTTGTGGTTTGAGCGGCTCCTGGGAGACCAGTATTAGATTCCGATGCACCAGTGCAGTTTTAATGTATCCCTTGGACCTTCGCATTGACCATGAAACACAGAAATTGCATCGGGATTGAATACAAAAAGGACAATGCCAACTTAAGTACGAGAAGAGTTAATCTTCTAAGAGATTGTGGGTTGAGCGGCTCCTGGGAGAGCAGTATTAGATTCCGATACACCAGTGCATGTTTACTGTATCCCTTGCACCTTCACATTAACAATGAAACACAGAAATTGCATTGGTATTGAATACAAAAGGGACAATGAAGACTTAAGTACAATAAGAGTGAATCTTCTAAGAGTTTCTGTTTTTAGCTTCTCCTGGGAGACCAGTATTAGATTCCGGTGCACCAGTGCAGGTTTACTGGATCCCTTGGACCTTCACATTGACCATGAAACACAGAAATCGCAACGGGATTCATTACAAAAGACACAATGCCGACTTAAGTACGTGAAGAGTGAATGTTCTAAGAGTTTGTGGTTTGAGCGGCTTCTGGGGTACCAGTATTAGATTCAGATGCTCCAGTGCAGGTTTAGTGTATCCCTTGGACATTCACGTTGACCAAGAAACACAGAAATCGCATCTGGATTGAATACAAAATGGACAATGCCGACTAAAGTACAAGAAGAGTGAATCTTCTGAGAGTTAGTTTTTTGACAGGCTCCTGGGAGACCAGTATTAGATTCCGAAGTACCAGTGCAGGTTAACTGTATCCCTTCGACCTTCACATTGACCATGAAACACAGAAATTGCATTGGGATTGAATACAAAAGAAGCAATGCATACTTAAGTACAAGAAGAGTGAATCTTCTAAGGGTTTGTGGTTTGAGAGACTCCTGGCAGACCAGTATTATATTCCACTGCACCAATGGAGGATTACTGTATCGCTTGGACCTTCACATTGACGATGAAACACAGAAATTGTATCGAGTAATATAAAAGGGACAATGCCGACTTAAGTACGAGAAGAGTGAAGCTTCTAAGTGTTTGTGACTTGAACGGCTCCTGGGAGACCAGTATTAGATTCCGATGCACCAGCGCAGAATTTACTGTATCCCTTGGACCTTCACATCGACCATGAAACACAGAATTCACATCAGGATTGAATACAAAAGGCACCATGACGGCTCAAGTATATGATGAGGAAATGTTCTAAGGGTTTGTGATTACAATGGCTCCTGGGAGACCAGTATTAGATTCCGATGCACCAGTGTAGATTTACAGTATCCCTTGGACCCTCACATTGACAATGAATCACAGAAATTGCATCAGGATAGAATACAAAAGGGACAATCCCGACATAAGTACAAGAAGAATGAATCTTCTAAGAGTTTATGTTTTAGGCTTCTCCTGGGAGACCAGTATTAGATTCCGATGCACTACAGCAGGTTTACTGTGTCCCTTGGACCTTCACATTGACTATGAAACACAGAAATTGCATCAGGATATAATACAAAAGGTACAACGCCGACTTAAGTACAAGAAGAGTGAATCTTCTAAGATTTTGTGCTTTGACCGGCTCCTGTGAGACCAGTATTAGATTTCGATACAGCTGTGCAGGTTTACTGTATCCCTTGGACCTACACGTTGACCATGAAACACAGAATTTGCATCGGGATTGAGAACAAATGGGACAATGCAGAATTAAGTACAAGAAGAGTGAATCTTCTAAGAGATTGTGGTTTGGGCGGCTCCTGGGAGACCAGTATTTGATTCCGATGCACCAGTGCTGGTTTACTGTATCCCTTGGACCTTCACATTGACCATGAAACAACGAAATTACATCGGGATTGTATACAAAAGGGACAATGCCGACTTAAGTACAAGAAGAGTGAATCTTTAAAGAGTTTATTCTTTGACCGGCTCCTGGGAGACCTGTTTTAGATTCCGATGCACCAGTGCAGGTTTACTGGTTCCCTTGGACCTTCACATTGACCATGAAACACAGAAATCGCAACGGGATTGATTACAAAAGACACAATGACGACTTAAGTACGAGAAGAGTGAATGTTCTAAGAGTTTGTGGTTTGAGCGGCTTCTGGGGTACCAGTATTAGATTGAGATGCTCCAGTGCAGGTTTAGTGTATCCCTTGCATATTCACATTGACCAAGAAACACAGAAATCGCATCTGGATTGAATACAAAAGGTACAATGCTGACTGAAGTACAGGAATAGTGAATCTTCTAAAATTTAGTATTTTGACTGGCTCCTTGGAGACCAGTATTAGATTCCGATCTACCAGTGCAGGTTAACTGTATCCCTTCGACCTTCACATTGACCATGAAACACAGAAATTGCATTGGGATTGAATACAAAAGAAGCAATGCCTACTTAAGTACAAGAAGAGTGAATCTTCTAAGAGTTTGTGGTTTGAGAGACTCCTGGGAGACCAGTATTATATTCCCATGCACCAATGCAGGTTTACTGTATCCCTTGAACCTTCACATTGACGATGAAACACAGAAATTGCATCGGGTAATATAAAAGGGACAATGCCGACTTAAGTACGAGAAGAGTGAAGCTTCTAAGACTTTGTAACTTGAACGGCTCCTGGGAGACCAGTATTAGATTCCGATGCACCAGCGCAGAATTTACTGTATCCCTTGGACCTTTACATTGACCATGAAACACAGAATTCGCATCAGGATTGAATACAAAAGGCACCATGACGGCTCAAGTACATGATGAGAAAATGGTCTAAGGGTTTGTGATTAGAACGGCTCCTGGGAGACCTGTATTAGATTCCGATGAACCAGTGCAGATTTACTGTATCCCTTGGACCTTCACATTGACAATGAAACACAGAAATTGCATCAGGATAGAATACAAAAGGTACAATCCCGACATAAGTACAAGAAGAATGAATCTTCTAAGAGTTTATGTTTTAGGCTTCTCCTGGGAGACCAGTATTAGATTCCGATGTACTACTGCAGGTTCACTATGTCCCTTGGACCTTCACATTGACTATGAAACACAGAAATTGTATCAGGATATAATACAAAAAGGACAATGCCGACTTAAGTACAAGAAGATTGAATCTTCAAAGATTTTGTGCTTTGACCGGCTCCTGTGAGACCAGTATTAGATTTCGATGCAGCAGTGCAGGTTTACTGTATCCCTTGGACCTACACGTTGACCATGAAACACAGAATTTGCATCGGGATTGAGTACAAAAACGACAATGCCGGCTTAAGTACAAGAAGAGTGAATCTTCTAAGAGTTTGTGGTTTGAGCGGCACCAGGGAGATTAGTATTAGAAACCGATGCACCAAAGCAGTTTTAGTGTATCCCTTGGTCATTCACACTGACCATGAATCACAGAAATAGCATCGGGATTGAATACTAAAGGGACAATGCCGACTTAAGTACGAGAAGAGTGAATCTTCTAAGAGATTGTGGTTTGAGCGGCTCCTGGGAGACCAGTATTAAATTCCGATGCGCCAGTGCATGTTCACTATATCCCTTGGACATTCACATTGACCATGAAACACTGAAATTGTATCGGGATTGAATACAGAAGGGACAATGCCGACTTAAGTACGAGAAGAGTGAAGCTTCTTAGAGATTGTGGTTTGGGCGGCTCCTGGGAGACCAGTATTAGATTCCGATGCAGCAGGGCTGGTTTACCGTATCCCTTGGACCTTCACATTGACCATGAAGCAAAGAAAATACATCAGGATTGTATACAAAAGGGACAATGACGACTTAAGTACAAGAAGATTGAATCCTCTAAGAGTTTATGGTTTGAGCGGCTCCTGGGAGACCAGTATTAGATGCCGATGCACCAGTGCTGGTTAACTGTATCCCTTGGACCTTTAAATTGACCATGAAACACAGAAATAGCATTGGGATTGAATACAAAAGGGACAATGCCGACTTAAGTACAAGAAGAGTGAATCTTCTAAGAGTTAGTGATTTGACCGGCTGCTGGGAGACCAGTATTAGTTTCCGATGTACCAGTGCAGTTTCACTGTTTCCCTTCGACCTTCACATTGACCATGAAACACAGAAATTGCATTTGGTATTGAATACAAAAGAAGCAATGCCTACTTAAGTACAAGAAGAGTGAATCTTCTTTGAGTTTGTGATTTGAGAGACTCCTGGGAGACGAGTATTAGATTCCGATGCACCAGCGCAGAATTTACTGTATCTCTTGGACCTTCACATTGACCATGAAACACAGAATTCGCATCAGGATTGAATACAAAAGGAACCATGACGGCTCAAGTACATGATGGGTAAATGTTCTAAGGGATTGTGATTAGAACGGCTCCCGGGAGACCAGTATTAGATTCAAATGCACCAGTGCAGGTTAACTGTATCCCTTCGACATTCACATTGACCATGAAACACAGAATTTGCATCGGGATGAGTAAAAATGGGACAATGCCGACTTAAGTACAAGAAGAGTGAATCTTTAAAGAGTTTAGGCTTTGACCGGCTCCTGGGAGACCTGTATTAGATTCCGATGCACCAGTGCAGGTTTACTGGATCCCTTGGACCTTCACATTGAACATGAAACACAGAAATCGCAACGGGAATGATTACAAAAGAAACAATGCCGACATAAGTACGAGAAGAGTTAATGTTCTAAGAGTTAGTGTTTTTTCACCGGCTCCTGGGAGACCAGTAGTAGATTCCGATGCACCAGTGCTGGTTTACTGTATCCCTTGGACCTTCATATTGACCATGAAACACAGAATCTGCGTCGGGATCGAATAGAAATGGGACAATGCCGACTTAAGTCAAAGAATAGTGAATCTTCTAAGAGTTCGTGGTTTGAGCGGCTCCTGGGAAACCAGTATTAGATTTCGATGCACTAGTGCAGGTTTACTGTATCGCTTGGCCCTACACATTGACCATGAAAAATAGAAATTGCATCGGGATTGAATACAAAAGGGACAATGCAGACATAAGTACAAGAAGTGTGAATCTTCTAAGAGTTTGTGTTTTAGGCTTCTCCTGGGGGACCAGTATTAGATTCCGATGCACTAGTGCAGGTTCACTGCGTCCCTTGGACCTTCACATTTACCATGAAACAATGAATTCGCGTTAGGATATAATACAGAAAGCGACAATGCCGGCTTAAATACAAGAAGAGTGAATCTTCTAAGAGTGTGTGGTTTGAGCGGCTCCTGGGAGACTAGTATTACATTCCGATGCACCAGTTCAGGTTAGTGTATCCCTTGGATATTCACATTGACCAAGAAACACAGAAATTGCATCTGGATTGAATAAAAAGAGACAATGCCGACTTAAGTACAAGAAGAGTGAATCTTCTAAGAGTTTGTGGTTTGAGCGGCTTCTGGGAGACCAGTATTAGATTCAGATACACCAGTGCATGTTTAGTGTATCCCTTGGACATTCAGATTGACCATGAAATACAGAAATTGCATCGGGATTGAATCCAATAATGACAAAGCCTTCATAAGTACAAGAAGAGTGAATCATCTAAGAGTTTGTGATTTGAGCGGCTCCTCGGACACCAGTATTAGACTCCGATGCACCAGTGCAGGTTCACTGTATCCCTTGGACCTTCACATTGACCATGAAACACAGAATTTGCATCGGGATTGAGTACAAATGGGACAGTGCCGACTTAAGTACAAGAAGAGTGATTCCTCTAAGAGTTTGTGGTTTCAGTGGGTCCTGGGAGACCAGTATTAGATTCCGATGCACCAGTGCAGTTTTACTGTATCCCTTCGAACTTCACAATGACCATGAAACAAAGAAATAGCATCGGGATTGAATACAAACGGTACAATGCCGACTTAAGAACGAGAAGAGTGAATCTTTTAAGAGATTGTGGTTTGAGCGGCTCCTGGGGGACCGGAATTAGCTCCCGATGCACCCGTGCAGGTTTACTGTACCCCTTGGACCTTCACATTGACCAAGAAACACAGAAATTGCAACGTGATTGAATACAAAAGGGACAATGCCGACATATGAACACGAGGAGTGAATCTACTAAGTGTTTGTGTTTTAGGCTTCTCCTGGGAGACCAGTTTCAGATTCCGATGTACCAGTGCAGGTTTACTGTAACACTTGGACCTTCACATTGACCACGAAACACAGAAATTGCACCAGGATATAATACAAAAGGGACAATGCCGACATAAGTACAAGATGAGTGAATCTTCTAAGAGTTTGTGCTTTGACCGGCTCCTGGGAGGCCAGTATTAGATTTCGATGCACCAGTGCAGATTTACTGTATCCCTTGGAACTTCATATTGACCATGAAACACAGAATTTGCGTCGGGATTGATTACAAAAAGGACAATGCCGACTTAAGTACAAGAAGAGTGAATCTTCTAAGAGTTTGTGAGTTGAGCGGCACCTGGGAGACGATTATTAGTTTCCGATGCACCCGTGCAGGTCTACTGTATCCCTTGGACCTTCACGTTGACCATGAATCACAGAAATCGCAACGGGATGGAATACAAAAGGCACAATGCCGACTTAAGTACAAGAAGACAAAATCCTTTAAGAGTTTGTGCTTTGAGTGGCTCCTGGGAGACCAGTATTAGATTCCGATGCACCAGTGCAGGTTTACAGTATCAATTGGACCTTCACATTGACCATGAAACAACGAAATCCCATCGGGATTGAATACAAAAGACACAACGCCGACTTTAGTACAAGAAGAGTGAATCTTCTAAGAGTTTTTTGGTTTGAGCGGGTCCTGGGAGACCAGTATTAAATTCCAATGCACCAGTGCAGGTTTACTGTATCCCTTGGACCTTCACATTGAAAATGAATCACAGAAATTGCATCGGGTATGAATACAAAATGGACAATGTCCACTTAAGTACAAGAAGAGTGAATCTTCTAAAGGTTTGTGGTTTGAGAGGCTCTTGGGAGACCAGTATCAGATTCAGATTGACCAGTGCAGGTTTACTGTACCCCATTGGCCTTCACATTGACCATGAAACACAGAAATCGCATCGGGATTGAAAACAAAAGGCACCATGCCGAAATAATAACAAGAAGAGTGAAGCTTCTAAGGGTTAGTGCTTTAAGCGGCTTCTGGGAGACTAGTATTAGATTCCGATGCAACAGTGCAGGTTTATTGTATCCCTTGGAACTTTACAGTTACCATGAAACACTAAAATTGCATCGGGATTGAATACACAAGGCAATATGCCGACTTAAGTATAACAAGAGTGAATCTTCAAAGAGTTTTTTGGTATGAGCGGCTTCTGGGAGACCAGTATTAGATTCCGATGCCACAGTGCAGGTTTACTGTATCCCTTCGACATTCACATTGACGATGAAACACAGATATTGCATCGGGATATAATACAAAAGGGTCAATGCCGACTTAATAACAAGAAGAGTCAATCTTCTAATAGTTTGTGGTTTGTGCGGCTCCTGGGAGACCAGTATTAGATTCCGATTCCCCAGTGCAGGTTTACTCTATCCCTTGGACCTTCACATTGACCATGAAACATCGAAATTGCATCGGGATTGAATACAAAAGGGACAATGCCGACTTAAGTACGAGAAGAGTGAATCTTCTAAGAGTTTTTGGTTTGAGCTGCTCCTGGGAGACCTGTGTTACATTCCCATGCACCAGTGCAGTTTTACTGTATCCCTTGGACCTTCACATTGACCATGAGACTCAGATATTGCAACGGGATAGATTACAAAAGGCACAATGCCGACTAAAGTACAACAAGAGTGAATCTTCTAAGAGTTAGTGCTTTGACCGGCTCCTGGGAGACCAGTATTAGATTTCCATGCACCAGTGCAGGTTTACTATATCCCTTGGACCTTCATATTGACCATGAAACACAGAATTTGCGTCGGGATTGGATACAAATGGGTCAATGCCGACTTAAGTACAAGAAGAGTGAAACTTCTAAGAGTTTGTGGTTTGAGCGGCTACTGGGAGACCAGCATTAGATTCCGATGCACCAGTGCAGATTTACCGCATCCCTTGGACCTTCACAGTGACCATGAAACACATAAGTTGCATCGGGATTGATTACAAAAAGGACAATGCCGCCTTAAGTACAAGAAGAGTGAATCTTCTAAGAGTTTGTTGTTTGAGCGGCTCCTGGGAGACGATTATTAGATTCCGACGCACCCGTGGAGGTTTACTGTATCAATTGGACCTTCACATTGACCATGAAACACAGAGATCGCATCGGGATTGAATGCAAAATGCACAATGCCGACTTAAGTACGAGAAGAGTGAATCTTCTAAGAGATTGTGGTTTGAGCAGCTCCTGGGAGACCTGTTTTAGATTCCGATGAACCAGTGCACTTTTACTGTATCCCGTGGACCTTCACATTGACCATGTAACACAGAAATCGCATTGGGATGAATACAAAAGACACAATGCCAACTGAAGTACAAGAAGAGTGAATCTTGTAAGAGTTTGTGGTTTGAGCGGCTCCTCGGGGACCAGTATTAGATTTCGATGCACCAGCGCATGTTTACTGTATCCAATGGACCATCACATTGACCATGAAACGCAGAAATTGCATCGGGATTCGATTCAAAATGTGGCAATGTCGACTAAAGTACAAGAAGAGTGAATCTTCTTAGAGTTTGTGTTTTTAGCGGCTCCTGGGAGACCAGTATTAGATTCCGATGCACTAGTGCCGGTTTACTGCATCCCTTGGACTTTCACATTGACCATGAAACACAGAAATTGCATCGTAATTGAATACATAAAGCAGAATGCCGACTAAAGTATAAGATGAGTGAATGTTCTAAGAGTTTGTGGTTTGATCGGCTCCTGGGAGCCCAGTATTAGATTTTCATGCACCAGTGCAGGTTTACTGTATCCATTGGACCTTCACATTGACCATGAAACACAGAAATCGCAACGCGATACATTATAAAAGGCACAATTCCTACTTAAGTACAAGAAGAGTGAATCTTCTAAGAGTTTGTGGTTTGAGTGGCTCCTGGGAGACCAGTATTAGATTCCGATGCACCAGTGCAGACTTAGTGTATCCCTTGGACATTCACATTGACCATGAAACACAGAAATCGCATCGAGATTGAATCCAATACGGACAATGCCGACTTAAGTACAAGGAGAGTGAATCAGCTAAGAGATTGTGATTTGAGCGACTCCTCTGAGACCAGTATTAAATTCCAATGCAGCAGTTCAGGGTTACTGTATCCCTTGGACCTTCACATTGATCATGAAGCACAGAATGTGCATCGGGATTGAGTACACATGGTACAATGCCGACTTAAGTACAAGAAGAGTGAATCTTCTAAGTGTTTGTGGTTTGAGCGGCTGCTTGGAGACCAGTATTAGATTCCGATGCACCAGTGCAGGTTAAGTATCTCTTGGAAATACACATTAACCAAGAAACACAGATATCGCATCTGGATTGAATACAAAAGGGACAATGCCGCCTTAAGTACAAGAAGAGTGAATCTTCTAAGAGTTTGTGATTTGAGCGGCTCCTGGGAGACCACTATTAGATTCCGATGCACCAGTGCAGGTTTACTGTATTCCCCTTCACATTGGCCATGAAACACAGAATTGGCGTCGGGATTGAATACAACTGGGACAATGCCGACTTAAGTACAAGAAGAGTGAATCTTCTAAGAGTTTGTGGTTTGAGCGGCTCCTGGGGGACCAGTGTTAGTTTCCAATGCACCAGTGCAGTTTTACCGTATCCCTTGGACCTTCACAGTGACCATGAAACACATAAGGTGCATCGGGATTGATTACAAAATGGGCATTGCCGACTTAAGTACAAGAAGAGTGAATCTTCGAGGAGTTTGTGGTTTGAGCGGCTCCTGGGAGACGAGTATTAGATTCCGATGCACCAGCGCAGGTTAACTGTATCCCTTGGAGCTTCACATTGACCTTGAAACACAGAAATCGCATCGGGATAGAATACAAAATGCTCAATGCCGAATTAAGTACAAGAAGAGTGAATCATCTAAGGGTTTGTGCTTTGACCGGCTCCTGGGAGACCAGTAATAGATTCCGATGCACCAGAGCAGGTTTACTGTATCAATTGGACCTTCACGTTGACCATGAAACACAGAGATCGCATCGGGATTGAATGCAAAAGGCACAATGCCGACTTAAGTACAAGAAGAGTGAGTCTTCTAAGAGTTTGTGCTTTGAGCGGCTCCTGGGAGACCAGTAATAGATTCGGATGCACCAGTGCAGGATTACTGTATCCCTTGGACATTCACATTGACCATGAAACACAGAAATTGCATTTGGACGGAATACAAAAGGGACAATGCCGATTTAAGTACAGGAGGAGTGAATCTTCGAAGATTGTGCTTTGAGCGGGTCCTGGGACACCAGTACTAGATTACGATTCACCAGTGCCGGTTTACACTATCCCTTGAACCTTCACATTGACCATGAAATACAGAAATCGCATTGGGATTGAGTACAAAAGATACAAGGCCGACTTAAGGACAAGAAAGGTGAATCTTGTAAGAGTTTGTTGTTTGAGCGGCTCCTGGGGGACCAGTATTAGATTTAGATGCACCAGTGCGGTTTACTGTATCCGTTGGACCTACACATTGACCATGAAACACAGAAATTGCATCGGGATTCAATTCGAAAGGGGCAAAGCCGAGTTAAGTACAAGAAGAGTGAATCCCTTTAGAGTTTGTGTTTAGAGCGGCTCCTGGGAGACCAGTATTAGATTCCGATGCACCAGTGCAGGTTTAGTGTATCCCTTGGACATTCACATTGACCGTGAAACACAGAAATCGCATCGGGATTGAATCCAATATGGAGAATGCCGACTTAAGTATAGGAATACTGAATCATTTAAGAGATTGAGATTTGAGCGGCTGCTCGTAGACCACTATTAGATTTCGAAGCACCAGTGCAGGTTTGCTGTATCCCTCGGACCTTCACATTTACCATGAAACACAGAATTTGCATCGGGATTGAGTACAAATGGGACAAATCCGACATAAGAACAAGAAGAGTGAATCTTCTAAGAGTTTGTGGGTTGAGCGGCTCCTGGGAGACCAGTATTAGATTCCGATGCACCTGTACTGTTTTACTGTATCCTTTGGACCTTCACATTGACCATGAAACACCGCAATTACATCGGGATTGTATACAAAAGGGACAATGCCCACTTAAGTATAGGAAGAGTAAATCTTGTAAGTGTTTGTGCTTTGACCGGCTCCTGGGAGACCAGTATTAGATTCCGATGCACCAGTGCCCGTTTACTCTATCGCTTGAACCTTGACATTGACCATGAAACACAGAATTTGCATCGGGATTGAATTCAGAAGGGACAATGCCGACTTAAATACAACAAGTGTGAATCTTCTAAGAGTTTGTGATTTGAGCGGCTTCTGGGAGACCAGTATTAGATTCCAATGCACCAGTGCAGGTTTACTGTATCCCTTGGACCTTCACATTGACCATGAAACACAGAGTTTGAATCGGGATTGAATACAAATGGGACAATGCCGACTTAAGTACAAGAAAAGAGAATTTACTAATAGTTTGTGCTTTGAGCGGCTCCTGGGAGACCATTATTAGATTTCGATGCACCAGTGCAGGTTTACTGTATCAATTGGACCTTCCCATTGACCATGAAACACAGAGATCGCATCGGGATTGAATGCAAAAGCACAATGATGACTTAAGTAGAAGAAGAGTGAATCTTCTAAGAGTTTGTGGTTTGAGCGGCTCCTGGGAGACCAGAATTAGATTCCGATTCTCCAGTGCTGGTTTACTGTATCCCTTGGACTTTCACATTGACCATGAAACCCAGAAATTGCATCGGGATTGGATACAGATAGGGCAATGCCGACTTAAGTACAAGAAGAGTGAATCTTCTTAGAGATTGTGTTTTGAGCGACTCCTGGTAGACTAGTATTAGTTTCCGATGCACCAGTGCAGATGTACTGTATCCCTTGGACCTTCACATTGACCATGAAACACAGAAATTGCATCGGTATTAAATACAAAATGGACAATGCCGATATAAGTACAAGAAGAGTGAATCTTCTAAGAGTTTGTGGTTTCAGCGGCTCCTGGGAGACCAGTATTAGCTTCGGATGCACCAGTGCAGGTTTACCGTACCCGTTGGACCTTCACATTGACCATGAAACACAGAAATTGCATCAGGTTTGATTACAAAAGGTATAATGCCGACTTAAGTACAAGAAGAGTGAATCTACTAAGAGTTTGTGGTTTGAGCGGCTCCTGGGAGACCAGTATTAGATTCCGATGTACCAGTGCCGCTTTAGTGTATCCCTTGGACATTCACATTGACCATGAAACACAGAAATCGCATCGGAATTGAATTCAATATGGACAATGACGACTTAAGTACAAGAAGAGTGAATCATCTAAGAGATTGTGATTTGAGCGGTTCCTCGTAGACCAGTATTAGACTCCGATGCACCAATGCAGGTTTACTGTATCCGTTGGACCTTCCCATTTACCATGAAACACCGAAATTCCATCGGGATTGTATACAAGATGGACAATGACGACTTAAGTACAAGAAGAGTAAATCTTCTAAGAGTTTGTGCTTTGACCGGCTCCTGGGATAACGGTATTAGACTCCGATGCACCAGTGCAGGTTCACTGGAACCCGTGGACCTTCACATTGACCATGAAACACAGAAATCGCAGCGGGATTGATTATAAAAGCCACAAAGCCGACATAAGTACAAGAAGAGTGAATCTTCTAAGAGTTTGTGGTTTGAGCGGCTCCTGGGAGACCAGAATTAGATTCCGATTCTCCAGTGCTGGTTTACTGTATCCCTTGGACTTTCACATTGACCATGAAACCCAGAAATTGCATCGGGATTGGATACAGATAGGGCAATGCCGACTTAAGTACAAGAAGAGTGAATCTTCTAAGAGTTTGTGGTTTGAGCGGTTCATGGGAGACCAGTATTAGATTCCAGTGTACCAGATCAGGTTTACTGTATCCCTTGGACCATCACAATGAAAATGAAACCCAGAATTCGCATCTGGACTGAATACAAAGGGCACAAAGGCGACTTAAGTAGAAGAAGAGTGAATCTGCTCTCAGTTTGTGCTTCAGCGGCGCCTGGGAAACCAGTATTAGATTCCGATGCACCAGGGCAGGTTAACTGTATCCCTTGGACTTTCACATTGGCAATGAATTACAGAAATTGCGTCGGGATTGAATACATAAGGGACAATGCCGACCAAAGGAAAAGAAGAGTGAAGCTTCTAAGAGTTTGTGCTTTGAGCGGCTCCTGGGAGACCAGAATAAGATTCCGATGCTCCAATGAAGATTTACTGTTTCCCTTGTATCTTCAAATTGACATGAAACACAGAAATTGCATCGGGATTGAATACAAAAGGGACAATGCTGACTTAAGTACAAGAAGAGTGAGTCTTATAAGAGTTTGTGTTTTGGGCGGCTCCTAGGGACCAGTAACAGATTCGGATGCACCAGTGCAGGATTACTGTATCCCTTGGACCTTCCCATTTACCATGAAACACCGAAATTCCATCGGGATTGTATACAAAATGGACAATGACGACTTAAGTACAAGAAGAGTAAATCTTCTAAGAGTTTGTGCTTTGACCGGCTCCTGTGAGACCAGTATTAGACTCCGATGCACCAGTGCAGGTTTACTGGAACCCGTGGACCTTCACATTGACCATGAAACACAGAAATCGCAGCGGGATTATTTATAAAAGCCACAAAGCCGACATAAGTACAAGAAGAGTGAATCTTCTAAGAGTTTGTGGTTTGAGCGGCTCCTGGGAGTCCAGTATTAGATTCCGATACACCAGTGCAGGTTTAGTGTATCCCTTGGATATTCACATTGACCAAGAAACACAGAAATCGCTTCTGGATTGAATACAAAAGGGACAAAGCCGACTTAAGTACAAGAAGAGTGAATCTTCTAAGAGTTTGTGGTTGGAGCGGCTCCTGGGAGATCAGTATCAGATTCCGATGCACCAGTGCAGGTTTACTGTATCCCTTGGACCTTCGAATTGACTATGAAACACATAAGTTGCATCGGGATTGATTACAAAATGGACAATGCCGACTTAAGTATAAGAAGAGTGAATCTTCTAAGAGATTGTGGTTTGAGCTGGTCCTGGGAAATGAGTATTAGATTCCGACGCACCAGTGCAGGGTTACTGTATCCCTTGGAGCTTCACATTAACCATGAAACACTGAAATGGCAACGGGATAGAATACAAAAGGCACAATGCCGACTGAAGTACAAGAGGAGTGAATCTTCTTAGTGTTTGTGCTTCGAGCGGCTCCTGGGAGACCATTATTAGATTTCGATGCACCAGTGCAGGTTTACTGGATCCCTTGGACATTCACATTGACCATGAAACACAGAAATCGCAGCGGGATTGATTACAAAGGCTCAATGCCGACTTAAGTACAAGAAGAGTGAATCTTCTAAGAGTTTGTGGTTTGAGCTGCTCCTGGGAAATGAGTATTAGATTCCGATGCACCAGTGCAGGTCTACTGTATCCCTTGGAGCTTCACATTAACCATGAAACACTGAAATGGCAAAAGGATAGAATACAAAACGCACAATGCCGACTTAAGTACAAGAAGAGTGAGTCCTCTAAGAGTTTGTGTTCTGAGCGGCTCCTGGGAGACCAGTAATACATTCGGATGCGACAGTGCAGTATTACTGTATGCCTTGGACCTTCACATTGACCATGAAACACAGAAATTGCATTTGAACGGAATACAAAAGGCAAAAGGACAATGCTGACTTAAGTGCAAGAAGAGTGAATCTTCTAAGAGTTTGTGCTTTGAGCGGGTCCTGGGACACCAGTATTAGATTCCGATGCACCAGTGCCCGTTTACTCTATCGCTTGAACCTTGACATTGACCATGAAACACAGAATTTGCATCGGGATTGAATTCAGAAGGGACAATGCCGACTTAAATACAACAAGTGTGAATCTTCTAAGAGTTTGTGATTTGAGCGGCTTCTGGGAGACCAGTATTAGATTCCAATGCACCAGTGCAGGTTTACTGTATCCCTTCTTGGACCTCCACAGTGACCATGAAACACAGAAATCACATTGGGATTGAATACAAAAGAAACAATGCCGACTTAAGGACAAGAAGAGTGAATCTTGTAAGAGATTGTAGTTTCAGCGGCCCGTGGGGGACCAGTATTAGATTTAGATGTACCAGTGCGGTTAACTGTATCCCTTGGACCTACACATTGACCATGAAAAACAGAAATTGCATCGGGATTCAATTCAAAAGCGGCAATGTCGATTTAAGAACAAGATGAATGAATCTTCTAAGAGTTTGTGGTTTGAGCGGCTCCTGGGAGACCAGTACTAGATTCCAATGCACCAGTGCAGATGTACTGTTGCCCGTGGACCTTCTCATTGACCATGAAACGCAGAAATTTCATCGGTATTCAATTCAAAAGGGGCAATGTCGATTTAAGTACCAGAAGAGTGAATCTTCTAAGAGTTTGTGCTTTGAGCGGCTCCTGGGAGACCAGTATTACATTCCGATACACCAGGGCAGGTTTTGTGTATCCCTTGGACCTTCACATTGACCATGAATCACAGAAATTGCATCGGGATTGAATACAAAAGGCACAATGCCGTCCTAAGTACAAGAAGAGTGAATCTACTAAGAGTTTGTGCTTTGAGGGGCTCCTGGGAGACCAGTATTAGATTCCGATGCACCTCTGCATGCTTACTGTACTCTTTGGAACTTCACATTGACCATGAAACACAGATGTCGCATCGGGATTGAATATAAAATGCACAATGCCGGCTGAAGTACAGGAACAGTGAATCTTCTAAAAGATTGTGCTTTGAGCGGCTCCTGGGAGACCAGTATTAGATTCCGATGCACCAGCGCAGGTTAACTGTATCCCTTGGAACACAGAAATCGCATCAGGATTGAATACAAAATTCACAATGCCGACTTAAGTACAACAAGAGAGAATCTTCCGAGAGGTTGTGGTTTGAGCGGCTCCTGGGAGACCAGAATTAAATTCCGACGCACCAGTGCACGTTTACTGTATCCCTTGGACCTTCACATTGACCATGAAACACAGAAATTACATCGGGATCGAATAAAAAAGTCACAATGCGAACTTAAGCACTAGAAGAGTGAACCTTCTAAGAGTTCGTACTTTGAGCGGCTCCTGGGCGACCAGTATTAGATTCCGATGCACCAGTGCAGGATTACTGTATCCCTTGGACCTTCACCTTGACCACGAAACTCCGAATTACCATCGGTATTGAATACAAAAGGGACAATTCCGACATTAGTACAATAGGAGTGAATCTTCTAAGACTTTGTGCTTTGAGCGGCTCTTGGGAGACCAGTATTAAATTCCGATGAAACAGTGCCGGATTACTGTATCCCTTGGACCATCACATTGACCATGAAACACAGAAATTGCATCGGGACTTAATACAAAAGGGACAATGCCGACTTAAGTACAAGAAGAGTAAATCTTCTCAGAGTTTGTGTTTTGAGCGGCTCTTTTGAGACCAGTATTAGATTCCGATCCAACAGTGCAGGACTACTGTATCACTTGGACCTTCACATTTAGCAAGAAACACAGAAATTCAATCGGGATTGAACATAAAAGGTGCAATGCCGGCTGAAGTACAAGTTGAATGAATCTTCGAAGAGTTTGAGGTTTGATCGGCCCCTGGGAGACCGGTATTAGATTCCGATGCACCACTGCAGGTTTACTGTATTCCGTAGACCATCACATTGACCGTGAAACACAGAAATCGCATGGGGATAGAATACACATTGCACAATGCCGGCTGAAGTACAAGAAGAGTGAATCTTCTAAGAGTTTGTGCTTTGAGTGGCTCCTGGGAGACCAGTATTAGATTCCGATGCACCTCTGCATGCTTACTGTACCCTTTGGAACTTCACATTGACCATGAAACACAGATATCGCATCGGGATTGAATTTAAAATGCACAATGCCAGCCGAAGAACAAGAAGAGTGATTCTTCTAAAAGTTTGTGCTTTGAGCGGCTCCTGGGAGACCAGTATTAGATTCCGATGTGCCAGTGCAGGTTTACTTCATCCCTTGGACCCTCGCATAGACCATGAAACACAGAAATGGTATCGGGATTGAATACAAAACGGACAATGCCGACTGAAGTAAAAGAAGGGTGAATCTTCTAAGAGTTTGTGCTTTTAGTGGCTCCTGGGAGACCACAGTTAGATTCCGGTGCTCCAGTGCAGGTTTACTGCATCCCTTGGACCTTCACATTGACCATGAATCTCAGAAATTACATCGGGATTGAATACAAATAGAGCAATGAAGACTTAAGTGCAAGAAGAGTGAATATTCGAAAAGTTTGTGTTTTTTAGCTGCACCTGGGACACCAGTATTACATTCTGATGCACAAGTGCAGAATTACTGAACCCCTTGGACCTTCACATTGACCATGAAACACAGAAATTAGATCGGGATTGAATACAAAAGGAAAATGACGCCATAAATACAAGAAGATTGAATCTTCTAAGACTCTGTGCTTTGAGCGGCTCCTGGGAGACCAGTATTACATTCAGATGCACCAGTGCAGCTTTACTGTATCAATTGGACTTTAACATTGACCATGAAACACAGAAATCGCATCGGGATTGAATAAAATGGCACAATGCCGACTTAACTACAAGAAGAGTGAATCTTCTAAGAGTTTGTGCTTTGAGCGGCTCCTGGGAGACCAGTATTAGATTCCGATACACCAGGGCAGGTTTTGTGTATCCCTTGGACCTTCACATTGACCATGAATCACAGAAATTGCATCGGGATTGAATACAAAAGGCACAATGCCGTCCTAAGTACAAGAAGAGTGAATCTTCTAAGAGTTTGTGCTTTGAGGGGCTCCTGGGAGACCAGTATTAGATTCCGATGCACCTCTGCATGCTTACTGTACTCTTTGGAACTTCACATTGACCATGAAACACAGATATCGCATCGGGATTGAATATAAAATGCACAATGCCGGCTGAAGTACAGGAAGAGTGAATGTTCTAAAAGTTTGTGCTTTGAGCGGCTCCTGGGAGACCAGTATTGGATTCCGATGCACCAGCGCAGGTTAACTGTATCCCTTGGAACTTCACATTGACCATGAAACACAGAAATTGCATCGGGATTGAATACAAAGGGGACAATTCCGACTCAAGTACAATAAAAGTGAATCTTCTAAGAGTTTGTGCTTTGAGCGGCTCCTGGGTGACCAGTATTAAATTCCGATGCACCAGTGCAGGTTTACTGTATCCCTTGGAACTTCACATTGACCATGAAACACAGAAATTGCATCGGGATTGAATACAAAAGGCACAATGCCGTTTTAAGTATAAGAGGAGTGAATCTTCTAAGAGTTTGTGGTTCGAGCGGCTCCTGGGAGACCAGTATTAGATTCCGATGCACCAGTGCCGTTTTACTGTATCCCTTGGACCTTCACATTCACCATCAAACACAGAAATCGCATCGGAATTGAATACAAAAGGCACAATGCCGACATAAGTACAACAAGAGTGAATCTTCTCAGAGTTTGTGCTTTCTGCGGCTATTGGGAGACCAGTATTAGATTCCGACGCATAAGTGCAGGTTTACTGTATCCCTTGGATTTTCACATTGACCTTGAAACACAGATTTAGCACTGGGATTGAATTCAAAAACTACAGTCCCGTCTTAAGAACAAGAAGAGTGAATCTTCTAAGAGTTTGTGGTTTGAGCGGCTCCTGTGAGACCAGTATTAGATTCCGATGTGCCAGTGCAGGTTTACTGCATCCCGTGGACCTTCGCATAGACCATGAAACACAGAAATAGTATCGGGATTGAATACAAAACGGACAATGCCGACTCAAGTTCGTGAAGTGTGAATCTTCTACGCGTTTGTGCTTTGAGCGGCTCCTGCGACACCAGTATTAGATTCCGATACACCAGTGCAGTTTTACTGTGTCCCGTGGACCTTCACATTGACCATGAAACACAGAAATTGCATCGGTATTGAATACCAAAGGAACGATATCGACTTAAGTACAAGAACAGAGAATCTTCCAAGAGGCTGTGCTTTGAGCGGCTCCTGGGAGACCAGAATTAGATTCCGAATCACCGACGCAGGTTTAATGTATCTCTTGGGCTGTCACATTGACCATGAAACACAGATATTGCATCGGGATTGAATACAAATAGGTCAATTGCGACTTAAGTACAAGAAGAGTGAATCTTCTAAGTGTTTGTGCTTTGAGCGGCTCCTAGGAGACCAGTATTACATTCCGATGCACATGTGCAAGTTAACTGTATCCCTTGGACCTTCACATTGACCATGAAACACAGAAATTGCATCGGGATTGAATAGAAAAGGGACAATGCCAACTTAAGTAAAAGAAGAGTGAATCTTCTAAGAGATTGTGATTTGAGCGGCTCCTGGGAGACCAGTATTAGATTCCGATGCACCAGTGCAGGTTTAGTGCATCCCTTGGACATTCACATTGACCATGAAAACCAGAAATGGCATCGGGATTGAAAACAAAACGGACAATGCCGACTTAAGTACAGGAAGAGTGAATCTTCTACGAGTCTGTGCTTTGAGCGGCTCCTGGGAGACCAAATTAGATTCCGATGCACCAGTGCACGTTCAATGTTTCAATTGGACCTTCACATTGAACATAAAAAAAACACAAAAATCACATCGGGATTGAGTACAACAAGCACAATGCCGACTTAAGTAGAAAAACACGGGAACTACTAAGAGTTTGAGCTTTTAGCGGCTCCAGGGAGAGCAGTATTTGATTCCAATGCTACAGTGCAGGTTTGCTGTATCCCTTGGACCTTCATATTGACCATGAAACACAGAATTAGCATCGGGATTGAATACAAAAGGGACAATTCCGACTTAAGTACAATAACATTTAATCTTCTAAGAGTTTGTGCTTTGAGCGGCTGCTGGGAGACCAGTATTAAATTCCAATGCACCAGTGGAGGTTTACTGTATCCCTTGGAACTTCACATTGACCATGAAACACAGAAATTGCATCGGGATTGAATACAAAAGGCACAATGCCGACTTAAGTACAACAAGAGTAAATCTTCTAAGAGTTTGTGCTTTATGCGGCTCCTGGGAGACCAGTATTAGATTCCGATGCACCAGTGCAGGTTTACTGCATCCCTTGGATTTTCACATTGACCTTGAAACACAGAATTAGCACCGGGATTGAAATCAAAAGGGACAGTCCTGTCTTAAGTACAAGAAGAGAGAATCTTCCTAGAGGTTGTGCTTTGAGCGGCTCCTGGGAGACCAGAATTAGATTCCGAATCACCGGCGCTGATTTACTGTTCCCTTTGGACAGTCACATTGACCATGAAACACAGATATTGCATTGGGATTGAATACAAATATGTCAATGCCGACTCAAGTACAAGAAGAGTGAATCTTCAAAGTGTTTGTGCTTTGAGCGTCTCCTAGGAGACCAGTATTACATTCCGATGCACATGTGCAGGTTAACTGTATCCTTTGGACCTTCACATTGACCATGAAACACAGAAATTGCATCGGGATTGAATACAAAAGGGACAATGCCGACTGAAGTAAAAGAGGAGTGAATCTTCTAAGAATTTGTGATTTGAGCGGCTCCTGGGAGACCAGTGTTACATTCCGATGCACCAGTGCAGGTTTAGTGTATCCCTTGGACAGTCGCATTGACCATGAAACCCAGAAATGGGATCGGGATTGAATACAAAACGGACAATGCCGACTTAAGTACAATAAGAGTGAATCTTCTAAAAGGTTGTGCTTTGAGCGGCTCCTGGGAGACCAGTATTAAATTCCGACGCACCAGTGCAGGATTACTGTATCCCTTGGACCTTCACATTGACCACGAAACTCCGAATTACCATCGGTATTTAATACAAAAGGGACAATTCCGACATTAGTACAATAGGAGTGAATCTTCTAAGACTTTGTGCTTTGAGCGGCTCCTGGGAGAACAGTATTAAATACCGATGCAACAGAGCCGGATTACTGTATCCCTTGGACCATCACATTGACCATGAAACACAGAAATTGCATCGGGACTGAATACCAAAGGGACAATGCCGACTTAAGTACAAGAAGAGTGAATCTTCTAAAAGTTTGTGCTTTGAGCGGCTCCTGGGAGACCAGTATTAGATTCCGATGCACGAGCGCAGGTTAACTGTATCCCTTGGACCGTCACAATGACCATGAAACACAGAAATGGCATCGGGATTGAATACAAAACGGACAATGCCGATTTAAGTTCAGGAAGTGTGAATCTTCTAAGCGTTTGTGCTTTGAGCGGCTCCTGCGACACCAGTATTAGTTTCCGATACACCAGTGCAGTTTTACTGTGTCCCGTGGACCTTCATATTGACCATGAAACACAGAAATTGCATCGGGATTGAATACAAACGGGACAATGCCGACTGAAGTAAAAGAAGAGTGAATCTTCTAAGAGTTTGTGCTTTGAGCGGCTCCTGGGAGACCACAGTTAGATTCCGGTGCTCCAGTGCAGGATTACTGTATCCCTTGGACCTTCACATTGACCATGAAACTCAGAAATTGCATCGGGATGGAATACAAATAAAGCAATGAAGACTTAAGTACAAGAAGAGTGAATATTCGAAGAGTTTGTGGTTTTTAGCTGCACCTGGGAGACCAGTATTACATTCTGATGCACCGGTGCAGGATTACTGTACCCCTTGGACCTTCACATTGACCATGAAACACAGAAATGGCATCGGGATAGAATACAAAACGGGCAATGCCGACTTAAGTACAAGAAGAGTGAATCTTCTAAGAGTTTGTGCTTTGAGCGGCTCCTGGGAGACCAGTTTTAGAATCCGATGCACCCGTGCAGGTTCACTGTATTCCTTGGACCTTCACATTGACCATGAAACACAGAAATTAGATCGGGATTGAATACAAAAGGAAAATGACGACATAAATACAAGAAGATTGAATCTTCTAAGACTCTGTGCTTTGAGCGGCTCCTGGGAGACCAGTATTAGATTCAGATGAACCAGTGCAGCTTTACTGTATCAATTGGACTTTCACATTGATCATGAAACACAGAAATCGCATCGGGATTGAATAAAAAGGCACAATGCCGACTTAACTACAAGAAGAGTGAATCTTCTAAGAGTTTGTGCTTTGAGCGGCTCCTGGGAGACCAGTATTAGATTCCGATGCACCTCTGCATGCTTACTGTACTCTTTGGAACTTCACATTGACCATGAAACACAGATATCGCATCGGGATTGAATATAAAATGCACAATGCCGGCTGAAGTACAAGAAGAGTGAATCTTCTAAAAGTTTGTGCTTTGTGCGGCTCCTGGGAGACCAGTATTTGATTCCGATGCACCAGCGCAGGTTAACTGTATCCCTTGGACCTTCACATTGACCATGAAACACAGAAATGGCATCGGGATTGAATACAAAACGGACAATGCCGACTTAAGTTCAGGATGTGTGAATCTTCTAAGCGTTTGTGCTTTGAGCGGCTCCTGCGACACCAGTATTAGTTTCCGATACACCGGTACAGTTTTACTGTGTCCCGTGGACCTTCACATTGACCATGAAACACAGAAATTGCATCGAGATTGAATCCAAACGGGACAATGCCGACTTAAGTAAAAGAAGAGTGAAACTACTAAGAGTTTGAGCTTTTAGCGGCTCCTGGCAGAGCAGTATTTGATTCCGATGCTACAGTGCACGTTTGCTGTATCCCTTGGACCTCCACATTGACCATGAAACACAGAAATCGCATCGGGATTGAATACAAAAGGCACAATGCCGCCTTAAGTACAAGAAGATTGATTCTTCTCAGAGTTTGTGTTTTGAGCGGCTCTTTTGAGACCAGTATTAGATTCCGATCCAACAGTGCAGGACTACTGTATCCCTTGGACCTTCACATTTACCAAGAAACACAGAAATTCAATCGGGATTGAACATAAAAGGTGCAATGCCGGCTTAAGTACAAGTAGAATGAATCTTCTAAGAGTTTGTGGTTTGATCGGCCCCTGGGAGACCGGTATTAGATTCCGATGCACCAGTGCAGGTTTACTGTATCCCGTAGACCATCACATTGACCGAGAAACACAGAAATCGCATGGGGATTGAATACACATTGCACAATGCCGGCTGAAGTACAAGAAGAGTGAATCTTCTAAGAGTTTGTGGTTTGAGCGGCTCCTGGGAGGGCACAATTAGATTCCGATGCTCCAGTGAAGGTTTACTGTACCCTTGGACCTTCACAATGACCATGAAATTCAGAAATTGCATCGGGATTGAATACAAATAGAGCAATGAAGACTTAAGTACAAGAAGAGTGAATATTCGAAGAGTTTGTGGATTTTAGCTGCACCTGGGCGACCAGTATTACATTCTGATGCACCAGTGCAGGATTACTGTACCCCTTGGACTTTCATATTGACCATGAAACACAGAAATGGCATCGGGATAGAATACAAAACGGGCAATGCCGACTTAAGTAGAAGAAGAGTGAATCTTCTAAGAGTTTGTGCTTTGAGGGGCTCCTGGGAGACCAGTTTTAGAATCCGATGCACCCGTGCAGGTTCACTGTATTCCTTGGACCTTCACATTGACCGTGAAACACAGATATTAGATCGCGATTGAATACAAAAGGAAAATGCCGACATAAATACAAGAAGATTGAATCTTCTAAGACTCCTTGCTTTGAGCGGCTCCTGGGAGACCAGTATTAGATTCAGATGCACCAGTGCAGCTTTACTGTATCAATAGGACTTTCACATTGACCATGAAACACAGAAATCGCATCGGGATTGAATAAAAAGCCACAATGCCAACTTAAGTAAAAGACGAGTGAATCTTCTAAGAGTTTGTGCTTTGAGCGGCTCCTGGGAGACCAGTATTAGATTCCGATGCACCAGCGCCGGTTAACTGTATCCCTTGGACCTTAACATTGACCATGAAATACAGAAATGGCATCGGGATTGAATACAAAACGGACAATGCCGACTTAAGTTCAGGAAGTGTGAATCTTCTAAGCGTTTGTGCTTTGAGCGGCTCCTGCGACACCAGTATTAGATTCCGATACACCAGTGCAGTTTTACTGTGTCCCGTGGACCTTCACATTGAACATGAAATACAGAAATTGCATCGGGATTGAATACCAAAGGGACGATATCGACTTAAGTACAAGAACAGAGAATCTTCCAAGAGGCTCCTGGGAGACCAGAATTAGATTCCGAATCACCGACGCAGGTTTACTGTATCCCTTGGACAGTCACATTGACCATGAAACACAGATATTGCATCGGGATAGAATACAAATAGGTCAATGCCGACTTAGGTACAAGAAGAGTGAATCTTCTAAGTGTTTGTGCTTTGAGCGGCGCCAAGGAGACCAGTAGTACATTTCGATGCACATGTGCAGGATTACTATATCCCTTGGACCTTCACATTGACCATGAAACCCAGAAATGGCATCGGGATTGAAAACAAAACGGACAATGCCGACTTAAGTACAGGAAGAGTGAATCTTCTACGGGTCTGTGCTTTGGGCGGCTCCTGGGAGACCAAATTAGATACTGATGCACCAGTGCATGTTCACTGTATCAATTGGACCTTCACATTGAACATAAAAAAAACACAAAAGTCACATCGGGATTGAGTACAACAAGCACAATGCCGACTTAAGTACAAAAACAGTGAAACTACTAAGAGTTTAAGCTTTTAGCGGCTCCTGGGAGAGCAGTATTTGATTCCGATGCTACAGTGCAGGTTTTCTGTATCCCTTGGACCTCCACATTGACCATGAAACACAGAAATCACATCGGGATTGAATACAAAAGGCACAATGCCGCCTTAAGTAAAAGAAGATTGATTCTTCTCAGAGTTTGTGTTTTGAGCGGCTCTTTTGAGACCAGTATTAGTTCCGATCCAACAGTGCAGGACTACTGTATCCCTTGGACCTTCACATTTACCAAGAAACACAGAAATTCAATCGGGATTGAACATAAAAGGTGCAATGCCGGCTTAAGTACAAGTAGAATGAATCTTCTAAGAGTTTGTGGTTTGATCGGCCCCTGGGAGACCGCTATTAGATTCCGATGCACCAGTGCAGGTTTACTGTATCCCTTGGACCTTCATATTTACCATGAAACACAGAAATTGCATCGGGATTGAATACCAAAGGGACGATATCGACTTAAGTACAAGAAGAGAGAATCTTCCGAGAGGTTGTGCTTTGAGCGGATCCTGGGAGACCAGAATTAGATTCCGAATCACCGGCGCAGTTTTACTGTATCCCTTGGACAGTCACATTGACCATGAAACACAGATATTTTATCGTGATTGAATAGAAATAGATCAATGCCGACTTAAGTACAAGAAGAGTGAATCTTCAAAGTGTTTGTGCTTGAGGGGCTCCTAGGAGACTAGTATTACATTCTGATGCACATGTGCAAGTTAGCTGTATCCCTTGGATCATCACATTGATCATGAAACACAGAAACTGCATCGGGCTTGAATACAAAAGGAACAATGCCGACTTAAGTAAAAGAACAGTGAATGTTCTAAGAGTTTGTGATTAGAGCGGCTCCTAAGAGACCAGTTTTAGATTCCGATGCACCAGTGCAGGTTTAGTTTATCCCTTGGAAATTCGCATTGACCATGAAACCCAGAAATGGCATCGCGATTGAATACAAAACGGGCAATGCCGACTTAAGTACAGGAAGAGTGAATCTTCTACGAGTCAGTGCTTTGAGCGGCTCCTGGGAGACCAAATTAGATTCCGATGCACCAGTGCAGGTTCACTGTATCAATTGGACCTTCACATTGACCATAAAAAAAACACAGAAATCACATCGGGATTGAGTACAACAAGCACAATGCTGACATAAGTACAAAAACAGTGAATCTACTAAGAGTTTGAGCTTTTAGCGGCTCCTGGGAGAGCAGTATTTGATTCCGATTCTACAGTGCAGGTTTGCAGTATCCCTTGGACCTCCACATTGGCCATGTAACACAGAAATGGCATCGGGATTGAATACAAAACGGACAATTCCGACTAAAGTACAATAGGAGTGAATCTTCTAGAAGGTTGTGCTTTGAGCGGCTCCTGGGAGACCAGTATTAAATTCCGATGCACCAGTGCACGTTTACTTTATCCCTTGGACCTTCACATTGACCATGAAACACAGAAATTACATCGGGATCGAATAAAACAGTCACAATGCCAACTTAAGCACTAGAAGAGTGAACCTTCTAAGAGTTCGTACTTTGAGCGGCTCTTGGGCGACCAGTATTAGATTCCGGTGCACCAGTGCAGGATTACTGTATCCCTTGGACCTTCACATTGACCACGAAACTCCGAATTACCATCGGTATTGAATACAAAAGGGACAATTCCGACATTAGTACAATAGGAGTGAATATTCTAAGACTTTGTGCTTTGAGCGGCTCCTGGGAGACCAGTATTAAATTCCGATGCAACAGTGCCAGATTACTGTATCCCTTGCACCAGCACATTGACCATGAAACACAGAAATTGCATCGGGACTGAATACAAAATGCACAATGGCAACCTATGTACAAGAAGAGTGAATCTTCTAAGAATCTGTAATTTGAGCGGCTGCTGGGAGACCAGTATTAGATTCCGATGCACCAGTGCAAGTTTACTGCTTCCCTTGGGCCTTCACATTGACTATGAAACACAGCAATTGCAACAGGATTGAATACAAAGTTACAATGCGAACATAAGTACGTGTAGAGTAAATCTTCTAAGAGTTTGTGCTTTGAGAGGCGCCCTGAGTGACCAGAATTAGATTCTGATGTGCCAGTGCAGGTTTACTGTATCCCTTGGACCTTCACATGAACCATTAAACACAGATATGGCATCAGGATTTAATACAAACGGACATGGCCGACTTAAGTTCAGAAAGAGTGAATCTTTTAAGCGATTGTGCTATGAGCGGCTCCTGGCAGCCCAGTATTTGATTTCGATGCACCAGTGCTGGTTTACTGTATCCCTTGGACCTTCACATTGACCATGAAACTCAGAAATTGCATCGGGATTGAATACAACAGGGACAATGCCGACTTAAGTACAAGAAGAGTGAATCTTCTAAGAGTTTGTGGTTTGAGCGGCTCCTGGGAGACCTGAAATAGATTCCGATTCACCAGTGTAGGTTTACTGTATCACGTGGACCGTGTCATTGACCATGAAACAGAGAAATTGCATTGGGATTAAATAAAAAAGGCACAATGCCGACTTTAGGGTAAAAAGAGTGAATCTTCTAAGAGTTTGTGGTTTGATCGGCTCCTGGGAGACCGGTATCAGATTCCGATGCACCAGTGCAGGTTTACTGTATCCCTTGGACCTTCACATTGGCCATGAAACACTGAGATTGCATCGGGATTTAATACAAAAGGGACAGTGCCGACTTAAATTCATGAAGAGTGAATCTTCTAAGATTTTGTGGTTTGAGCGGCTCCTGGGAGACCTGGAATAGATTCCGATGCACCAATGCAGGTTTACTGTATCCCTTGGACCGTCACATTTAAAATGAAACACAGAAAGTACAGCGGGAATGAACATGTAAGGGACAATGCCGAATTATGTACAAGAACAGTGAATTTTCTAAGAGTTTGTGGTTTGGCGGCTCCTGGGAGGCCAGTATTAGATTCCGATGCACCAGTGCAGGTTTACTGTAGCCCTTGGTTCTTAACATTGACCATGAAACACAGAAATTGCATCTGGATTGAATACAAAAGTGACAATGGCGACTTAAGTACACGAAGAGTGAATCTTCTCAGCGTTTGTGATTGATCGGCTCTTTTGAGACCAGTATTACATTTCGATGCATTAGTGCAGGTTTACTGTATCCCTTGGACCTTCACATTTACCATGAAACACAGTAATTCCATCGGGATTTAACATAAAAGGGACAAAGCCGACTTAAGTACTTGAGGAGTGAATCTCCTAAGAGTTTGTGCTTTGAGCGGCTCCTGAGAGACCATTATTAGATTCCGATGCACCAGTGCAAGTTTACTGTATCGCTTGGACCTTCACATTGAACGTGAAACACAGAAATTGCATCGTATTGAATACAAAAGGTACAATGCCGACATAAGTACAAGAAGAATGAATCTTCTAGGAGTTTGTTCTTTGAGCGGCTCCTGGGAGACCAGTATTAGATTCCGATGCACCAGTACAGGTTTACTGTATCCCTTGGACCTTCACATTGACCATAAGACACAGAAATTGCATTTGGATTGAATAAAAAAGAGACAATGCCGACTTAAGTACAAGAAGAGTGATTCCTCTAATAATTTGTGGTTTGAGCGGCTCCTGGGAGAGCAGTATTAGATTCCGTTGCACCAGTGCAGGTTTACTGTATCCTTAGGACCTGTACATTGACCATGAAATACAGAAATCGCATCGGGATTGAATACAAAAAGCACAATGCCGGCTTAAGTACAAGAAAAGTGAATCTTCTAACAGTTTGTGCTTTGAGCGAATCCTGGGAAACCAGTATTAGATTCCGATGCACCAGAGCAGTTGTACTGTATCCCTTGGACATTCACATTGACCATGAAACACAGCAATTGCATCCGGATTAAATACAAAATGCACAATGCCATCTTATGTACAAGAAAAGTGAATCTTCTAAGAGATTGTAGTTTGAGCGGCTGCTGGGAGACCAGAATTAGATTCGGATGCACCAGTGCAGGTTTAATTGTATCGCGTGGACCTTCACATTGACCATGTAACACAGTAATTGCAACAGTATTGAATACAAAAGGCACTATGCGAACATAAGTACGTGTAGAGTGAATCTTCTAAGAGTTTGTGCTTTGAGAGGCTCCTGGGTGACCAGTATTAGATTCCGATGCACCAGTGCTGGTTTGCTGTATCCCGTGGACCTTCACATTGACCATGAAACTGAGAAATTGCATCGGGATTAAATACAAAAGGGTCAATGCCGACTTAAGTACAAGATGAGTGAATATTCTTAAACCTTTTGGTATGAGCGGCTCGTGGGAGACCATTATTACATTCCGATGCACCAGTGCAGGTTTACTGTATCCCTATGATCTTTACATTGGCCATGAAACACAGCAATTGCATCGGGATTGAATACAAAAGGGACAATGCCGACTTATGTACAAGAAAAGTGAATCTATTAGATTTTGTGGTTTGATCGACTCCTGGGAGACCATTATTAGAGTCCGATGCACCAGTGGAGGTCAACTGTATCCCTTGGACCTTCACATTGACAATGAAACACAGAAATTGCATCGGGATAGAATACAAAAGGGACAATGCCGACTTAAAATAAAGAAGAGTGAATCTTCTAAGAGTTTGTGGTTTGAGTGGCTCCTGGGAGACCTGAATTGCATTCCGATGCGCCAGTGCATGTTTACTGTATCCCGTGGACCTTCACATTGACCGTGAAACACAGAAATGGCATCGGGATTGAGTTCAAAATGCACAATGCCGATTTAGTACAAGAAAAGTGAATCTCCTAAGAGTTTGTGCTTTGAGCAGCTCCTGGCAGACCGGCATTAGATTCCAATGCACCAGTGCATGTTTTCTGTATCCCTTGGACCTTCACATTGTCCATGAAACACAGCAATTGCATCAGGATTAAATACAAAATGCACAATGCCAACTTATGTACAAGGAGAGTGAATCTTGTAATACTTTGTGCTTTGAGCGGCTCCTGGGAGATCAGTATTAGATTCCGATGCACCAGTGCAGGTTTACTGTATCCCTTAGACCTTCACATTGACCATGAAACACAGCAATTGCAACGGGATTGAATACAAAATGCTTAATGCCGGCTGAAGTAAAAGAAGTGTGAATCTTCTAAGAGTTTGTGCTCTGAGCGGCTCCTGGGGAACCAGTATTAGATTCCGATGCACCAGTGCAGGTTTACTGTATCCTTTGGACCTTCACAATGACCACGAAACACAGAAATTGCATCGGGATTGAATACAAAAGGCACAATGCCGACTTAAGTACAATAAGAGTGAATCTTCTAAGAATTTGTGGTTGGAGTGGCTCCTGGGAGACCAGTATCAGATTCCGATGCACCTGTACTGGTTTAATGTATCATTTGTACTTTCCCTTAGACCGTGAAACACAGAAATTGCATCGGGATTCAATACAAAAGGCACAATGCCAACCTATGTACAAAAAGAGTGAATCTTCTAAGAAAGTGTAGTTTGAGCGGCTGCTGGGAGACTAGAATTAGATTCGGATGCACCAGTGCAGGTTTACTGTATCGCTTGGACCTTCACATTGACCATGAAACACAGCAATTGCCACAGGATTGAATTCAAAAGGCACTATGCGATCATAAGTACGTGTGGAGTGAATCTTCTAAGAGTTTGTGCTTTGAGAGGCTCCTGGGTTACCAGTATTAGATTCCGATGCACCAGTGCTGGTTTACTGTATCCCTTGAGACCTCACATTAACCGTGGAACACAGAAATCGCATTAGGATTGAATTCAAAATGCACAATGCCGACTTAAGTACAAGAAGAGTGAATATACAAAGAGTTTGTGCTTTGTGCGGCTCCTGGCGCCCCAGTATTAGATTCCGATGCACCAGTGCTGGTTTACTGTATCCCGTGGACCTTCACGTTGACCATGAAACACAGAAATTGCGACGGGATTGAATACAAATACGACAATGCCGACTTAAGTGCAATAAGAGTGAAACTCCTAAGAATTTGTTGTTTGATCGGCTCCTGGGAGACCACTATAAGATTTTGATGTACCAGTGCAGGTTTACTGTATCCCTTGGATCCTCACATTGTCCATGAAACACAGAAAGCGCATCGGGATTGAAAAAAAGAGGCCCAATGCCGACTTCAGTACAAGAAGAGTGAATCCTCTAAGAGTTTGTGTTTTGAGCGGGTCCCGGGAGTCCAGTGCTATACTCCGATGCACCAGTGCAGGTTTGCTGTATCCATTGGACCTTCACATTGACCATGAAAAACAGGAATTGCATCGGGATTGAATACAAAAGGGACAATGGAGACTTAAGTACAAGAGGAGTGAATCTTGCAAGAGTTAGTGGTTTGAGCGGCTCATGCAAGACCAGTATTAGATTCCGATGCACCAGTGCAGGTTAACAGTATCCCTTGGACCTTCGCAATGACCATAAAACACAGAAATTGCATCGGGATTAAATACAAATGGCACAATGCCGACTTAAGTACTAAAAGAGCGAATCTTCTAAGTGTTAGCGCTTTGAGCGGCTCCTGGGAGACCAGTATTAGATTCCGATGCATCAGTGCATGTTTACTGTGTCCCTTGGAGCTTCACATTGACCATGAAACACAATAATAGCAACGGGATTGAATACAAGGGGCACAATGCCAATTTAAGGACAAGAAGAGTGAATATTCTAAGAGTTTGTGCTTTGAGCGGCTCCTGGGAGACCAGTATTAGATTCCGATGCACCAGTGGAAGTTTACTGTATCTCTTGGACCTTCACATTGACCATGAAACACAGCAATTGCATCGGGATTAAGAATACAAAAGGCACAATGCCAATTTATGTACAATAAGAGTGAATCTTCTAAGAGTTTGTGGTTTGAGCGGCATCTGGGAGACCAGTATTAGATTCCGATGCACCTGTGCAGGTTTACTGTATCCCTTAGACATTCACATTGACCATGAAACACAGCATTTGAAACAGGATTGAATACAAAATGCACAATACTGGCTGAAGTACAAGAAAAGTGAATCTTCTAAGGGTTTGTGCTCTGAGCGGCTGCTGGGGAACCAGTATTAGATTCCGATGCACCAGTGCAGGTTTAGTGTATCGCTCTGACCTTCACATTGAACATGAATGACAGCAATTGCATCAGGAATGAATACAAAAGGCACATTGCCAACTTAAATACAAGAAGAGTGAGTCTTCTAAGATTTAGTTGTTTGAGCGGCTCCTGGCAGACCAGTATTAGATTCCGATGCACCAGTGGAGGTGTACTATATCCCTTGGACCTTCACGTTGACCATGAAACACTGATATTACGTTGGAATTGAATACAAATACGACAATGCCGACTTAAGTGCAATAAGAGTGAAACTTCTAAGAATAGTGGTTTGATCGGCTCCTGGGAGACCACTATTAGATTTTGATGCACCAGTGCAGGTTTACTGTATCCCTTGGATCCTCACATTGTCCATGAAACACAGAAAGCGCATTGGGATTGAGAAAAAATGCCCAATGCGGACTTCAGTACAAGAAGAGCGAATCCTCTAAGAGTTTGTGCTTTGAGCGGGTCCCGGCAGTCCAGTGCTATATTCCGATGCACCAGTGCAGGTTTGCTGTATCCATTGGACCTTCACATTGACCACGAAACACAGAAATTGCATCGAGATTGAATACAAAATGGACAATGGCGACTTAAGTACAATAAGAGTGAATCTTCTAAGAGTTTGTGGTTTGATCGGCTCCTGGGATACCACTATTCGATTCCGATGCACCAGTGCAGGGTTAGTGAATCCCTTGGAACTTCACATTGTCCACGAAACACAGAAATCGCATCGGGATTGAATAAAAAAGAACCAATGCCGACTTCAGTACGAGTAGAGTGAATCTTCTGAGAGATTGTGGTTTGAGCGGCTCCTGGGTAACAAGTATTAGATCCCGATGCAACAGTGCAGGTTTACTGTATCCCTGGGACCTTCACATTGACCATGAAACACAGCAGTTGCATCGGGATTGAACACAAAGGGCAAAATGCCAACTTATGTACAAGAAGAGTGAATCCTCTAAGAGTTTGTGTCTTGTGCGGCTCCTGGGAGATCAGTATTAGATTCCGATGCACCAGTGCAGGTTTACTGTATCCCTTAGACCTTCACATTGACCATGAAACACAGCAATTGCAACGGGATTGAATACAAAATGCACAATGCCGGCTGAAGTAAAAGAAGTGTGAATCATCTAAGAGTTTGTGCTCTAAGCGGCTCCTGGGGAACTAGTATTACATTCCGATGCAGCATTGCAGGTTTACTGTATCCCTTGGACCTTCACATTGATCAAGAAACAAAGCAATTGCAACGGGATTGAATAGAAAAGGCACAATGCCAACTTAAGTACAAGAAGAGTGAATCTTCTAAGACATTGTGCTTTGAGCGGCTCCAGGGAGACCAGTATTATATTCTGATGGACCAGTGCAGGTTTACTGTATCCCTTGGACCTTCACATTGACCATGAAACACAAAAATTGCATCGGGATTGAGTACAAAAGGGACAATGCCGACTCAAGTGCAAGAAGGGTGAATCTTCTAAGAGTTTGTTGTTTGAGTGGCTCCTGGGGCAACAGTATTAGATTCCGATGCACTAGTGCAGGTTATCTGTATCCCTTGGGCCTACATATTGACCATGAAACACAGAAATCGCATCGGGATGGAATTCAAAAGGGACAATGCTGACTTAAGTACAATAAGAGTGTACCTTTTAAGAGTTTGTGGTTTGATCGGATCCTGGAGGACCAGTATTAGATTCCGTTGAACCAGTGCAGGTTTACTGTATCCCTTGGACCTTTACATTATCCATGAAACACAGAAATCGCATCGGCATTGAAAAAAAAATCCCAATGGCGACTTCAGTACAAGAAAAGTGAATCGTCTGGGAGTTTGTGCTTTGAGCGGCTCCTGGGAGAACAGCATTAGTTTCCGATTGCACCAGTGCAGGTTTGATGTATCTCTTGGACCTACTCATTGAACATGAAATGCAGCAAATGCATTGGTAATGAATACAAGAGGCACAATGCCAACTTAAGCACAAGAAGAGTGAATTTAAAAGAGTTTGTGTGTTGAGCGGCTCCTGGGAGACCATTATTAGATTCCGATGCACCAGTGGAGGTCCACTGTATCCCTTGGACCTTCACATTGACAATGAAACACAGAAATTGCATTGGGATTGAATACAAAAGGGACAATGCCGACTTAAATAACAGAAGAGTGAATCTTGTAAGAGTTTGTGGTTTGAGCGGCTCCTGTGAGACCTGGATTAGATTCCGATGCACCGGTTCATGTTTACTGTATCCCGTAGACCTTCACATTGACCGTGAAACAGAGAAATCGCATCGGGATTGAATACAAAATGCACAATGCCGACTTAGTACAAGAAGAGTGAATCTACTAAGAGTTAGTGCTTTCAGCGGCTCCTGGCAGACCGGCATTAGATTCCGATGCACCAGTGCATGTTTACTGTATCCCTTGGACCTTAACATTGACCATGAAACACAGCAATTGCATCGGGATTAAATACAAAATGCACAATGCCAACTTATGTCCAAGGAGAGTGAATCATCTAAGAAGTTGTGGTTTGAGCGGCTTCTGGGAGACCAGTATTGGATTCCGCTGCACCAGTGCAGGTTTACTCTATCACTTGGACCTTCACATTGACCATGAAACAGAGAAATTGCATCGGGATTGAATAAAAAGGCACATTGCCGAATTAAGTAAAAGAAGAGTGAATCTTCTGAGAGATCGTGGTATGAGCGGCTCCTGGGAGACCAGTATTAGATTCCGATGCACCAGTGCAGGTTTACTGTATCCCTTGGAACTTCACATTAACCTTGAAACACAGAATTTGCATCGGGATTGAATACAAAAGGGACAATGCCGACCTAAGTACAACAAGAGTGAATCTTCTAAGAGTTTGTGGTTTGAGCGGCTCCTGGGAGACCAGTATTACATTTCGATGCACCGGTGCAGGTTTACTGTATCCCTTGAATCTGCACATTGACCATGAAACAAAGAAATTATATCGGAATTGAATACAAAAGGGAGAATGCCGACATAAGTACAAGTAGAGTGAATAATCTAAGACTTTGTGGTTTGAGCGGCTCCTGGGAGACCAGAATTAGATTCCGAGGCACCAGTGCAGGTTTACTGTATCACTTGGACCTTCACATTGACCATGAAACAGAGAAATTGCATCGGGATTCAATACAAAGGCACATTGCCGAATTAAGTAAAAGAAAAGTGAATCTTCTGAGAGATCGTGGTATGAGCGGCTCCTGGGAGACCAGTATTACATTTCGATGCACCAGTGCAGGTTTGCTGTATCCATTGGACCTTCACATTGACCATGAAAAACAGCAATTGCATCGGTAATGAATACAAAAGGCACAATGCCTACATAAGTACAAGAAGAGTGAATCTTCTAAGAGTTTGTGGTGAGCAGCTCCTGTTAGACCGGTATTAGACTCCGATGCAACAGTGCAGGTTTACTGTATCCCTTGGGCCTTCACATTGACCATGAAACAAAGAAATGGCATCGGGATTGAAGACAAAATGGACAATGCCGACTTAAGTACAATAAGAGTGAACCTTTTAAGAGTTTGTGGTTTGATTGTCTCCAGGGAGACCAATATTAGATTCCGATGCACCAGTGCAGGTTTACTGTATCCCTCTGACCTTCACATTGACCATGATACAATATATCGCATCGGTATTGAATACAAAATGCACAATGCCGACTTAAGTACTAGAAGAGTGAATCTTTTAAGTGTTTGCGCTTTGAGCGGCTCCTGGGAGACCAGTATTAGATTCCGATGCATCAGTGCAGGTTTTCTGTGTCCCTTGGAGCTTCACATTGACCATGAAACACAGCATTTGCAACAGGATTGAATACAAAATGCACAATACCGGCTGAAGTACAAGAAGAGTGTATCTTCTAAGAGTTTGTGCTGTGAGCGGCTCCTGGGAACCAGTATTAGATTCCGATGCACCAGTGCAGGTTTAGTGTATCCCTCTGACCTTCACATTGAACATGAATCACAGCAATTGCATTAGGAATGAATACAAAAGGCACATTGCCAACTTAAATACAAGAAGGGTGAGTCTTCTAAGAGTTAGTTGTTTGAGCGGCTCCTGGCAGACCAGTATTAGATTCCGAGGCACCAGTGCAGGTTTACTTTATCCCTTGTACCTTCCCGTTGACGATGAAACCCAGAAATGGCGTCGGGATTGAATACAAATACGACAATGCCGACTTAAGTGCAATAAGAGTGAAACTTCTAAGAATAGTGGTTTGATCGGCTCCTGGGAGACCACTATTAGATTTTGATGCACCAGTGCAGGTTTACTGTATCCCTTGGATCCTCACATTGTCCATGAAACACAGAAAGCGCATCGGGATTGAGAAAAAAAGGCCCAATGCCGACTTCAGTACAAGAAGAGTGAATCCTCTAAGAGTTTGTGCTTTGAGCGGGTCCTGGCAATCCAGTGCTATATTCCGATGCATCAGTGCAGGTTTGCTGTATCCATTGGACCTTCACATTGACCACGAAACGCAGAAATTGCATCGGGATTGAATAGAAAATGGACAATGGCGACTTAAGTACAATTAGAGTGAATCTTCCAAGAGTTTGTGGTTTGATCGGCTGCTGGGATACCACTATTCCGATGCACCAGTGCAGGTTTAGTGTATCCCTTGGAACTTCACATTGTCCACGAAACACAGAAATCGCATCGGGATTGAATAAAAGAGAACCAATGAAGACTTCAGTACGAGTAGAGTGAATCTTCTGAAAAATTGTGGTTTGAGCGGCTCCTAGGTCACAAGTATTAGATTCCGATGCACCAGTGCAGGTTTACTGTATCCCTGGGACCTTCACATTGACCATGAAACACAGCAGTTGCATCGGGATTGAACACAAAGGGCAAAATGCCAACTTATGTACAAGAAGAGTGTATCCTCTGAGAATTTGTGGTTTGTGCGGCTCCTGGGAGATCAGTATTAGATTCCGATGCACCAGTGCAGGTTTACTGTATCCCTTAGACCTTCACATTGACCATGAAACACAGCAATTGCAACGGGATTGAATACAAAATGCACAATGCCGGCTGAAGTAAAAGAAGTATGAATCATCTAAGAGTTTGTGCTCTGAGCGGCTCTTGGGGAACCAGTATTAGATTCCGATGCACCAGTGCAGGTTTACTGTATCCCTTGGACCTTCACATTGATCAAGAAACAAAGCAATTGCAATGGGATTGAATAGAAAAGGCCCAATGCCAACTTAAGTACAAGAAGAGTGAATCTTCTAAGACATTGTGCTATGAGCGGCTCCTGGGAGACCAGTATTATATTCTGATGGACCAGTGCAGGTTTACTGTAACCCTTGGACCTTCACATTGTCCATGAAACACAGAAATTGCATCGGGATTGAGTACAAAAGGGACAATGCCGACTCAAGTACAAGAAGGGTGAATCTTCTAAGAGTTTGTGGTTTGAGCGGCTCCTGGGGCAACAGTATTAGATTCCGAAGCACTAGTGCAGGTTATCTGTATCCCTTGGGCCTGCATATTGACCATGAAACACAGAAATCGCATCGGGATTGAATTCAAAAGGGACAATGCTGACTTAAGTACAATAAGAGTGTATCTTTTAAGAGTTTGTGGTTTGATCGGATCCTGGGAGACCAGTATTAGATTCCGGTGCACCAGTGCACGTTTACTGTATCCCTTGGACCTTCACATTGTCCATGAAACACGAAATCGCATCGGTATTGAATACAAAATGCACAATGCCGGCTGAAGTAAAAGAATTGTGAATCATATAAGAGTTTGTGCTCTGAGCGGCTCATAGGGCACCAGTACCGTATTAGATTCCGATGCACTAGTGCAGGTTTGCTGTATCCATTGGACCTTCACATTGACCATGAAATACAGCAATTGCATCGGTAATGAATACAAAAGGCACAATGCCTACATAAGTACAAGAAGAGTGAATCTTCTAAGAGTTTGTGGTGAGCAGCTCCTGTTAGACCGGTATTAGACTACGATGCACCAGTGCAGGTTTACTGTATCCCTTGGGCCTTCACACTGACCATGAAACACAGAAATCGCATCGGGATTGAAGACAAAATTGACAATGCCGGCTTAAGTACAATAAGAGTGAACCTTTTAAGAGTTTGTGGTTTGATTGTCTCCAGGGAGACCAATATTAGATTCCGATGCACCAGTGCAGGTTTACTGTATCCCTCGGACCTTCACATTGACCATGATACAATATATCGCATCGGTATTGAATACAAAATGCACAATGCCGACTTAAGTACTAGAAGAGTGAATCTTCTAAGTGTTTGCGCTTTGAGCGGCTCCTGGGAGACCAGTATTAGATTCCGATGCATCAGTGCAGGTTTTCTGTGTCCCTTGGAGCTTCACATTGACCATGAAACACAGCATTTGCAACAGAATGTAATACAAAATGCACAATACCGGCTGAAGTACAAGAAGAGTGAGTCTTCTAAGAGTTTGTGTTCTGAGCGGCTCCTAGGGAACCAGTATTAGATTCCGATGCATCAGTGCAGGTTTAGTGTATCCCTCTGACCTTCACATTGAACATGAATCACAGCAATTGCATCAGGAATGAATACAAAAAGCACATCGCCAACTTAAATATAAGAAGAGTGAGTCTTCTAAGAGTTAGTTGTTTGAGCGGCTCCTAGCAGACCAGTATTAGATTCCGATGCACCAGTGCCGGTTTACTATATCCCTTGGACCTTCACGTTGACCATGAAACACATAAATTGCGTCGGGATTGAATACAAATACGACAATGCCGACTTAAGTGCAATAAGAGTGAAACTTCTAAGAATAGTGGTTTGATCGGCTCCTGGGAGACCACTATTAGATTTTGATGCAGCAGTGCAGGTTTACTTTATCCCTTGGATCCTCACATTGTCCATGAAACACAGAAAGCGCATAGGGGATTGAAAAAAAAAATGCTCAATGCCGACTTCAGTACTAGAAGAGTGAATCTTCTAAGTGTTTGCGCTTTGAGCGGCTCCTGGGAGATCAGTACTAGATTCCGATGCACCAATGCAGGTTTACTGTATCCCTGGGACCTTCACATTGACCATGAAACACAGCAATTGCAACGGGATTGAATACAAAATGCACAATGCCGGCTGAAGTAAAAGAAGTGTGAATCATCTAAGAGTTTGTGCTCTGAGCGGCTCCTGGGGAACCAGTATTAGATTCCGATGCACCAGTGCAGGTTTACTGTATCCCTTGGACCTTCACATTGATCAAGAAACAAAGAAATTGCAACGGGATTGAATAGAAAAGGCACAATGCCAACTTAAGTACAAGAAGAGTGAATCTTCAAAGACTTTGTGCTTTGAGCGGCTCCTGGGAGACCAGTATTAGATTCCGATGCACCAGTGCAAGTTTACTGTATCGCTTGGATATTCACAATGACCATGTAACATACAGTAGCATCGGGAATAAATACAAAGGGCACAATGCCGACTTAACTACTAGAAGAGTGAATCTACGAAGACTTTGTGCTTTCATCGGCTCCTGGGGGACCAGTATTAGATTCCGATGCACCAGTGCAGATTTACTCTATCCCTTGGACCTGCACATTGACCATGAAACATACTATTTCATTGGGATTGAATACAAAAGGCAATATGCCAACTTAAGTACAAAAGTGGTGAATCTACTAAGAGTTTGTGCTTTCAGCGGCTCCTGGGAGACCAGTATTAGATACCGAAGCACCAGTGCAGATTTTCTGTATCCCTTGGACCTTCACATTGACAATGAATCACAAAAATTGCTTCGGGATTAAATACAAAATGGACTATGCCGACATATGTATAGGAAGAGTGAATCTTCTAATGATTTGAAATTTGCGCGGCTCCTGGGGGCCAGTATTAGATTCCGATTTACCAGTGCAGGTTTACTGTATCCCTTGGACCTTCACATTGACCATGAAACACTGAAATCGCATCGAGATTGAATACAAAAGGCACAATGCTGACTTAAGTGTTAGAAGAGTGAATCTTCTAAGATTTTCTGCTTTGAGCGGCCCCTGGAAGACCAGTTTAAGATTCCGATGCACCAGTGCTGTGTTTACTGTATCCCTCGGTCTTTCACTCTTACCATGAAACACAGATATAGCATTGGGATTGAATACAAAAGGGACAATGCCGACTTAAGTCCAAGAAGAGTGAATCTTCTATGAGTTTGTGGTTTGAGCGGCTTCTGGGAGATCAGTATTAGATTCCGATGCACCAGTGCCAGGTTACTGTATCCCTTGGACCTTCACAATCACCATGAAACACAGAAAACGCATCGGGATTGAATACAAAAGGCACAATGCCGACTTAAGTACAAGAAGATTGTATCTTCTAAGAGTTTGTGGTTTTAGCAGCTCTTGGGAGACCAGTATTACATTCCGATGCACCAGTGCAGGTTTACTTTATCCCTTAGAACTTCACATTGAAAATGACAAACAGAAATTGCATTGAGATTGAATACAAAAGGGACCATGCCGACTTAAGTACAAGAAGAGTGAATCTTCTCAAAGTTTGTGGTTTGAGCGGCTCCTGGGAAACCAGTATTAGATTCCAGTGCACCAGTGCCGGTTTACTGTATCCCTTGGACCTTCACATTGACCATGAAACACAGCAATTGCATCGGGACTGAATACAAAATACACAATGCCAACTGAGGTACACGAAGAGTGACACTTCTAAGAGTTTGTGCTTTGAGCGGTTCCTGGGAAACCAGTATTAGATTCCGATGCACCAGTGCAGGTTCACTGTATCCCTTGGACCTTCACATTGACCATGAAACACAGCAATTGCATCGGGATTGAATACAAAAGGCACAATGCCAACTTAAGTACAAGAAGAGTGAATCTTCAAGAGTTAGTGCTTTGAGCGGCTCCTGGGAGACCAGTATTAGATTCAGATGCACAAGTGCAGGTTTACTGTATATCTTGGACCTGCACATTTACCATGAAACACAGAAATCACATCGGGATTGAATACAAAAGGGCAATGCCGACTTAATTTCAAGAAGGGTGATTCTTCTAATAGTTTGTTTTTTGAGCGACTCCTGGGAGACCAGTAATAGATTCCGATGCACCAGTGCAGGTTTACTGTATCCCTTATACCTTCACATTGACCATGAAAGACAGCATTTGAATCGGGATTGAATACAAAAGGCACATTGCCAACTTAAGTACAGGAAGAGTGAATCTTTTAACACTTTGTGGTTTGAGCGGCTCCTGGGAGACCAGTATTAGACTCCGATTCACCAGTGCAGGATTACTGTATCCCTTGGACCTTCACATTGACCATGAATCAGAGAAATTGCATCGGGATTAAATACAAAAGACACAATGCCGACTTAAGTACGAGAGGAGTGAATCTTCTAAGAGTATGTGGTTTGAGCGGCTCCTGGGAGACCTGTATTAGATTCCGATACACCATTGTAGGTTCAGTGTACCCCTTGAACCTTTACATTGACCATGAAACACAGAAATTAGATCGGGATTGAATACAAAAGGGACAATGCCGACTTAAATACAAGAGGTGTGAATCTTCAAAGAATTTGAGGTTTTATCGGCTCCTGGGAGACCAGTATTAGATTCGGATGCACCAGTGCAGGTTTACTGTATCCCTTGGACATTCACATTGACCGTGAAACACAGAATTAGCATCGGGATTGAATACAAAAGGGACAATGCCGACTTAAGTCCAAGAAGAGTGAATCTTCTATGAGTTTGTGGTTTGAGCGGCTTCTGGGAGATCAGTATTAGATTCCGATGCACCAATGCCAGGTTAATGTATCCCTTGGACCTTCACAATCACCATGAAACACAGAAAACGCATCGGGATTGAATACAAAAGGCACAATGCCGACTTAAGTACAAGAAGATTGTATCTTCTAAGAGTTTGTGGTTTTAGCAGCTCTTGGGAGACCAGTATTACATTCCGATGCACCAGTGCAGGTTTACTTTATCCCTTAGAACTTCACATTGAAAATGACAAACAGAAATTGCATTGAGATTGAATACAAAAGGGACCATGCCGACTAGAGGACAAGAAGAGTGAATCTTCTCAGAGTTAGTGGTTTGAGCGGCTCCTGGGAGACCAGTATTAGATTCCGATGCACCAGTGCAAGTTTACTGTAACACTTAGACCTACATTGACCGTGTAAGAGCGAAATTCCGTCGGGATATAATACAAAAGGCACATACCGACTTAAGTACAGGAAGAGTGAATACTCTAAGAGTTTGTTGTATTAGCGGCTCCTGGTAAACTAGTATTAGATTCCGATGCACCAGTGCAGGTTTACTGTATCCCTTGGACCCTCACATTGACCATGAAAAAGCGCAATTGCATGGGGATTGAATACAAAAGGCACAATGCCAACTTAAGTACAAGAAGAGCGAAACTTCTAAATTAATGTGCTTTGAGCGGCTCCTGGGAGACCAGCATCAGATTCCGATGCACCAGTGCAGGTTTACTGTATTCCTCGGACATTCACATTAACCACGAAACATAGAAATTGCATCGGGATTGAATACAAAAGGGAGAATGCCGATTTAAGCACAATAAGAGTGTATCTTCTAACAGTTTGTGCTTTGAGCAGCTCCCTGGAACCCAGTATTAGATTCCGATGCACCAATGCAGGTTAACTGTATCCCGTGGACCTTCACATTGACCATGATACACAGCAATTGCAACGGGTTTGAACACTAAAGGCAAAATGAAAACTTAAGTACAAGAAGAGTTAATCTTCTAAGAGTTTGATTTTGAGCGGGTCCTGGGAGACCAGAATTAAATTCCGATGCACCAGTGCAGGTTTACTGTATTCTTTGGACTTTCACATTGTCAGTGAAACACAGAAATCGCAACGGGATTGAATACAAGAGGCACAATGCCGACTTGATTCCTAGAAGAGTGAATCTTCAAAGGGTTTGTGGTTTGAGGGGCTCCTGGGAGACCAGTTGAGATTCCGATGCACCAGTGCAGGTTTACTGTATCCCTTGGACCTTCACATTCACCATGAAACACAGATATTACATCGGGATTGAATACAAAAGGGACAATGCCGACTTACTTTAAAGAAGAGTGAATCTTCTTAGAGTTTGTGGTTGGAGCAGCTCTTGGGAGGTCAGTATTAGATTCCGATGCACTAGTGCCGGTTTACTGGTTCATTTGGACCTTCACTTTGTCCATGAAACAACGCAATTGCATCGGGATTGAATACAAAAATGTCAATGCCAACTGAAGTACAAGAAGAGTGAATCTTCTAAGAGGTTGTGCTTTGAGCGGCTCCTGGGAGACCAGTATTAGATTACGATGCACCAATGCAGGTTTACTGTATCCCTTGGACCTTCACATTGACCATGAAACACATAAATCGCATCAGGATTGAAAACAAAACGCACAATGCCGGCTGAAGTACAAGAAGAGTGAATCTTCTAAGAGTTTGTGGTTTAGGCGGCTACTGGGAACCCAGAATTAGATTGCGATGCACTAGCGAAGGTTTACGGTATTCCTTGGACCTTCACATTGACCATGAAACACAGCAATTGCATCGGGATTGAATACAATAGGCACTATGCCAACTTAAGTACAAGAAGAGTGAATCTTCTAAGTGTTTGTGGTTTGAGCGGCTCCTGGGAGACCTGTATTAGATTCCGATTAACCAGTGCAGGTTTACTGATCCCTTGGAGATTCACATTGACCATGAAACACAGAAATTGCATCGGGATTGAATACAATGTGGACAATTCCGACTTAATTACAAGAAGAGTGAGTCTTCTAAGAGTTTGTGCTTTGATCGGCTCCTGGGAGACCAGTATTAGATTCTGATGCACCAGTGCATGTTTACTGTATCCGTTGGACCTTCACATTGACCATGAAACACAGCAATAGCATCGGTTTGAATGCAAAAGACACATTTCCAAAATAAGTATAAGAAGAGTGAATCTACTAAGAGTTTGTGCTTTGAGCGGCTCCTGGAAGTACAGTATTAGATTCCGTTGCACCAGTGCAGGTTAATGGCATCCCTTTGACCTTCACATTGACAATGAAACACAGCAATTGCATGGGGAATGAATACAAAAGGCACAATGCCAGCTTAAGTGGAAGAAGAGCGAGTCTCCTAAGAGTTTGTGGTTTGAGCGGCTCCTGGGAGACCATTATAAGATTATGATGCACCAGTACAGATGTACTGTATCCCTTCGACCTTCACATTGACCATGAAACACAGCAATGGCATAGGGAATGAATACAAAAGGCACAATGCCATCTTAAGTACTGGAAGAATGAATCTTCAAAGTGTTTGTGTTTTGAGCGGCTACTGGGAGACCAGTATTAGATTCCGATGCACCAGTGTAGGTTTACTGTATCCCTTGGCATTTCACATTGACCATGAAACAGAGATATTGTTATGGGATTGGATGCAAAAGGGACAATGCCGACTTAAGTACAAGAAGAGTGAACCTTCTAAGAGTTTGTGGTATGAGCGGCTCCTGGCAGACCAGTATAACATTCCGATGCCCCAGTGCAGGTTTACTCTATCCCTTGGACCTTCACATTGACCACGAAACACAGAATTAGGATCGTGATTGAATACAAAAGGGACAATGCCGACGTAAGTACAAGAAGATTGAATCTTCTAAGAATTTGTGCTTTGAGCGTCTCCTGGGAGACCAGTATTAGATTCCGATGCACCAGTGCAGGTTCACGGTATCCCTTCTACCATCAGATTGACCATGAAACACAGAAATTATATCGGGATTGAATACAATATATACAATGGTGTCTTGAGTACTAGAAGAGTGAATCTTTTAAGAGTTTGTGGTTTGAGCGGCCCCTGGGAGATCAGTATTACATCCCGATGAACCAGTGTACGTTTACTGTATCCATTGGAAATTAACATTGAATATGAAACACCGATTTGGCATCGGGATTGAATACAAAAGGCAAATGCCGACTTAAGTACTAGAAGAGTGAATCTTCTAAGAGTTAGTGCTTTAAGCGGTCCTGGGAGACCAGTATTAGATTCCCATGCACCAGTGCAGGTTTACTGTATCCCTTGGACCTTCACATTGTCCATGAAACACAGAAATTACACAGGGGTTGAATACTAAAGGGATAACACCGACTTGAGTACAAGAAAAGTGAATCTTCTAAGAGTTTCTGGTTTAAGTGGCTCCTGAAAGAGCAGTATTAGATTCCGATGCACCAGTGCTGGTTTAGTGTATCCCTTGGACCTGCACATTGACCATGAAACACAGAAATTGATTCGGGATTGAATACAAAAGGGACAATGCCGACTTAAGTATGAGAAGAGTGAATCTTCTAAGAATTAGTGCTTTGAGCGATTCCTGAGTACCCGTATTAGATAACAATGCACCAGTGCTGCTTTACTATATCAATTGGACCTTCACATTGACCACGAAGCACAGAAATCGCATCGGGATTGAATACAAAATTCACAATGCCGATTTAGATAAAAGAAGAATGAATCTTCTAAGATTTTCTGCTTTGAGCGGCTCCTGGGAGACGAGTATTAGATTCCGATGCACCAGTGTAGGTTTACTGTATCCCTTGGACCTTAACGTTTACCATGAAACACAGAAATTGCGTCGGGATTAAATACAAAATGGACAATGAAGAGTTAAGTACAACAAGAGTGAATCTTCTAAGAGTTTCTGCATTGAGCGGCTCCTGGTAGGCCAGTATTAGAGTCCGATGCACCACTGCAGGTTTACTGTATCCCTTGGGCCTTCACATGGACCATTAAACACGGATATCGTATGGGGATTGAATACAAAAGGGACAATGCCGACTTAAGTACAATAAGAGTGAATCTTGTAAGATTTTGTGGTTTGTTCGGCTTCTGTGTGACCAGTATTAGATTCCGATGCACCAATGCATATTTACTGTATCCCGTGGACCTTCACATTGTCCATGAAATACAGAAATCCTATCGGTATTGATACAAAAGGCACAATGCAGACTTCAGTACAAGAAGAGTTTATCTTCAAAGAGTTTGAGCTTTGAGCGGCCCCTGGGAGACCAGTATTATATTCCGATGCACCTGTGCAGGTTTACTGTATCCCTTTGACCTTTACATTGACCATGAAACACAGTAATTGCATAGGGAATGAATACAAAAGGCACGGTGCCAACTTAAGTAAAAGAAAAGTGAGTCTTCTAAGAGTTTGTGCTATGAGCAGCACCTGAGAGACCAGTATTAGGTTCCCATGCACCAGTGCAGGTATACTGTATCCGTTGGGCCTCCACATTGACCATGAAACACAGCAATGGCATCGGGATTGAATACAAAAGGCAAAATGACAACTTAAGTACTAGAAGAGTGAGTCTTCTAAGAGTTTGTGCTTTGATCGGCTCCTGGGAGACCAGTATTAGATTGCTATGCACAAGTGCAGGTTTACTGTATCCGTTGGACCTTCACATTGTCCATGAAACACTGATATCGCATCGGGATTGAATACAAAAAGCACAATGCCGACATAAGTTCAAGAAGAGTGAGTGTTCTAAGAGTCTATGCTTTGAGCGGCTCCTGGGAGACCAGTATTGGATTCCGTTGCAACAGTGCAGGTTAACTGCATCCTTTGGACCTTCAAATTGACCATGAAACACAGCAATAGCATCGGTATTGAATACAAAAGACACAATGACAACTTAAGTACCAGAAGTGTGAATCTACTAAGGGTTTGTGGTTAGAGCGGCTCCTGGGAGACCAGTATTAGTTTCTGAAGCACCAGTGCAGGTTTACTGTATCCCTTCGACCTTCACATTGACCAAGAAACACAGAATTAGCATCGGGATTGAATACAAAAGGCAAATGCTGATTTAAATACAAGAGTAGTGAATCTTCAAAGAGTTTGAGATTTGAGCGGCCCCTGGGAGACCAGTATTATCTTCCGATGCACCAGTGCAGGTTTACTGTATCCCTTTGACATTTACATTGAGCATTAAACACAGCAATTGCATAGGGAATGAATACAAAAAGCACAATGCCAACTTAAGTAAAAGAAAAGTGAGTCTTTTCAGAGTTTGTGGTTTGAGCGTCTCCTGGGAGACCAGTATTAGGTTCCGATGCACCAGTGCAAGTTTACTGTATCCGTTCGGAATTCACATTGACCATGAAACACAGAAATCGCGTCATGATTGAATACAAAAGGGAAAATGCCGGCTGTTAGTACTAGAAGTGTGAATCTTCTAACAGTATATGCTTTGAGCGGCTCCAGGGAGACAATTATTAAATTACGATGCACCAGTGCAGGTTTACTGTATCCCTTGGATCTTCACATTGACCATGAAACACAGCAATGGCATCAGGATTGAATACAAAAGGCACAATAACAACTTAGGTTCTAGAAGAGTGAATCTTCAAAGTGTTTGTGCTTTGAGCGGCTCCTGGGAGACCAGTATTACATACCGATGCACCAGTGTAGGTTTACTGTATCCCTTGGAATTTCACATTGACCATGAAACAGAGAAATTGGATTGGGACTGAATACAAATGGGACAATGCCGACTTAAGTACAAGAAGAGTGAATTTTCTAAGAGTTTGTGGAATGAGCGGCTCCTGGGAGCCAGTATAACATTCCGCTGCACCAGTGCAGGTTTACTGTATCCCTTGGACCTTCACATTGACCATGAAACACAGCAATTGCATCGGGATTGAATACAAAAGGCACAATGCCAACTTAAGTACAAGAAGAGTGAATCTCCTAAGAGTTTGTGCTTAGAGCGGCTCCTGGGAGACCAGTATAAGATTCCGATGCGCCAGTGCAGGTTTACTGTATCCCTTGAACATTCACATTGACCATGAGACACCGAAATTGCATCGAGAGTGAATACAAAGTGGACAATTCCGACTTAAGTACAAGCAGAGTGAGTCTTCTAAGAGTTTGTGCTTTGATCGGCTCTTGGGAAACCAGTATTAGATTCTGATGCACCAGTGCAGGTTTACTGTATCCGTTGGACCTTCACATTGTCCATGAAACACAGATATCGCATCGGGATTGAATACTAAAAGCAAAATGCCGACATAAGTACAAGAAGGGTGAGTCTTCTAAGAGTTTGTGCTTTGAGCGGCTCCTGGGAAACCAGTATTAGATTCCGTTGCTCCAGTGCAGGTTAACTGCATCCGTGGACCTTCACATTGACCATGAAACACAGAAATCGCATGGGGATTGAATACAAAAGGGACAATGCAGACTTAATTACAATAAGAGTGAATCTTGTAAGATTTTGTGGTCTGTTCGGCTCCTGGGTGACCAGTATTAGATTCCGATGCACCAATGCAGGTTTACTGTATCCCTTGGACCTTCACATTGTGCATGGAACACAGAAATCCCATCGGTATTGAATTCAAAAGGCACAATGCAGACTTAAGTACATGAAGAGTTAATCTTCTAAGAGTTTGGGCCGTGTGCGGCCCCTGGGAGACCAGTATTATATTCGGATGCACCAGTGCAGGTTGTGTATCCCTTTGACCTTTACATTGACCATGAAACACAGCAATTGCATGGGGAATGAATACAAAAAGCACAATGCCAACTTAAGTACAAGAAGAGTGAGCCTTCTAAGACTTTGTGGTTTGAGCGGCTTCTGGGAGACCAGTACTAGGTTCCGATGCACCAGTGAAGGTTTACTGTATCCGTGGGTTCTTCACATTGACCATGAAACACAGAAATCGCATCGGAATTGAATACAAAATTCACAATGCCGGATGTTAATACAAGAAGTGTGAATCTTCTAAGAGTTTGTGTTTTGAGCGGCTCCAGGGAGACCATTATTAGATTACGATGCACCAGTGCAGATTTACTGTATCCCTTGGGCCTTCACATTGACCATGAAACACAGCAAATGCATCGGTATTGAATACAAAAGGCACAATGCCGGCTTAAGTATAAGAAGAGTGAATCTTCTAAGAGTTAGTGCTTTCAGCGAATCCTGGGTACCTGTATTAGATTGCAATGCACCAGTGCAGGTTTGCTATATCAATTGGACCTTCACATTGGCCACGACGCACAGAAATCGCATCGGGATTGAATACAAAAATCACAATGCCGACTTAGATACAAGAAGAGTGAATCTTCTAAGCTTTTCTGCTTTGAGCGGCTTCTGGGAGACGAGTATTAGATTCCGATTCACCAGTGCAGGTTTACCGTATCCCTTGGTCCTTCACTTTTAACATGAAACACAGAAAATGCATCGGGATTGAATACAAAAGTCACAATGCCAACTTAAGAACTAGAAGAATGAATCTTCTAAGGGTTTGTATTTTGAGCGGCTCCTGGGTGACCAGTATTTGATTCCGATGCACCAGTGCAGGTTTACTGTATCCCATGAACCTTCACAATGACCATGACACACAGAATTAGCATCGGGAATGAATACAAAACGGACAATGCCGACTTAAGTACAAAAAGAGAGAATCTTCTAAGAGTTTTTTGGTTTGAGCGGGTCCTGGTAGACCTCTATTAGATTCCGATGCACCAGTGCAGGTTTACTGTATCCCTTGGAACTTCAAATTGAACATGACACATCGAAATTGCATTGGGATTGAATACAAAATGGACCATTCCGACTTAAGTACAAGAAAGTGTATCTTCTAAGAGATTTTGTTCGAGCACCTGCTGGGAGACCAGTTTTAGATTCCGATGCTCCAGTGCAGGTTTACTGTATCCCTTGGACCTTCACATTGATCATGAAACAGAGAAATTGCATCGGGATTGAATACAAAACGGACAATGCCGACTTAAGTACAAGAAGAGTGTATCTTCTAAGAGTTTGTTGTTTGAGCGGCTCCTGGGAGACCAGTATTACATCCGGATGCACCAGTGCAGATTTACTCTATCCCTTGGACCTTCACATTGACCATGAAACACAGAATTAGCATCTGGATGGAATACGAAAGGGACTATGCCGACTTAACTACAAGAAGAGTGAATCTTCTAAGTGTTTGTGCTTTGTAAGGCCCTGGGAGACCAGTATTAGAGTCAGATGCACCAGTGCAGGTTTACTGTATCCCTTGGACCTTCAGATTAACCATGAAATACTGAAATTGCATTGGGATTGAATAGAAAAGGGATAATGCCGACTTAAGTAAAAGAAGAGTGAATCTTGTAAGAGTTTGTGATTTGAGCGGCTCCTGGGAATCCAGTATTAGATTCCGAAGCACCAGTGCTGGTTTACTGTATCTTTTGGACCTTCACAATGACCATGAAAAACAGAATTAGCATCGGGTTTGAATACAAAAGGCAAATGCCGACTTCAGTACAGGAAGAGCGAATCTTCTAAGAGTTAGTGCGTTGAGCGGTCCTGGGAGACCAGTATTGGATTCCAATGCACCAGCGCAGGTTTACTATATTCCTTGGACCTTCACATTGACCACGAAACAAAGAAATTACATCGGGATTGAATACAAAATGGACAATGCCGACTGAAGTACAAGAAGAGTGAATCTTCTAAGACTTTATGGTTTGAGCGGCTCCTGGGAGGCCAGTATTACATTCTGATGCACCAGTTCAGGTTTACTCTATCCCTTGGACCTTCACATTGACCATGAAGCACTGCATTTGCATCGGGATTGAATACAATGGGGACTATGCCGACATAAGTACACGAAGACCGAAACATCATAGAGTTTGTGGTTTGATAGGCTCCTGGGAGACAAATATTAGACTACGATGCACCAGTGGAAGTTTACTGTATCCCTTGGACCTTCAAATTCTCCATGAAACACAGATATCGCATCGGGAT